>NC_053022.1:197475090-197782708 GCF_003073215.2 Triticum urartu
CAAGCTACCATAGGGAGCATTCATTTTCCTGCTATACATTATTTTGCTCTCTTCACAGGTAGGTGCATAAATGGTAAAGATGAAGCATGTCATATGTGTGTCGCTGACCTCGGTATTCTTAGGAGTGCTGTGTTAGGAGATAAATCTTATAATTTGGAAGACATTGTTGCACGTAGGTTCCATCATAATAGATTTAATGGAGATTTCTTTGGTGGAATTTATGCAACCTGTATAGCTAATTTTCTTGTTATAACCATACGTGAGGATGATATTGAGTTGCCTCCTGCTTATTTGGATTATGAAGCTATGGTTCGTCATCATTTTGTTGAGAGGAACGATCAGTTCCTCCAGTACCGACTAATCTTTGACAGACGACACACCTATCACGTCACTCTCCCTGCTTCTACTTTCTTTGACTTTCAGGCAAAAGGGAGATATTTTGTAACCAGAGAGGAGGCGGAAGAGTATAAGAGGAGGGCTGAGATAGCTCGCCTCTAAGCTGCAGCCCACGATGCAATCACTGCTACATCTCAGTACGACCACAACTACAACTTTGGATATCCGCCAGGCCATCCGTGGCAATAGACCAACTTATGCCAAAAGCCTAAGCTTGGGGGAGTACGTATTTCCAACCGACATTACATTTATGTTCACACACTCATTGCTAGATGTCGGTGCTCATACTTTTTCATTGTAATATCCATGCTAGCTTATTTCCTTTTTTTATCCTTTCTTCTTGTGTGTTTGATAAACCTTAAGAAAAACCAAAAAAAATACTTGTAGCTTTTAGCTAGCTTTAATTTCTATGCTTGTAGTAGTAATTAAAAAGAAAACCCAAAAAGATTTCCTGTTCTTCTTTTTGCTTGTTTGGAACTTTCCCGTGTAAATAGTTATATTTCTTTTCTTTTCTTTGGGGTCGATAGGAGAAGACCATGATTAAATTGTTGAAGTGGCTCTTATATGCATTATTGTTGATCTGACAAAAGAGCCCATATTGCCTTGTCTTCTCCTGTTTATTGAATGCTTGCAGATTCCAGCTTAGTCCAATGCACATGCACTATTATTATTATCCACATCGTTCGGTCATGCAAGTGAAAGGCAATTATAACAATATATGATGAACTGATTGAGATGGGAGAAGCTGGTATGAACTCGACCTCTCTTGTTTTTGTAAATATGATTAGTTCATCGTTCCCGATTCATCCTATTATGAATAAACATGTTTGCGATGACAATTAGAGATCATAGTTTCTTATGCCATGCTTAATTAGCTAGGAGCTTATAATGGTTTACCTTGCGTGCCAACATGCTATTAAAATGGTTGTGATGTGGTATGATAGGGTGGTATCCTCTTTTGAACGATTCGAGTGGCTTGACTAGGAAAATGTTCACGCATGTAGTTGAAAAAAAATCAACATAGCCTCTACGATATTTATGTTCATGGTGCATTATATCCTACTCATGCTTGCATTCGGTGTTGATTAATTTTAATGCATGTTCATGAATGTTGTCGCTCTCTAGCTGGTCGCTTCCCAGTCTTTTTCTAGCCTTCACCTGTACTAAGCGAGAATACTGCTTGTGCATCCAATTCCATAAACCCCAAAGTTATTTCCATATGAGTCCACCATACCTACATATATACGGTATCTACCTGTCGTTCCAAGTAAATTTGTATGTGCCAAACTCTAAACCTTCAAATAAACATTCTGTTTTGTATACTCGAATAGCTCATGTATCAACTAGGGATGTGTGTATCTTCCATGTTAGGCGGGTTATTCTCAAGAGGAGTGGACTCCGCGCCTCACTCACGAGAAAGTGGCTGGTCACCGGGATGCCCAGTCCCGTGATTTATGCAAATCAAGTCAAAATAATTGCAAACAAAACTCCCCATGGGACTCTTGTTAGTTGGAGGCACTCGTTGTTTCGAGCAAGCCATGGATTGATGCTTGTTCGTGGAGGGGGAGTATAAACTTTACCATTCTGTTTGGGAACTGCCTATAATGTGTGTAGCATGGAAGATATCGCCATCTCTTGGTTGTTATGTTGACAATGAAAGTATACCGCTCAAAATATTATTCATCTCTATTTCAAAACCGAGCTCTGGCACCTCTACAAATCCCTGCTTCCCTCTACAAAGGGCCTATCTATTTACTTTCATGTTGAGTCATCATCCTCTTATTAAAAAGCACCAGTTGGAGAGCACCACTGTCATTTGCACTAATTACTCTTAGTTTACATTGAGTGTGACTTGACTGGATCTCTTTTACCATGAATTACAATGTCTAGTCAGTCCTTGATCTTTAAAGGTGCTCTGCATTTATGTTTTGCGGTCTCAGAAAGGGCTAGCGAGATACCATCTTGCTATATCATATTATGATTGTTTTGAGAAAGTGTTTTCATCCGAGATTTATTATTATTGCTCGCTAGTTGATTATGCCATTGACATGAGTAAACATGAGACATAGGAGTTATTGAGAATATGGTTAGTTCATAATATTTGCTGAAAACTTGAATGCTGGCTTTACATATTTACAACAACAAGAGCAAACAGATTTTGTAAAAGTTTTTCTTTATCACTTTCAATTTGTCAACTGAATTGCTTGAGTACAAGCAAAGGTTTAAGCTTGGGGGAGTTGATATGTCTCCGTCGTATCTACTTTTCCAAACAATTTTGACCTTGTTTTGGACTCTAACTTGCATGATTTGAATGGAACTAACCCGGACTGACGTTGTTTTCAGCAGAATTGCCATGGTGTTATTTATGTGCAGAAACAAAAGTTCTTGGAATGATCTGAAACTTCACTGAGATTATTTTTGTAAATAATAAAAAATACTAGCAAAAAATCAAGACCAGGGGGCCCACACCCTAGCCACGAGGGTGGGGGGCGCACCTGCCCCCTGGGTGCGCCCCCTACCTCGTGGGCCCCCTGGAGCTCCTCCGACCTCAACTCCAACTCTATATATTCATGTTCGGAGAGAAAAAACCAAGGAAAAAGATTCATCGCGTTTTACAATACGGAGCCGCCGCCAAGCACTAAACTCTCTCGGGAGGGCTGATCTGGAATCCGTTCGGGGCTCCGGAGAGGGGAATCTGTCGCCATCGTCATCATCGACCATCCTCCATCACCAATTTCATGATGCTCACCGCCGTGCGTGAGTAATTCCATCGTAGGCTTGCTAGACGGTCATGGGTTGGATGAGATTTATCATGTAATCGAGTTAGTTTTGTTAGGGTTTGATCCCTAGTATCCACTATGTTCTGAGATTGATGTTGCTATGACTTTGCTATGCTTAATGCTTGTCACTAGGGCCCGAGTGCCATGATTTCAGATCTGAACCTATTATATTTTCATCAATATATGTGAGTTCTTGATCCTATCTTGCAAGTCTATAGTCACCTACTATGTGTTATGATCCGGCAACCCCAAAGTGACAATAATCGGGACCACTTCCGGTGATGACCATAGTTTGAGGAGTTCATGTATTCACTATGTGTTAATGCTTTGGTCCGGTACTCTATTAAAAGGAGGCCTTAATATCCCTTAGTTTCCGCTAGGACCCCGCTGCCACGGGAGGGTAGGACAAAAGATGTCATGCAAGTTCTTTTCCATAAGCACGTATGACTATATTCGGAATACATGCCTACATTACATTCATGAATTGGAGCTAGTTCTGTGTCACCCTAGGTTATGACAGTTACATGATGAACCATATCCGGCATAATTCTCTATCACCGATCCATTGCCTACGAGCTTTCCATATATTGTTCTTCGCTTATTTACTTTTCTGTTGCCATTGTTATCATCACTAAAAAACACCAAAAATATTACTTTTGCTATCATTACCTTTTGCTACCGTTACCACTACTATCATATTACTTTGCTACTAATAACTTTGCTGCAGATATTAAGTTTCCAGGTGTGGTTGAATTGACAACTCAGCTGCTAATACTTGAGAATATTCTTTGGCTCCCTGATACGTCTCCAACGTATCTATAATTTTTGATTGCTCCATGCTGTATTATCTACTGTTTTGGACATTATTGGGTTTTATTATCCACTTTTATATTATTTTTGGGACTAACCTATTAACCGGAGGCCCAGCCCAAAATTGCTGTTTTTTTGCCTATTTTAGGGTTTCAAAGAAAAGGAATATCAAACGGAGTCCAAATGGAATGAAACCTTCGGGAACGTGATTTTCTCACCGAACATGATCCAGGGGACTTGGACCCTACGTCACGAAACAAGGGAGGAGGCCACAAGGTAGGGGCGCGCGCCTACCCCCCAAGCGCGCCCTCCACCCTCGTGGGCCCCCTGTTGCTCCACCGACGTACTCCTTCCTCCTATATATACCTACGTACCCCCAATCGACCAGATACGGAGCCAAAACCCTAATTCCACTGCCGCAACTTTCTGTATCCACGAGATCCCATCTTGGGGCCTGTTTCGGAGCTTCGTCGGAGGGGGTATCCATCACGGAGGGCTTCTACATCATCACCATAGCCCCTCCGATGAAGTGTGAGTAGTTCACCTCAGACCTACGGGTCCAAAGTTATTAGCTAGATGGCTTCTTCTCTCTTTTTGGATCTCAATACAATGTTCTCCCCCTCTCTTGTGGAGATCTATTCGATGTAATCTTCTTTTTGCGGTGTGTTTGTTGAGAGCGATGAATTGTGGGTTTATGATCAAGTCTATCTATGAACAATATTTGCATCTTCTCTGAATTCTTTATGTATGATTGGTTATCTTTGCAAGTCTCTTCGAATTATCAGTTTGGTTTGGCCTACTAGATTGATCTTTCTTGCAATGGGAGAAGTGCTTAGCTTTGGGATCAATCTTGCGGTGTCCTTTCCCAGTGACAGTAGGGGCAGCAAGGCACGTATTGTATTGTTGCCATCGAGGATAACAAGATGGGGTTTTCTTCATATTGCATGAGTTTATCCCTTGTCGGTGTCAAAACCGGCGGATCTCGGGTAGGGCGTCCCGAACTGTGCGTCTAAGGTGGATGGTAACAGGAGGCAGGGGACACGATGTTTACCCAGATTCGGGCCCTCTTGATGGAGGGAATACCCTATGTCCTGCTTGATTGTTCTTGATGATATGAGTATTAGAAGAGTTGATCTACCATGAGATCGTAGAGGCTAAACCCTAGAAGCTAGCCTACGGTATGATTGTATATTGTCATACGGACTAAACCCTTCGGTTTATATAGACACCGGAGGGGGCTAGGGTTACACAAGGTCGGTTACAAGGGAGCAGATTTACATATACGTATTGCCTAGCTTGCCTTCCACGCCAAGGAGAGTCTCATCCAGACACGGGACGAAGTCTTCAATCTTGTATCTTCAGAGTCCAACAGTTCGGCCAAAGGATATAGTTCGGCTGTCCGAAGACCCCCTAATCCAGGACTCCCTCAGTAGCCCCTGAACCAGGCTTCAATGACGACGAGTCCGGCGCGCAGTATTGTCTTTGGCATTGCAAGGCGGGTTCCTCCTCCAAATACTCCATAGAAAATTTTGAACTCAAGGATAGTGTCCGGCTCTGCAAAACAAGTTCCACACCCCACCGTAGAGAGAATAATATTTCCATAAATCTAATCTGCTGTCACGTTTTGACAGCATGACATCACGTCATGGCCCGGTCTTTATCTGAACTATTTTTTCTCAACCAGCGCTGCGCATATTGCGAGGGGTTTTTTCTGACACGTCTCGTCAAAGCAGAGATTGTGTCCCCCTTATTATCGGATTCTCATCAATACAGATGTGGGTAATCCAATCGTGCCTATTGGTATGACTCCTAGATCTTAGGCCAGGCGCTTCGGACCTTCAACCATGTCTGGATCCAACCTTCAAGGTCGGTGGATGCCTTCCTCTGTCACAGAGGAGGACATCAAAAAGCTGAGAGAGGCCAGATATCTGACCGCCGAAATTTTGCATAGGCTGCCCACCCGAGGGCAGGTCATCCCTACTCCCGAATCCACCGAGAGTGTCATGTTCATCTCTCACTTCCTCCGAGGACTAGGCCTCGCTCTGGATCCCTTTTATAGGGGTCTTATGTTCTATTATGGGCTGGTTTTCCATGATCTGGCCCCGGATTCCCTTCTTCACATCTCGTCATTTATTGTCGTATATGAGGCCTTCCTCCGCATTACCCCTCACTTCGGCCTGTGGCTCAAGACCTTCGATGTGAAGCCTAAGATGATCAAGGGGCGGCACGCAGAGTGCGGAGGTGCCTTAATAAGCAAAATCGCTGATGCTCCATGGCCAGAGGGTTCCTTCCCAGAGGTGTCCAGATTGTGGCAGCGGGAGTGGTTTTACATCACAGCTCCCCAAAGTGCCAAGTGGGTAGCTGCCCCCACCTTTCGCTCGGGCCCCCCGTCGCAAATGATGTCATGGATCAGTAGGGGGCTGAGCTGGGGTCCAGCAAAGGACGTGCCAATATTGCATAGCCGTATCCGAGATCTCTTTGAGAGAGATTTCAGTCTGGTTATGGTAATGCAAGTTATGCTAGTTTGTCGAGTCCAGCCTGGCAAACGTCGGCCCCTCCATATGTGGGAATTCAACCCGGAAGGACCGCAAGCTATTCAGCATTTCCTTGGCATGACGCTCGAAGAGATGTACAAATCGTTCTTCGGACCCCAAATAGAGTGTCCGGACACCACCGAGGATGTGGGTTTGAGCTGCAACCGCCCTGCTACCCCAGTAAGTAGTCCCATGGCCGAACCCGCTGTCCTTTTGTTTATCATGACATCATTCTAAAAATTCTCTCTTTGACTAGGACTGGATAACAAAGGCGAATATGATTAGGTGTCCGGGCCCCCTTCCCGAAGGCTTGGACAATCCGGTACTAGAAAAAATGCTCGAGCCGGCGTCTTATCAAGTGCCCTCAAAGGAAGATGAAGGGGGGAATAAAGAGGTCGACAGCAGGCCTCACTCGCTACTCGTCCCAACCGAGGGGATGAGCGCCTCCGCGAGGGAGGATAAACAGGGGAAAGAATCTGACATTCCCACTCCCCGGGGAAGGAAGAGGACTACCTCTGAAGATCCGGAAACTAAGGTTTCCAAACGGGAGAAGAAATCTTCGTCAGAGGGTCCTGCCTCGGAGGGTATTCTTGCCGTGCAATGTACACGCGGGGATCAGCCCTCTATCGAGCTGTAAGTAATCAAAAAGTACTTAATAATGAAAATATCCTACCTTACTTCTGAAGACAATAACCGATGCTTATAAATTCTAGTCCGGATCGCAGCCCTTCTCGACAGAGTTCATCTTCGGGGGATCTTCTTCCGGAGATGATGGAGAGCGAAACGCCTCCTCCTGACACCCCGCCTCCGGAGGCGGGCGACCCTGAAGTGTCGTCGCTCAGGGTATCTCCTGATCCGCACATGCCGGAGGATAACCCTTTGGCTACCCGGAATCCTCAGTATCCGGCTCCTAAGAAGACCGATGACAAGAGTCCGGAACCGTATAGAGTGCGGTCGGATGGACTGAGGGATCTTCTGGGGCAAGCGGCTATCTCAGAAGTGCATCGTACGCTGATGGGTACGGTAATTGAAAGGATTTCATCCGCTGAAAGAGGATTGCATGAAGCCTTTATGAGTTTGCTGAAAGGCTTTGAGGTATGTGAAATAGTGTATGTTTTTGATAGTACCGCACACGTTAGGTGTGAACTATGCAGAGAGTAGCCCTTGAGACTCTGGTTGTCGTCGAGAACGGTGGCAAACCGAGGATCATATTCCCAGGTAATAACCCGACTGCCATTATGTGCAGGTGGCTGAGGCTCCGGTGGCTAGCCGGACTGGTACGTTTACCGAGCTAAAGCGGCAACTTGATGCGGCCGATGCCGATATCGTGCTTGTCAACCAATGGCTTGACGAGGCACAGGGTAAGTGATTTCTCTGGTGATCGTCACATAATAAGAGGAGCATGATGCCAGTATCTTTAATATGTTGTGACTGCAGATGGAGCTGCTACCGTGGAGATCCTTCGGGCGGAGATTGCCCAAGCCAAGGAACAAGCAGGGAATAGCAATGCGGCCACTCTGAAGGCGGTTGAAGAGTTGAGGGCCGAACAGGCCACGCATTGCGAGAGCAAGGAAAGAATAGCCAAAATGGCTATAGGGTCGAAAGATGCCTCTGACCGCTATCAGCTTCTTGAAGAGGAAAGCCGAGCGAAGGCGACGGACCTGGAGAAGGCCCTGGTAGCTGCCAAGGAAGCCCGCTCCAAAATTAGAGCGACGAAGGAGGAGCTGCATCAAGCTGCAGATATCGTGTCTGGGAAGCCCTTCTTGCTGCGGACGAAGTTTTGAGATCTGAAGTATGCTCCTCTCGACCGATTATGGAGTTCTGCAGACGCCTATGTGGATTTGGCTGCAAGTGCTGCTGATGCGGCCGAGTACTTCAAGGATCAGAAAGATCGTGAAGTGGAAAAGTTGTTCTAGTCATAGTTTCATGCTCCAGTCCGTCCGCTACTGTTGAATGAGCGAATGGCCGAGTGGGCCGAGCTCCATAGGTTGTCCGGACTTGCCATGAGGTCTGTTGTGGATCATCTGTGGCCGGGAGGGCCAAGGCCGAATAGCTATTTTAGTTTAGTGCAACAATTCCTTGGTGATGTGCCGCGCATCGATGCTATGAAGAGATCGGCGTGCATAGAGGGTGCGCGGATGGCCTTTGCCCGTGTCAAGACATACTGGGCGGAGATGGAGGCCACCACTGTTGCGACACAGGGTTCGGCCGTAGGCCGAGTGGCTGCCGAGCACTACTTTGAAGAAGTTCTTGAAGGCGCTCGTTCGATAGAGGCTCAGTGCTCGAAGAATATTATGTTCTAGTGACATGTACCTCCATTGTAAAAACAATGTTCTATTAAGTTATCAAGGTTCTATTTATACTTTTGCCCGAAAGTACTATGATGCCTCCTATGCGGCCGTTTATGTATATATGTATATAACCTAAAAGTTTGCAGTCGTCGGCTTCCGCCCCCACGCATCTAATGCGGGGGTGTTCACAGAAAACGCGAATCCACACTTGATCCAACGTCTTGGTCCATTAAGGAGGTGGTAGCGTAGCGAACGAGGCAATCGGACTATATTGCTTTAACACTTTCACTTAGCCATAGGAGTTTGACGGTGGGGCTACGATATAGCCCCTGGTACTTCTGCGCTCGTCCGAATACGGGGCGCGTATGTACATGACCGGGAAACGACCCTTCATTAATGCGGAGGAATCCCGAAGATTCCGCTGAGTCATCGAGTGGTTGACCAGTCTCTTGCTACATCATGACAGTTAGTTTTCGGCTTTCTCTACCGAGGTGCTCATCCGGATGAACCATGGCACAATTGCAGTAGTTCTCCCAGTCCTACCTTAGCCGATATAACGGAACGTAAGGTACCAAAACGTGGGAGCCGGGCAAACCCAACATTTGACCAAAGACATGATTCGGACCTGATGCATATAGGGCCAAACTCGCGACGCCAAACACTCCCTAAGGTGTTCGGTCTTTATAACATATACCGGGCTAAACAATGCCCTTAATAATAGACCCCATGTGTCCAGGTACATGCAATATCCTGACGTGGCCACATGCCAATAACATCAGCATCCTTCTCGGTTGTGAGTATCCGGAGGATGTGAGCAACAAGAGACAGTAAGAAAGGTTTACGCGGGGTCTTAATCTAAAAAGAAACCTTTGGGCGGGTCCCTGCTGCACGTCTGCGCCTGTATCTCCGTTGTGCCGTGTCCTGGACGGGTGTAGCACGATTGTCATCTGTAAAAGGAAAGAACTTAGGTGAAAGTTGTCGTGCCAAAGAAAAGAATTAGTTATTATCAATGAACTACCAAAATTCAAGAGAAGTCAAGTTGAGCCGGGCTGGCCCTGATTACACGCGGGAAGCCCCTGGTATCGTCTATGAGGGTTTGATCATCAAACCAATCTCGTGTATATGTGGTGGAGCGCCGGACCCGTCTAACCATGTCCGTGGTCTTGACGACCTATCATTTTTCCTGGTTGGTGAGGCCTTTTAGTTCGTGGCTGTTAAAGCCGCCGCATCCTCTTCCGCACGTAAAAAACGTCCACTATTTCCACTAACTGTGATGATGCCACGTGGACCGGGCATCTTAACCTTGAGAAAAGCATAATGCGGTATTGCATTAAAACGAGCAAAAACTGTTCTTCCGAGTAGTGCTTGACAACCAGTTCGGAATAGAGCGACGTGGATAGTTAACCTTTCTCTTTGGAAGTTATCAGGAGAACCGAATACAACCTCTAGCAGTAGAGAGCCTATACAGCGGGCCTCTTGACCTGGTATTACTCCCTTGAAGGTAGTATTACCGTGGCTTATTTGTGTCGGGTCTATCCCCATTTTGCGGACTGTATCCTGATATATCAGATTTAGATCACTGCCACCGTCCATGAGGACTCGTGTGAAATGGTACCCGTTTATTATTGGGTCTAATACCATGGCCGCCAGTCCTTCGTGCCGGATACTTGCGCGTGATCCCTACGATCAAAAGTGATCGGGCAGGCCAACTAGGGATTGAACCTAGGGGTGACGGGCTCTATGGCACGTGTATCTCGAAGTGCATGCTTGCTTCTCCTCTTCGTCACATGGATCACGTTTACCGTTTTATCCTCTGGTGGGAACTTTTTCTGTCCTCCGGTGCTTTGCTGGCGAGGTTCATCCTCGTCTTCGCTTGGTGTCTCTTCCCCTTTGTGTTCGGCGTTTAGCTTACCGGCCTGCTTGAGACCCAACATTCTCTGTGGGTGTGGTTTGCAGGTTTGTCGGGGGGTGCCGTGAATCTGACAGAGCTTGTCAAGAATCTTGTTTAGGCCCGATGGTCCTTGTCTGCTACCTTTGAAAGGCTTTTTCCGCTGACCTGGTCGAGAGCCCCTGAACCCGGCGTTTACTGCCGTATTATCTGGGCTACCTTCTTTATTTCGACACTTGTTTTTGTTGCGTCGTGGTTTTCCATTGCCATCCCTGACTTCGTATGTGCTTGGGTCACTGGTGCTGCTACGGGCCAACCAACTGTCTTCTCCCATGCAAAAGTGGGTCATGAGGCTTGTTAGGGCTGCCATTGTTCTCGATTTTTCTTGGCGAGGTGTCTGGAGAGCCATTCGTCTCGGACACTGTGTTTGAAAGCTGCTAAGGCTTCGGCATCCGGAGAGTCGATGATTTGGTTCTTCTTGGTGAGGAACCTGTTCCAAAGCTTTCGGGCGGACTCTCTAGACTGTTGGATTATATGACTTAAATCATCTGCATCCGGAGGTCGAACATAAGTCCCTTGAAAATTAGCCCGAAAACCGTCCTCAAGCTCCTCCCAACTTCTAATTGAGTTTTCGGGGAGGCTTTTCAGCCAGTGCCGAGCCGACCCTTTAAGCTTGAGGGGCAAGTATTTAATGGCATGGAGATCGTCTCCGCGAGCCATATGAATATGGAGGATAAAGTCCCCGATCGAGACTCCAGGGTCTGTGGTCCCGTCGTACGCCTCTATGTTCACTGGTTTGAATCCTTCTGGGAATTCATGATCCAGCACCTCATCGGTGAAACATAGGGGGTGTGCGGCACCCCTGTATTGGGATATGCCATGGTGTTCGGACAGTTGTAATATTCGGTTTTGATTTTGTGGCAGAGCGCGCTTCCTAGATCCATAGATGGATCTGGTCGCGTCGGATTTTTGGCGCAAGTTCTCACGTAGATCATGTGTTGATTTATGTGCAACTTTGTTAGCCGCTCTATCGCGGTCACAAGGTGGTGCATCCGACCAATTGGCCATATCATTTTTCGGCCGTGTGGGCTCTAAGGCCTCATTGTCGAATTCAGGTAATAGCTTGCGCTTCGGATAGCTATTTGTGTGGTAATTTCCACCATACTTTGTTTCATTGTCGAGCACTTTGTTCCACCTATTGTTGAGTGTATCTTGTGCGGCCTTAAGCCTTTGCTTCTGCTTCTTCAGGCTCCTTGCTGTGGCAATAAGCCTTCTGCGGGGGTTCTCTTGCTCCAAGTGCATTTCCGGGATGATGTGTGCATCTTTGTCCGGACTGTTTTCCTCCCCAGATGGGGTTTGATGAGGTTTATCCTTGGCGTCGCCATGTTCGGACGCCGGATCCGCACTATGTTCGCCGTTTGCATCTTGATCGTGCTCTGCCACCGGGGCGGTGCAGTCGTTGTTTCTTCTAGAGTCGACTGGACTGTTGTTTCCTCTTGCGTTGTTATTGCTGTTTTTGCTATTGCGGGACTTAGAGCGGCGCCGCTGACGTTGGCGCTTGGGTTGCTTGGAGGGGTCATCCTCCGCTGTTTCTTCGCCATTTCCCTCTTTGGGTGTATCCACCATGTATATGTCATGTGATGAAGTGGATGTCCGGCGCCCAGTGGGCGCTGGTTCCTATTCGTCTCCTGCATCTTCGTTCATGCCGTCGATGTCTTCAGAGTCGAAGTTAAGCATGTCTGTTAAGTCGTTGATAGTGGCTACCAAGTGGGTGGTGGGTGGGCAGCGAATTTCTTCATCGTCCGCATCCCATTCTAGCCGGACATAGTTCGGCCAAGGTTCTCCTGACAGGGAGAGAGACCTTAATGAATTTAGCACATCGCCGAAGGGCGGGTGCTGAAAGATATCCGCAGGGGTGAACTCCATGATCGGCGCCCAGTCGGATTCGACGGGCACGGATGTAAGCAGCTCGGAGTCCGTGGCCGGAGGTGAATCCAGTGGTTCGGCGACACGGCTCTTGTAAGGGGCGAAGTCAGTATCCGGCTCTATCTCCACTGAGAGTGCGGCCTCCATGGCGGGGTCTATCCCTCCGCTCTCGGATGGCGCGATTTTCTCCGGATTGACAGCCAGAGTAGTTGCAGATGCGATCTCCCAAACACTGTCCGACGGCAGAGTTACGTCGTGCTCGTCGTGACTGTGCGGTGCACGTGACAGGGGCTCGAATCCGTCGAAGATCAACTCTCCATGGATGTCGACAGTGTAGTCAAAGTTTCCGAATCTGACCTGATGGCCAGGGGCGTAGCTCTCGATCTGCTCCAGATGGCCAAGCGAATTGGCCCGCAGTGCGAAGCCGCCGAATATGAAGATCTGTCCGGGGAGGAAAACCTCACCCTGGATCGCATCGCTATGGATGATCGAAGGAGCCATCAAGCCTTATGGTGACGACACAGTGGAACTCTCAATGAAAGCACCAATGTCGGTGTCAAAACCGACGGATCTCAGGTAGGGGGTCCCGAACTGTGCGTCTAAGGCGGATGGTAACAGGAGGCAGGGGACACGATGTTTACCCAGGTTCAGGCCGTCTTGATGGAGGTACTACCCTACGTCCTGCATGATTGTTCTTGATGATATGAGTATTACAAGAGTTGATCTACCACGAGATCATAGAGGCTAAACCCTAGAAGCTAGCCTATGGTATGATTGTATATTGTCCTATGGACTAAACCCTTCGGTTTATATAGACACCGGAGGGGGCTAGGGTTACACAAGGTCGGTTACAAGGGAGGAGATTTACATATCCGTATTGCCTAGCTTGCCTTCCACGCCAAGGAAAGTCACATCCGGACATGGGACGAAGTCTTCAATCTTGTATCTTCATAGTCCAACAGTCCGGCCAAAGGATATAGTCCGGCTGTCCGGAGACCCCCTAATCCAGGACTCCCTCATCCCTCTACATCATTTCATCTTGCTTAAGGCGTTACTCTGTTTTCATTAACTTAATACTCTAGATGCATGCTAGATAGCGGTCGATGAGTGGAGTAATAATAGTAGATGCAGGCAGAAGTCGGTCTACTTGTCTCAGACGTGATGCCTATATACATGATCATGCCTAGATATTCTCATAACTATGCTCAATTTTGTCAATTGGTCAATAGTAATTCGTTCACCCACCGTAGAATAATTATGCTCTTGAGAGAAGCCACTAGTGAAACCTATGGCCCCCGGGTCTATCTTCATCATATTAATCTTCCAATACTTTGCTATTTACTTTGCATATTTATCATAAAAATACCAAAATTATTATCTTATCATATCTATCAGATCTCGCTCTCGTAAGTGGCCGTGTAGGGATTGACAACCCCTTACCGCGTTGGTTGCGAGGATTTATTTGTTTTGTGTAGGTACGAGGGACTCACGCGTAGCCTCCTACTGGATTGATACCTTGGTTCTCAAAAACTAAGGGAAATACTTACGCTACTCTACTGCATCATCCCTTCCTCTTCGGGGAAAAACCAACGCAGTGCTCAAGAGGTAGAAATAAGGATTTCTAGCGCCATTGCCGGGAAGTCTATGCAAAAATCAATATACCAAGTACCCATCACAATCCCTATCTCCCGCATTACATTATTTGCCATTTGCCTCTCGTTTTCCTCTCCCCCACTTCACCCTTGTCATTTTATTCCCCCTCTTTCTCTCTATCCTCCCTCTCTTCTTCCGTTCGCCTCTTTTCCATTTGCTTGTCGTTATGTCTAGTCCCTTATCTTCTCCGTTGTCTCCCGAGAATGAAATTTTAAATTTTAAGCAAAGGGAGGGAGAAAATCTAAAAGACGCTTGGTATAGATTTTGCAATGCTCAAAATGGATCTCCAGGAAGCAATCTACTTCCGTTCTTCTTTGCAATTTTTATGTAGGCGCTACTCCTTGGCACAGATATGTCCTTGATACTATTACTGGAGGGAACTTCTTGGGTAGCCATACTTTTTATTCTTATAATGCTATGATAGATTTGTTTGGCTCACCCCCTCTTTTGGTTAATGGAACTATATTAACTTTGGAGCATGTAATGCAAAGGCTCGAAATTATTGAAAATAAGGTTGCTACCATAGAGTTAATTGAAAATTTGGATAAAAATATCCACAGCCGAATCTCTCAATATGGATCTAAAGTAGGAGTCACTTTGAAAAATATTAAAGAGAAGGAACCCATAGTTAATGAGAAAATAAATCACGATTCCACTAGGATTGATAAACTTGAGGATATTATTACCAACTTGGGAACCGCTTTTTATTCCGTAAAGAATACTTCAAGTCCTCCCCACTTAAATTGCCAAGCTTATGTATATTCCTAAAAATAAGGATGAATCCTCTAGTAAGGAAACTACGGATCTCAAATCTATAAGTATCCGTCCAAATCTTTTTGCTATCACTAAGCAACCACTTGTTACCAATGAATTTTTAGATCTTGTGCCTAAAAGTTTGATAATCAATAAAAATAAAGAAATTCCTAAAAATGGTAGATGCCTTATTGAGGAATTGTCTACCAAAGATGGCGATACCTAGATCTATCCTTGCTTTTTATGCCTAGCTAGGGGCGTTAAACGATAGCTCTTGTTGGGAGGAAACCCAATTTTATTTTTATTCCTTGATTTTTGCTCCTATTTAGTAATAAATAATTTATCTAGCCTCTTTTTAGGTTGTGTTTTTGTGTTTAATTAATGTTTGTGCCAAGTAGAACCGTTTGGAAGACTTGGGGAAAGTCTTGATATCTTGCTGTAAAAAACAGAAACTTTAGCGCTCACGAGAACTGCTGCCATTTTTATTTGAAAGGTGATATTTAGTTAATTATTTTTGAATATGATTAACAGATAAATTCCTCACGTCCAGAAATTTATTTTAGAATTTTTTGGGTTCCAGATCTTGCGCTAGCTACAGATTACTACAGGCTGTTCTGTTTTTGACAGATTCTGTTTTTCGTGTGTTGTTTTGCTTATTTTGATGAATCTATGGCTAGTAAATTAGTTTATAAACCGTAGAGAAGTTGGAATACAGTAGGTTTAAAACCAATATAAATAAATAATGAGTTCATTACAGTACCTTGAAGTGGTCTTTTGTTTTCTTTCGCTAACGGAGCTCACGAGATTTTCTACTTTAAGTTTTGCGTTGTGAAGTTTTCGAATTTTGGGTAAAGATTTGATGGATTATGGAACAAGGAGTGGCAAGAGCCTAAGCTTGGGGATGCCCATGGCACCCCCAAGATAATCTAAGGACACCTAAAAGCCAAAGCTTGGGGATGCCCCGGAAGGCATCCCCTCTTTTCGTCTACTTCTATCGGTAACTTTACTTGGAGCTATATTTTTATTCACCACATGATATGTGTTTTGCTTGGAGCGTCTTGTATGATTTGAGTCTTTGCTTTTTAGTTTACCACAATCATCCTTGCTGTACACACCTTTTGAGAGATCCATACATGATTTGGAATTTGTTAGAATACTCTATGTGCTTCGCTTATATCATTTGAGTTATATAGTTTTGCTCTAGTACTTCACTTATATATTTTAGAGCACGGTGGTGGATTTGTTTTGTAGAAACTATTGATCTCTCATGCTTCACTTAGATTATTTTGAGAGTCTTAAATAGCATGGTATTTTGCTTAAATAATCCTAATATGCTAGGTGTTCAAGATGAATAAAAAATTTCTTATGAGTGTTTTGAATAGTAAGAGAAGTTTGATGTTTGATGATTGTTTTGAGATATGGAGGTAGTAATATCAAAGTCGTGCTAGTTGAGTAGTTCTGAATTTGAGAAATGCTTGTGTTGAAGTTTGCAAGTCCCGTAGCATGCACGTATGGTAAAACATTGTGTAACAAATTTGAAACATGAGGTGTTATTTGATTGTCTTCCTTATGAGTGGCGGTCGGGGACGAGCGATGGTCTTTTCCTACCAATCTATCCCCCTAGGAGCATGCATGTAGTGATTTGGTCTTTGATGACTTGTAGATTTTTGCAATAAGTAAGTGAGTTCTTTATGACTAATGTTGAGTCCATGGATTATACGCACTCTCACCCTTCCATCATTGCTAGCCTCTTCGCTACCATGCATTGCCCTTTCTCACATTCAGAGTTGGTGCCAAATTCCCCAGTGCATCCATACCCCGTGATATGATACACTCTTTCACACATAAACCTCCTTATATCTTCCTCAAAACAGCCACCATACCTACCTATTATGGCATTTCCATAGCCATTCCGAGATATATTGCCATGCAACTTTCCACCATTCCGTTTATCATGGCACATTCATCATTGTCATATTGCTTAGCATGATCATGTAGTTGACATAGTATTTGTGGCAAAGCCACCATTCATAATTTTCATACATGTCACTCTTGGTTCATTGCATATCCCGATACACCACCGGAGGCATTCATATAGAGTCATATGTTGTTCTAAGTATCGAGTTGCAATTCTTGAGTTGTAAATAAATAGAAGTGTGATGACCATCATTCATAGAGCATTGTCCCAAATAAAAAAAGAGAAATGCCAAAAAAGGGAAGGCCAAATAAAAAAAGGGACAATGTTACTATCCTTTTTCCACACTTGTGCTTCAAAGTAGCACCATAATCTTCATGATAGAGAGTCTTTTGTTTTGTCACTTTCATATACTAGTGGGAATTTTTCATTATAGAACTTGGCTTGTATATTCCAACAATGGGCCTCCTCAAGTGCCCTAGGTCTTCGTGAGCAAGCAAGTTGGATGCACACCCACTTAGTTTCTTCTGTTGAGCTTTCATACATTTATAGCTCTAGTACGTCCGTTGCATGGCAATCCCTACTCCTTGCATTAACATCAATCGATGGGCATCTCCATAGCCCATTGATTAGCCTCGTTAATGTGAGACTTTCTCCTTTTTTGTCTTCTCCACATAACCCCCATAATTATATTCTATTCCACCCATAGTGCTATATCCATGGCTCACGCTCATGTATTGCATGAAAGTTTATAGGTTTGAGATTACTAAAGTATGAAACAATTACTTGGCTTGTCATCGGGGTTGTGCATGATGAGAGCATTCTTGTGTGACAAAAATGGAGCTTGACTAAACATATGATTTTGTAGGGATGAAGTTTCTTTGGCCATGTTATTTTGAGAGGACATAATTGCTTAGTTAGTATGCTTGAAGTATTATTATTTTTATGCCAATAGGAACTTTTCTCTTGAATCTTTCGGATCTGAATATTCATACCACAATTAAGAAGAATTACATTAAAATTATGCCAAGTAGCACTCTGCATCAAAAATTCTGTTTTTATCATTTACCTACTCAAGGACGAGCATGAATTAAGCTTGGGGATGCTTGATACATCTCCAACGTATCTATAATTTTTGATTGCTCCATGCTATATTATCTACTGTTTTGGACATTATTGGGATTTATTATCCACTTTTATATTATTTTTGGGACTAACCTATTAACCGGAGGCCCATCCCAGAATTGCTGTTTTTTGCCTATTTCAGGGTTTCGAAGAAAAGGAACATCAAACGGAGTCCAAACGGGATGAAACCTTCGGGAACGTGATTTTCTCACCGAACATGATCCAGGGGACTTGGGCCCTACGTCAAGAAACAAGGGAGGAGGCCACGAGGTAGGGGGCGCGCCTACCCCCAAGGCGCGCCCTCCACCCTCGTGGGCCCCCTGTTGCTCCATCGACGTACTCCTTTCTCCTATATATACCTACATACCCCCAATCGACCAGATACGGAGCCAAAACCCTAATTCCACCACCGCAACTTTCTGTATCCATGAGATCCCATCTTGGGTCCTGTTTCAGAGCTTCGTCGTAGGGGGTATCCATCACGGAGGGCTTCTACATCATCACTATAGCCCCTTCGATGAATTGTGAGTAGTTCACCTCAGACCTACGGGTCGATAGTTATTAGCTAGATGGCTTCTTCTCTCTTTTTGGATCTCAATACAATGTTCTCCCCCTCTCTTGAGGAGATCTATTCGATGTAATCTTCTTTTTGCGGTGTGTTTGTTGAGACCGATAAATTGTGGGTTTATGATCAAGTCTATCTATGAACAATATTTACATCTTCTCTGAATTCTCTTATGTATGATTGGTTATCTTTGCAAGTCTCTTCGAATTATCAGTTTGGTTTGGCCTACTAGATTGATCTTTCTTGCAATGGGAGAAGTGCTTAGCTTTGGGTTCAATCTTGCGGTGTCCTTTCCCAGTGACAATAGGGCCAGCAAGGCACGTATTGTATTGTTGCCATCAAGGATAACAAGATGGGTTTTTCTTCATATTGCATGAGTTTATCTTCCTTAAGGCGTTACTCTATTTTCATTAACTTAATACTCTAGATGCATGCTGGATAGCGGTCGATGAGTGGAGTAATAGTAGTAGATGTAGGCAGGAGTTGGTCTACTTGTCTTGGATGTGATGCCTATATAAATGATCATGCCTAGATATTATCATAACTATGCTCAATTCTGTCAATTGCTCAACAGTAATTCGTTCAACCACCGTAGAATACTTATGCTCTTGAGAGAAGACACTAGTGAAACCTATGGCCCCCGGGTCTATCTTCATCATATTAATCTTCCAATACTTTGCTATTTACTTTGCTTTTATTTTACTTTGCATCTTTATCATAAAAATACCAAAAATATTATCTTATCATATCTATCAGATCTCACTCTCGTAAGTGGCCGTGTAGGGATTGACAACCCCGTATCGCGTTGGTTGCGAGGATTTATTTGTTTTGTGCAGGTACGAGGGACTCGCGCGTAGCCTCCAACTGGATTGATACCTTGGTTCTCAAAAACTGAGGGAAATACTTATGCTACTCTGCTGCATGATCCCTTCCTCTTCGGGGAAAATCCAACGCAGTGCTCAAGAGGTAGCACTCCCCTTGTGTCGAATCAATAAATTTGGGTTGAATACCCTACCATCGAAAACTGTTGCGATCCGCTATACTTGTGGGTTATCACCGATATGGCTTCATGTGTACATATACCGGAGGAACAGATGATCCCTTCCGTTATAGCTCTCTATGCCTGACTGAAGAGGGCATCGTTGAGATGGCAACCACACTTGTAAACAGCAAATATGAAGACTGCAGCCAAGTGGGATTGAACCCTTTCTGCAAGCTTAATCCGACGCCAGAGGTAAAACTTTTGACTTCTTTTTCCTTTGGCAGTTTAAACATTGCATGAACTTCAACATGTTATCCTTCTATAGGCTAAATCTGACTTCTGGAAGGCCAAATATGACCATGAGGCTGCCAAAAAGGCTAAAGCTGCTACGAGAGCCGCCAAAAAGACCGTCAGGAAGTCTAAGAAGAAACCAAGTGCCTTTGAATTGCTTAAGCTAGATGATACCTTTGAGTCGGAGGAAGCCCTTGACTCTCTTGGCCTGTTTTTTAACAACCTTATTGACACTAACTATTGCCAAGACGACACGGGGGCCAGCCAGGCAGTCGAAGAAGAGGTAACTATTATTTCCTCCAACTCAGAACCTTTACCAAGGCAGAAACTTCGGTGGGTAACCCGGAAAGTAAGGTTTTCACACACCTTAGCTTATTTAGATCCTCATTTTCTTTTTAAATCAAAACAACATGAGAGCCGCCACCAGACCCTGACCGATGGAGATGACGATTTATCCTTCGACTTACCAAACACTCCTCGGAAACGCCAAAATGAGGTTCTTTTTAACCTTAACCCTTGTATTTACCAACGAGTTACTTTTGTTAATCACTCAATTCCATCCTTGTAGGAGATTTCCCGTTCCTCCTCTGGCGACTCATCACAAACTCAACTGCCAGCTTTCAAGACTGCCCCTGGGTAATAATAAATATCTTTCTTCTGTACCTTTATATCTTTATCATTGTACTAACTTATCCAAACTCTTTTTAGCAGTCAAGCAAAGCCCAAAAAAGCAAAGGTGACAAAACCGGCCGAGGATCCGAAAACTGTTGAACCGGATCAGTCAACCCTTATGCCAGAACACCCTGAACAGCCAGAGGACCCTACTCTCAATGTTCAAACGGATTTACCTGAGCCATCTGCTGATGAAA
The DNA here is from genome assembly GCF_003073215.2 of Triticum urartu. NCBI lineage: Eukaryota > Viridiplantae > Streptophyta > Magnoliopsida > Poales > Poaceae > Triticum > Triticum urartu. Next base: position 197,495,869 of record NC_053022.1, read on the forward strand.
CTGCTATTGATCCGTCAAGTATTGAACCGTCAAGCTCAGCTAACCTGCCGGAGAGTTATGGCGATGACGTTTTTAATCACTCGTACCAGATTCGTTGAACTGGGGAATCCAACAGTAGTAGCGAGACACTCTGCCAAACAAGAAGTTATGGAAAGGTAGAAAGTGAGGTTTGACGTCTCCCACTATGCTCACCTGAGTATTAGTGAAGTTTTATCTGGCTATGTTAGTCAAGTGCATTCCGACCGTGACTTGGAGATTGAAATGGTGAAGCAAATGCACCAAAAGTATGAGGTACGTCATCCGGCTTATATCTATATCCTGCCATCCCCCAAGTCTTCTGATTATGATAAACTTGAATGATTTGTAGACTTGAAATGTTTATAAGCTTCTGTTCTAGACTTCCTCCAAGTCCGGTTAAAAAACTTTAAAATCGGACTCTGATGATAGCACAATTTTGCATCTGTAGTCCCCAAGGGCCGGCTTAATCAGTATGAATGATCCGGTCCTATTAGTCAGTATGTAAGAGACCAAAACTTAACTGGATATCCCTCATGAGTTGGCTGGGTCTGTCAATAGCACACCCGGCTCATGCTTAACAAGAAAACAAGCAATATGCATTAGCCCCCAAGTGCTAAGTATTATTGCTTGCAAAGCACTTGCGACTTTTTAGAAAGAGCCAATTCCTTTGAAAAATTTCGCTGACAGACATTAGCCCCCAAGTGCCATGTTTTGTTGCTTGCAAAGCACTTGGGACTTGTTTTTGGTAACCTGCCATGAAACTTAACGAACTTATGCTGTATGCAGGCTGCAACCACAGAACTGGAAGCTCAATTGTCCAAGGCCAAGACCCGGCTGACGTCTCAGGAGACTGAGACAAAAAAGGCTGAATCAAAATTCCAGTTGAGTGTGTCTGAAGCAAAAAAATTGAAGACCAGATTTACTGGGGAGAAAGAGGCTTGGGCAAATGAGAAGACTGCCTTGATGCAGCATGCTGAGAAAGCTGAGGCGGCTCTGGAAGAGGTTACCACTGAACTCCCCGGTTTAAAGAACTGTGTGTCTCAGATGGTTTCTGCAATCTTCGATAAGTCACCATGTTATTTACCCAAAGCGAGTATTTGTCATCATAATATAGGCCGCCACTTAACCAATTGTGTAAACTTTTACAGGTCCCAGGAGTAGCAATTTGAGCCGAGATACACTGGTAAAGCTGAAGGCGGTTTACACGCTTGTTGAACAATTATACACTGGAGCTCAGCGGACTCTTGCCACTATCTCCCTAGCGAATCAAGAACCAAACCTGTTAAGTGATGTCTTGAAGAAGCTGTCCATCTTGCCCACTAGGTTCCAAGAAATCAAGCGATCTTGTCCTAGAGCCGGAGCCATGACAGCTTTGAGCCTTGCCAAAGCCTGGGTACCGGAGTTAGACCCGGCGGACGTAGCCAGTGGGTATCCCGGCCTCAAGGAAGATGGAACTCCTTTTGATCAATAAGACTTTGATGCTTGTGTCAAGGAGATTCGCCCTCATGCCACAATCATTGCCAAAGAGACCAACCTCACCAAGTATCAGTCGGGTTATGACACAGATAATCAGAAGATGGCGACTCCTTCATATAAAGTGATGGACTTAATCCCGCCGATTTGTAAGCACACTTTCGCCCCTGATATTAATCCGTCTAATCTGATTGATGATGAGGTTGAATTCGTCGCCCTTTGTGGCTTTGACTGGTCCAGACCCAACTTCCAGACGGTGGAGGAGGACAAACCGGCAAGGGATGAGTCGCAACCTTCAAGTCAGCCTGTCGGTGTACAAAAGTAGGGGATCTCCTTTTGACCCCTTTACTTGTGCACGGGCGGTCAAAGCCACGTGCCGCGGCCACACTTAGCAGGGCAGAGAAGGGAAGCCGGAGTGAAGTCGAAGCACAAGACAACCAAGGCGATGCCAAGACCACAAGCACAGGAGGGCAAGAGGGCGAGGTGGACTCCCTCGGCAAGATCCTTGCCGAGGCAGGCTCCGCAGCCCCAGCAAGGGCCTTGCCGGGGCAACTTGCCCAACACCAGCAGAGTGAGCCACCCTTGAGCCCACAGGCTCCAAACCAATCAACTACATGGATCCAAGACTCGGGAGGTGCCTCTGTGGTGACATGCAAATCTTTGTCAAGATCATAAACATAGGAGTTCAGATGAGGACCAGAAGACAGCGACCCTCGGCAAGATCCTCGCCAGGGAAATCCACAAGACCCCCGGCAAGCGTCTTGCTGGGGACGACTACGACAGCATGGCAAGACCCTTGCCGGGCCCCTGGCAAGGCCCTTGCCGAACACGCCAGGAGGGACACTACCAGGCCCGCACCAGCCAAGACTCCGCTGCCGTTCGCATGCAGCTGCCAGCCCAACCAGCTGGGCATGCACCTACGTGGCAACATGCAGCTTCCAGGCCAAATCAGCAAGCACCCATGTGGCGGCATGCAGATCTTCGTGAAGGCCCTACCACCGCGCCACCTCAGCTGATTGCCTGCCTACATGGCGTTGCATGCATCGCTAGCCTGGGCGTGTGTCGACGCGAGGCGGAGCGGCGACGGACGGGACGGGCCTGTTGGAAATATGCCCTAGAGGCAATAATAAAATGGTTATTATTATATTTCCTTGTTCATGATAATTGTCTATTGTTCATGCTATAATTTTGTTATCCGGAAATCGTAATACATGTGTGAATACATAGACCACAACATGTCCCTAGTGAGCCTCTAGTTGACTAGCTCGTTGATCAATAGATGGTTACGGTTTCCTGACCATGGACATTGGATGCCATTGATAACGGGATCACATCATTAGGATAATTATGTGATGGACAACACCCAATCCTAAGCATAGCACAAGATCGTGTAGTTCGTGTGCTAGAGATTTTCTAATGTCAAGTATCTTTTCCTTAGACCATGAGATTGTGCAACTCCCGGATACTTTAGGAATACTTTGGGTGTGCCAAATGTCACAATGTAACTGGATGACTATAAAGGTGCACTACAGGTATCTCCGAACGTGTCTGTTGGGTTGGCACGAATCAAGACTGGGATTTGTCACTCCGTATGATGGAGAGGTATCTCTGGGCCCACTCGGTAAGACATCATCGTAATGAGCTCAATGTGACTAAGGGTTGGTCACGGGATGATGTGTTACGCAACGAGTAAAGTGACTTGCCAGTAACGAGATTGAACGAGGTATTGGGATACTGACAATCGAATCTCGGGCAAGTAATGTACCGATTGACAAAGGGAATTGTATACGGGATTGCTTGAATCCTCGACATCGTGGTTCATCCGATGTCATCATCATGGAACATGTGGGAGCCAACATGGGTATCCAGATCCCGCTATTGGTTATTGGCCGGAGAGTTGTCTCAGTCATGTTTGCATGGTTCCCGAACCCGTAGGGTCTACACACTCAAGGTTCAATGACGCTAGGGTTATTAGGAAGATTTGTATGTCATTACTGAATGTTGTTCGGAGTCCCGGATGAGATCCCGGACATCACGAGGAGTTCCGGAATAGTCCAGAGGTGAAGATTTATGTATGGGAAGTCATGATACGGTCACCGGAAATATTCGGGGGTATACCTGTATTGTATCGGGACCACCGGAGGGGTTCCGGGGGTCCACCGGGAGGGTCCACCTGCCTCGGAGGGCCTTATGGGCTGTAGGTGGAAGGGAACCAGCCCCTAGTGGGCTAGGCGCCATCCCCCCTAGGGCCCATGCGCCTAGGGTTTGGGGGGAACCCTAAAGGGCCCCCTTGCTTGGGGGGCAAGCCCCCTCCCCCCTGGCCCCCCCCCCCCCCCCCCCCGATCACATCTAGAGGGGCCGGCCCCCTTCCCCCTTCTCCCTATAAATAGAGGGGCGAGGAGAGGGCTGCAGCACCACATCCAAGGCACAGCCCCTCCCCTCCCCAACACCTCTCCTCCTCCGCGTGAGCTTGGCGAAGACCTGCCGACGAACTGCCACTCCATCACCACCACACCGTCGTGCTGCTATTGGAGCCTTCTTCCTCAACCTCTCCCTCCTCCTTGCTGGATCAAGGCGCGGGAGATGTCACCGGGATGCACATGTGTTGAACGTGGAGGCACCATTGTTCAGTGCTCAGATCGGATTCGGCCGCGATCTGAATCACTAAGTGTACGACTCCTCCAACCGCATTCTTGCAACACTTCTGACTCACGATCTTCAAGGGTATGAAGATGCACTCCCCTCTCATTGCTAGTTACTCCATAGATTGATCTTGGTGATGCATAGAAATTTTTTAATTTCTGCAACGATCCCCAACAGTGGTATCAGAGCCAGGTTTGTGCGTAGTTTCTATGCACGAGTAGAACACAAGTTGTTGCAGGCGTCGATTTTTTCAATTTACTTGCCGTTACTAGTCTTATCTTGATTTGGCGGCATCGTCGGATGAAGCGGCCCGGACCGACCTTACATGTACGCTTACGTGAGACTGGTTCCACCGACTGACATGCACTAGTTGCATAAGGTGGCTAGCGGGTGTCTATCTCTCCCACTTTAGTCGGATCGGATTCAATGAAAAGGGTCCTTATGAAGGGTAAATAGAAATTGGCATATCACGTTGTGGTTTTGGCGTAGGTAAGAAATGTTCTTGCTAGAAACCTATAGCAGCCACGTAAAAACTTGCAACAACAATTAGAGGACGTCTAACTTGTTTTTGCAGCATATGCCGTGTGATGTGATATGGCCAAAAGGATGTGATGAATGATATATGTGATGTATGAGATTGATCATGTTCTTGTAATAGGAATCACGACTTGCATGTCGATGAGTATGACAACCGGCAGGAGCCATAGGAGTTGTCTTAATTTATTTATGACCTGCGTGTCAACATAAACGTCATGTAATTACTTTACTTTATTGCTAACTGTTAGCCATAGTAGTAGAAGTAATAGTTGGGAGACAACTTCATGAAGACACAATGATGGAGATCATGATGATGGAGGTCATGGTGTCATGCCGGTGATAATGATGATCATGGTGCCCCGAAGATGGAGATCAAAAGGAGCAAAATGATATTGGCCATATCATGTCACTATTTGATTGCATGTGATGTTTATCATGTTTTACATCTTATTTGCTTAGAACGACGGTAGCATAAATAAGATGATCCCTCGTAATAATTTCAAGAAAGTGTTCCCCCTAACTGTGCACCGTTGCTAAGGTCCGTTGTTCCAAAGCCCACGTGATGATCGGGTGTGATAGGTTCTAACGTTCGCATACAACAGGTGTAAGCCATATTTACACACGCAATACACTTAGGTTGACTTGACGAGCCTAGCATGTACAGACATGGCCTCGGAACACGAAAGACAGAAAGGTCGAACATGAGTCATATATAAGATACGGTCAACTTGAAGATGTTCACTGATGATGACTAGTCCGTCTCACGTGATGATCGGACACGACCTAGTTGAATCGGATCATGTATCACTTAGATGACTAGAGGGATGTCTATCTGAGTGGGAGTTCATTAAATAATTTGATTAGATGAACTTAATTATCATGAACATAGTCTAAAATTCTTTGCAATATGTCTTGTAGATAAAATGGCCCACGCTAATGTTGCCCTCAACTTCAACGCATTCCTAGAGAAAACCAAGCTGAAAGACGATGGCAACAACTACACGGACTGGGTCCTTAACCTAAGGATTATCCTCATACCTGCCAGGAAAGCATATGTCCTTGATGCACCGCTAGGTGAAGCACCTATTTTCCCAGCAGAACAAGACGTTATGAACGCTTGGCAGACGCGTAGTGATGATTACTCCCTGGTTCAGTGCAGCATGCTTTACAGCTTAGATCCGGGGCTCCAAAAGCGTTTTGAGCAACACGGAGCATATGAGATGTTCCAAGACCTGAAAATGGTTTTCCAAGCTCATGCCCAGGTCGAGAGATATGAAGTCTCCGACAAGTTCTACAGTTGTAAGATGGAGGAGAATAGTTCCGTCAGTGAGCACATACTCAAAATGTCTGGGTTGCACAACCGCTTGTCTCAGCTGGGAGTTAATCTCCCGGATGATGCGGTCGTTGACAGAATCCTTTAGTCGCTCCCACCTAGCTACAAGATCTTTGTCATGAACTTCAATATGCAGGGGATGGAAAAGACCATTCCTGAGGTATATTCAATGCTGAAATCAGCGGAGGTGGAAATCAAAAAGGAACATCAAGTGTTGATGGTGAATAAAACCACTAAGTTCAAGAAAGGCAAGGGTAAAAATAACTTCAAGAAGGACGACAAGGGAGTTGCCGCGCCCGGTAAGCAAGCTGCCGGGAAGAAGCAAAAGAATGGACCCAAGCCTGAGACTGAATGCTTTTATTGCAAGGGAAACGGTCACTGGAAGCGGAACTGCCCCAAGTACTTAGCGGATAAGAAGGCCGGCAATGCCAAAGGTATATGTGATATACATGTTATTGATGTGTACCTAACCAGCGCTCATAGTAGCTCCTGGGTATTTGATACGGTGCAGTTGTTCATATTTGTAACTCAAAACAGGAACTGCGGAATAAACAGAGACTGGCGAAGGACAAGGTGACGATGCGCGTCGGGAATGGTTCCAAGGTCGATGTGATCGCCGTCGGCACGCTACCTCTACATTTACCTACGGGATTAGTTTTAAACCTCAATAATTGTTATTTAGTACCAGCTTTGAGCATGAACACTGTATCTGGATCTCGTTTAATGCGCAATGGCTACTCATTTGAATCTGAGAATAATGGTTGTTCTATTTATATGAGAGACATGTTTTATGGTCATGCCCCGCTGGTCAATGGTTTATTCTTATTTAATCTCGAACGTGATGTTTGACATATTCATAGTGTGAATGCCAAAAGATGTAAGGTTGATAATGACAGTCCCACATACTTGTGGCACTGCCGCCTTGGTCACATTGGTGTCAAACACATGAAGAAACTCCACGCAGATGGACTTTTGGAGTCTCTTGATTATGAATCATTTGACACATGCGAACCATGCCTCATGGAAAAATGACCAAGACTCCGTTCTCCGGAACAATGGAGCGAGCAACCACCTTATTGGAAATCATGCATACTGATGTGTGCGGTCCAATGAGTGTTGAGGCTCGCGGTGGCTATCGTTATGTTCTCACCCTCACTAATGACTTGAGTAGATATGGGTATGTCTACTTAATGAAACACAAGTCTGAGACCTTTGAAAAGTTTAAGGAATTTCAGAGTGAGGTTGAGAGTCAACGTGACAGGAAAATCAAGTTCTTATGATCAGATCGTGGGGGAGAGTATTTGAGTCACAAATTTTGCACGCACTTAAGGAAATGTGGAATTGTTTCACAACTCATGCCGCCTAGAACACCTCAGCGTAATGGTGTGTCCGAACGTCGTAATCGCACTCTATTGGATATGGTACGATCTATGATGTCTCTTACCAATCTACCACTGTCATTTTGGGGTTATTCTATAGAGACTGCCGCATTCACTTTAAATAGGGCTCCGTCGAAATCCGTTGAGACGACACCGTATGAATTGTGGTTTGGTAAGAAACCTAAGCTGTCATTTCTGAAAGTTTGGGGATGCAATGCTTATGCCAAGAAACTTCAACCTGAAAAGCTCGAACCCAAATCAGAAAAATGGTCTTCATAGGATACCCTAAAGAAACTATTGGGTATACCTTCTACCTTAGATCCGAAGGCAAGATCTTTGTTGCCAAGAATGGATCCTTTCTAGAGAAAGAGTTTCTCTCGAAAGAAGTAAGTGGGAGGAAAGTAGAACTTGATGAAGTATTGCCTCTTGAACCAGAGACTGGCACAGCTCAACAAAATGTTCCTGAGGTGCCTGCACTGACTAGAGAGGAAGTTAATGATGATGATCATGAAACTACAGATCAAGTTGCTACTGAACTTCGTAGGTCCACAAGGACACGTTCCGCACCAGAGTGGTACGGCAACCCTGTCCTGGAAATCATGTTATTAGAGAATGGTGAACCTTCGAACTATGAAGAAGCGATGGCGGGCCCAGATTCTGACCAATGGCTGGAAGCCATGAAATTTGAGATAGGATCCATGTATGAAAACGAAGTATGGACTTTGACTGACTTGCCCGATGATTGGCGAGCCATAGAAAATAAATGGATCTTTAAGAAGAAGATAGACATGGATGGTAATGTGACCATCTATAAGGCCCGGCTTGTCGCTAAGGGATATCGACAAGTTCAAGGGGTTGACTACGATGAGACTTTCTCACCCGTAGCGAAGCTGAAATCCGTCCGAATCATGTTAGCAATTGCCGCATTCTATGATTATGAGATATGGCAAATGGACGTCAAAACGGCATTCCTTAATGGTTTCCTTAAGGAAGAATTGTATATGATGCAGCCGGAAGGTTTTGTCGATCCTAAGAATGCTGACAAGGTGTGCAAGCTCCAACGCTCAATCTATGGGCTAGTGCAAGCCTCTCGGAGTTGGAACATTCGATTTGATGAGATGATCAAAGCGTTTGGGTTTACACAGACTTATGGAGAAGCCTGTGTTTACAAGAAAGTGAGTGGGAGCTCTGTAGCATTTCTCATATTATATGTGGATGACATACTATTGATGGGATATGATATAGAATTCTTGGAAAGCATAAAGGCCTACTTGAACAAGTGTTTTTCAGTGAAGGACCTTGGAGAAGCTGCTTATATATTAGGCATCAAGATATATAGAGATAGATCGAGACGCCTCATTGGTCTTTCACAAAGTACGTACCTTGACAAGATATTGAAGAAGTTCAATATGGATCAGTCCAAGAAGGGGTTCTTGCCTGTATTGCAAGGTATGAGATTGAGCACGGCTCAATGCCCGACCACGGCAGAAGATAGAGAAAAGATGAGTGTCGTCCCCTATGCCTCGGCCATAGGGTCTATTATGTATGCCATGCTGTGTACCAGACCTGATGTAAACCTTGCCATGAGTTTGGTAGGAAGGTACCAAAGTAATCCCGGCATGGAACACTGGACAGCGGTCAAGAATATCCTGAAGTACCTGAAAAGGACTAATGATATGTTTCTCGTTTATGGAGGTGACGAAGAGCTCGTTGTAAAGGGTTACGTCGATGCTAGCTTCGGCACAGATCTGGATGACTCTAATTCACAAACCGGATACGTGTATATTTTGAATGGTGGGGCAGTCAGCTGGTGTAGTTGCAAGCAAAGCATCGTGGCGGGATCTACATGTGAAGCGGAGTACATGGCAGCCTCGGAGGCAGCACAAGAAGCAATCTGGATGAAGGAATTCATTACCGACCTAGGAATTATTCCCAAAGCGTCGGGCCCGATGACTCTCTTCTCTAACAACACTGGAGCTATTGCCCTTGCCAAGGAGCCCATGTTTCACAGGAAGACCAGGCATATCAAGCGTCGCTTCAACTCCATTCGTGAAAATGTTCAAAATGGAGACATAGATATTTGTAAAGTGCATACGGACCTGAATGTCGCAGATCCGTTGACTAAACCTCTTCCTTGAGCAAAACATGATCAACACCAGAACTCTATGGGTGTTTGATTCATCACAATGTAACTAGATTATTGACTCTAGTGCAAGTGGGAGACTGTTGGAAATATGCCCTAGAGGCAATAATAAAATGGTTATTAATATATCTCCTTGTACATGATAATTGTCTATTGTTCATGCTATAATTGTGTTATTCGGAAATCGTAATACATGTGTGAATACATAGACCACAACATGTCCCTAGTGAGCCTCTAGTTGACTAGCTCATTGATCAATAGATGGTTACAGTTTCCTGACCATGGACATTGGATGTCATTGATAACATGATAACATCATTAGGACAATGATGTGATGGACAACACCCAATCCTAAGCATAGCACAAGATCGTGTAGTTCGTCTGCTAGAGCTTTTCTAATGTCAAGTATCTTTTCCTTAGACCATGAGATTATGCAACTCCTGGATACTATAGGAATACTTTCGGTGTGCCAAACGTCACAAAGTAACTGGGTGACTATAAAGGTGCACTACGGGTATCTCTGAAAGTGTCTGTTGGGTTGGCACGAATCGAGACTGGGATTTGTCACTCCGTATGAAGGAGAGGTATCTTTGGGCCCACTCAGTAAGACATCATCGTAATGAGCTCAATGTGACTAAGGGTTGGTCACGGGATGATGTGTTACGCAAAGAGTAAAGTGACTTGCCGGTAACGAGATTGAACGAGGTATTGGGATACCGACGATCGAATCTCGGGCAAGTAACGTATCGATTGACAAAGGGAATTGTATACAGGATTGCTTGAATCCTCGACATCGTGGTTCATCCGATGAGATCATCGTGGAACATGTGGGAGCCAACATGGGTATCCAGATCCCACTGTTGGTTATTGGCCGGAGAGTTGTCTCGGTCATGTCTGCATGGTTCCCGAACCCGTAGGGTCTACACACTTAAGGTTCGATGACGCTAGGGTTATTAGGAAGATTTGTATGTGATTACTGAATGTTGTTTGGAGTCCCGAATGAGATCTCGGACGTCATGAGGAGTTCCAGAATAGGCCGGAGGTGAAGATTTATATATGGGAAGTCATCATACGGTCACCGGAAATATTCGGGGGTATACCGGTATTGTACCGGGACCACCGGAGGGGTTCCGGGGGTCCACCGGGAGGGTCCACCTGCCCCGGAGGGACTTATGGGCTGTAGGTGGAAGGGAACCAGCCCCTAGTGGGCTGGGCGCCATCCCCCCTAGGGCCCATGTGCCTAGGGTTTGGTGGAACCCTAAAGGGGGGGCGCCCCCCTCCCTTGCTTGGGGGGCAAGCCCCCTCCCCCTTGGCCGCCCCCCCCCTCTATATCTCACCTAGAGGGGCCGGCCCCCTTCCCCATTCTCCCTATAAATAAAGGGGCGAGGGGAGGGTTGCAGCACCACATCCAAGGCGCAGACCCTCCCCTCCCCAACACCTCTCCTCCTCCGCGTGAGCTTGGTGAAGCCCTGCCAGAGAGCTGCCACTCCATCACCACCACGCCATCGTGCTACTGTTGGAGCCTTCTTCCTCAAACTCTCCCTCCTCCTTGCTGGATCAAGGCGCGGGAGACGTCACTGGGCTGCACGTGTGTTGAACGTGGAGGCACCGTTGTTCGGTGCTTAGATCGGATTCGGTCGCGATCTTAATCGCTATGTGTACGACTCCTCCAACCGAGTTCCTGCAACGCTTCCGACTCGCGATCTTCAAGGGTATGAAGATGCACTCCCCTCTCGTTGCTAGTTACTCCATAGATTCATCTTGGTGATGCGTAGAAATTTTTTAATTTCTGCAACGATCCCCAACAGGGCCTCCTTCCCGTCCCCGATAAAGCTAATGGACACCTATGTAGCGCATTTAATGCGATTTGTCCTGTAATGCCGTGCGATAAGCTCACGCACTATAGGCCTTTCCACCTCCTGTGTGCCATCGTGGCAACCCCTTTTTCCTATAAAAGGAGGCCTGAGGCGACCAGGAGAGGGATTCAGCATTTTTGGGACGGCACAACCACCGTAGCTAGTTCAAAAGAGCTCAAGAACACTCAATACATCCACCGAAGCAGGACTAGGGTTTTATGCATCCTCGCGGCCCGAACCTGGGTAAAGGATCCATGTGCTAGCTCCTAAACCCGCTCTTCTCACGACCCCGCGCCCGCCGACCTTAGAAGGGATCCCAGTGATCCCATAGGTGTTGTTCCCACCGACATCTTTGGCGGGCCAGGTAGGAGGCGCAGTTGTAAGAATCTGGTCTAGCAGTTAGCCTAGCGGTTCTTCATCACCATGGCTCCAAAGAAGAAGAAGGCCATGGCGGTCGGTTCGTTGGGGGCCAGACGGCCCGTACCGGTGAGTGCGAGTAGCGGGCTGGTCGCGGACAGGACCCGAGGCTCGGCCCACGAGCACCAACATCGCTCTGGCAGTCAGAGCCTGGCGAGTGGCTTCATTCGTGCGCCAGACGGCCGGCCGCACGCCACAAAATCCAGAGATGGAGCTGGGGTCCCCGCAGGCGGCGCGGGGCCCTCCGGGGTCGCCGCCGTGCCACCCACGGGCGGCGCGACGACCTCCAGGACGCCCGCCTCGGCGCCCATAGCGCGCTCTTCCCATGGTGTGTTGACAAGCACCGTCACCACGCCAGCGACCCTAGACACCGCCGTGGGAAGAGCCATGTGCATCATATACCGGACGAAGGAGGCCAGCATGCCCGCCGAAGTGCTGGCGATAATGGCACGCAGCTGCTGGGCCGTGATAGAGCTCCTTCTAACATGGTTAGAAGTCGAAGCGCGCCACGGTCCACGCAACTTTCGCCACCACCCACGCCAGCAGAGGCTTTGGCGCGCGCGGAGCTGCTCCTCGACTTCCCTCCTGCTGCGGAGAAGCTCGACGAGTGGAGATCCACTATCCGAAGCCTCGTTGGCGTCACCAACAAAGATGAGCCACGGCCGGCGGGGCCCTCAGGCCAGCGCTCCATCGAGCCACTGCATGCCGGCGGTGGAGGGGCCGGAGGCACCGCGGCCATGGTGCACTCTCCTCCTCCATGCCAGCCACCGCGGATGTCGGTCCGTCGTGATGACGCTCGTGATGACATTTCCATAGCGTCGTCCGACCCGCGGACCCACCGCGACCAACACCAGGTTCTTCGGGAGCAAGCCCATGAAGACTCTCGAACCACCATTGAGCTCCGGTGCGATACGCGCCACCAGTCAGACAGGCAGGAGGGGCCCGCTATGGACCACCCAACACTGGGAGGCTCTGGCGGCCTACCTTACAAGGTGGGTTGCCCAGCCTTTACCCGTGGGCTGTGACAGTTCTAGTGGCCGTCCCACCGCACGTTCAAGCCCGACGTCGGTGAGAAGTACAACGGCAAGACCCACCCGTCAGAGTTCCTCAGCATCTACACCATCGCGATGCAAGCCACTGGAGCTCGTGACGACAAGCTACTTGCCAATTACTTCCTGTTGGCCCTGATACCCAATGTCATGTCTTGGTTGATGCACTTGCCGGCGGATTCCATTTCTTCTTGGTCAGATCTGTGCCACAAGTTCATTGGTGCCTTCACTGGAGGCCACCAAGCTCATGGCCAGGCGAGTGATTTTCATATCATTCCCAGAAGGAAGGTGAAAACCTACGCAAGTACATACAGAGGTTCAGCCGAGTGCAATACAATATCCCAGATGTTCATCTGTATGCCGCGATCAGCGCATTCCATGAGAATGTGCATAACCGCAAGATGCGTGAAGAGCTGGCAATGAACAAGGTCAAGGACGTGGCTGAACTTTACGTTCTAGACGATAGATGCGCTCGGGCTGAAGAGGGAAGGAAGTACCCCGGTGGAGACACCGGTGCGGAAACCGACTCTACCGACGAAGACACCGCCGCCCCGACGAAGAAGGGCCGGCGTCGCAATAGGAAACGCAAGGACAAGACCGTGCTTGCCGTCGAGGGATACGGCGACACCAGCGCCACCAAGAAGGACAAGGCAAACGACCCTGGCAAGGAGATTGCCGGGTGCGCCGCTTGCCGGGCCGTGGCGGCTCCCGACAAGCCAGGGGGCTCCGACAAGCAATACTGCAAGATCCACCGCACCAAGGGCCACGACCTCCAGAACTGCCGACAGGTCGAGATGCTTGCCGAGAAGCAAAAGACCGAGTATGAGAGGTGGGACAAGGAGAAGGGTCAGGATGGTGCCGAAGGATCTGGCAAGAAGCGTGGCAGGCAAGGAGGCCGCCGCGGCAAGGATAACCAGCGAGAGAGGCCCTCTCGGGGCCGCGACAAGAAGCAGGAAGACGATGATCATGATGAGGACGACGAGTCTAGTGAGAAAGAGTTTTAGAAGGCTACAGAGGCCATGTGCGTCGATGGTGGCGCCTTGCTGCACACTTCTCACCGCCAGCTCAAGCAGTGGGCGCGTGAGATTACAGCAGCAGAGCCATCGTTCGACACTCAGAAGCCACTGATGTGTTCCAGCACGCCCCTCATCTTTGACGCCGAGGACCACCCTGACCGCACAACTGCGGTCGAGTGTTTGTCGTTGTTGGTCTCACCAACGATACACAACCTCAAGGTGAACAAGATGCTGGTTGACGGGGGGGCTGGCCTGAACTTGGTCTCGCCCGTCCTGATCAAAAGGCTGCAAATTCCTGATGGAGACCTCGAGAAAGCGGGTACATTTCAAGGGGTCAGTCCGGGAAGGAGCCAGCCGAAGGGGAAGGTCACATTGCCAGTGATGTTTGGAGGTGAGTTGAACTACAGAATGGAGAAGATCGTTTTCGATGTGGCCAAGATCCCCTTTCCCTACAACGGGATCCTAGGCCGCCCGGTGCTAGCCAAGTTCATGGCAGCGTCGCACTCCGCCTACAACACGCTGAAGATGCCTGGGCCGATGGCCATCATCACTGTCCCCTCCGACAAGAAGGATGCACTGATTTGCGCTGACCAACTCTATCGAGAAACAGTTGCAGCAGCTACCGCCAAGGCACTCGCTCCTGCCGTTGAAGCCCCGGGGGGGAAGAACAAGATCGGCAAGACCTCTCGCACCCACTCCGGCAAGCGCACCTCTTCGGAGTGTTGTGCTACCGTCGAGGACGTGCCCAAGAGCTCTAGAGAAAAGAGAAAGAAATCCAGAGCTGCACCACCAGAGACCAAGAGGGTGTCCGTCAAGGAGGATGGCACGGGAGGGGCTTTCACCATATGCTCTACCCTCGACAGCAAATAGGAAAGCACGCTCGTCACTTTCCTATGGGCAAATGTCGATGTGTTTGTGCGGTAAGCATCCGACGTCCCCGACGTTCCCAGGGAAGTGATTGAGCACCACCTTGATGTCTGTCCCCATGCGCGACCCGTCAAGCAGAAGGTCAGGAAGCAAGCTTTGGAACGACAGGAGTTCATCACAGAGGAGATCAGGAAATTGGAAGCGGCAGTTTTGGTGAGAGGAGTGCTCCATCCAACGTGGTTGGCCAATCCGGTGGTGGTGCGCAAGGAAAATGGGAAGTGGAGGCTGTGTACTGACTACACATATGTCAATAAGGCTTGTCCTAAGGACCCCTTCCCGTTGCCGCGCATCAACCAGATTGTTGACTCCACGGCCGGGTGTGATCTATTGTTATTCCTCGATGCCTACTCGGGCTACCGCCAGATCTTCATGACAAGAGAAGACGAAGAGAAGACAACATTTATCACCCCATGTGGTACGTATTGCTTTTTACGGATGCCTTTCGGGTTGAAGAGTGCTGGCTTGGCATTCGCAAGGGCGGTCCAGATTGGTTTTGAGCCCCAGCTACATAGAAATATGGCAGCTTCTATGGATGACATAGTGGTCAAAACCAAGGACAAGACAACCCTTGTACAAGACCTAGAAGAGACGTTTGCCAACCTACGCAAGATCAACCTCAAGCTGAACCCTGAGAAGTGTGTCTTTGGCGTCCCATCAGGAAAACTTCTCGGGTTCTTTGTGTCGCAGGATGGGATCAAGGCAAACCCAGACAAGATCAAGGCTATTGAGCAGATTGAGGCACCCAAGAGGATCAAGGATATGCGTCGGCTCACTGGTTGCGTTGTTGCCATGGGCAGATTCATCTCCAAGTCCGCTGAGCGTGCCCTTCCCTTTTTCAAAATCATGAAGAAGGCAGGCCCAATGGAGTGGACCACAGAGGCAGTGGCAATGGCAGGACCGGTGGATGGCAAGTCGGAGATTCCCCCGGAAGGGCCTGGTGCCGGCAAGGCAAGGCCCCCGGCAGAGTTCGACGCCATCGGGGCAGGGCCCGCGCAGCCAAGTGAAGTGGTGCGGAAGAAGAAGATGATGCAGCACCCGGTTTACTTTGTCAGCTCCCTCTTGCAGGGGGCCAGGTCAAGGTACTCCGGTGTGCAAAAATTGCTCTTCGGCCTCCTTATGGCCTCGAGGAAGCTGCATCATTACTTCCAAGCCCATGAGATCACTGTCGTCACCCACCTCCCGTTGCAACGGATACTGCACAACCCAGATGCAACCGGAAGGATTGTGGAGTGGGCCTTGGAGTTGTCAAGCTTTGGGTTGAAGTTTCAAAGTACTTCAACAATCCAGAGCAGAGTCTTGGTGGAGTTCACTGCAGAATGTACCTCAACGCCCGACGAAGAAATCCAGGAGACCGCTCTCCCCGGCAAGGAAGAAAGTCGCGACTGGATCATGTACTTTGACGGGGCGTTCTCGCTGCAAGGTGCCGGTGCCGGTATGCTGCTTGTCGCACCAACCGGAAAGCACCTCAAGTATGTGATCTAGATGCACTTTCCCAGGGAGATGTCCACAAACAATACTTCTGAGTACGAGGGGCTGCTTGCCGGTCTCAGGATCGCGGCAGACCTCGGGGTGAAGAAGCTCATCATTAGGGGTGATTCGCAGCTTGTTGTCAAACAAGTCAACAAATATTATCAGAGTCCGTTGATGGAGGCCTACGTAGATGAAGTGAGGAAGCTCTAGGAGCGCTTTGACAGTATACAAGCGGAGCACGTTCCCCGAGCGGAGAACGACATCGCTGACTACCTGTAAAAGCGCGCTGCATTCAAGCTACCTGTGGAACCAGGTACGGTTTTTCTTCGATTAACTCAACCATCCGTCGAACCATCAATGAGCAGAACAAGCAGAGGAAATCAGGCCCCGGCAAGTACTTTCCCGCCGAGC
Organism: Triticum urartu; assembly: GCF_003073215.2. Taxonomy (NCBI): domain Eukaryota; kingdom Viridiplantae; phylum Streptophyta; class Magnoliopsida; order Poales; family Poaceae; genus Triticum; species Triticum urartu. Next base: position 197,512,541 of record NC_053022.1, read on the forward strand.
CCCCAGGGGCCGCTGGCAAGGGTGTTTCCGCGGATTCCGAGCCCGCCAAGGGGCAGCTGGCTCCGGCACGGCGCCGAGCCTTGGCCGTAGAGACGACTGCCCCCATGGCGGAAGAGATGCCTTTGGTCCTTGCCGTTGAGCCCTAGGCTCCGGCATGGGCACAGCATACCGTCTGTTTCCTCCAGACAGGAGAACTTCCTGAGGAGCAGGAAGAAGCGGAAAAAGTAGCCCGTCGATCTGCTTTGTACCAGTTCGTTGATGACGTCCTGTACAGAAAAAGACCAAACGGTGTGAAATTGAAGTGCATCCCCCGGGAGGAAGGACTGGAGCTGTTGGTAGAGATACATGGAGGCATATGTGGCTCCCACATAGGGTCGAGGGCCCTTGCCGGCAAGGCATTCCAGCAAGGCTTCTTTTGGCCCACCGCCTTCCAGGATGCGACGGCACTAGTAACCAAGTGTGAAGCGTGCAAGTTCCATTCGAAGAAGCCTTATCAACCAGCTCAAGCCCTTCAAACAATCCCTCTCTCTTGGCCATTTTTGGTCTGGGGGCTCGACATACTGGGCCCTTTCCCTCGCGTTGTCAGGGGCTTTGAGTACTTGTACGTTGCAATCGACAAGTTCACAAAGTGGGCGGAGGTGGAGGCAGTGAGGAAGGTGATAGCACAGTCAGCCGTCAAGTTCTTCAAGGGACTAGTCTGCCATTTTGGTGTGCCAAATAGAGTCATCGCCGACAACGGCACGCAGTGCACAAGCCACACCTTCATGCAGTACACCCAAGACCTCAGCAGCAAGGTCTGTTTCGCTTTCATGGCACACCCACGGAGCAACGGCCAGGTGGAGAGGGCAAATGCTGAAGTACTGCGAGGCCTGAGAACAAAGACCTTTGACAAGCTGCACAAAAGCTAAAGGCACTGGATTGATGAGTTGTTGGTGGTTCTTTGGTCGATCAGAACGACGCCAAATCGACCCACCGGCCAGACACCCTTTGCCCTGGTATACGAGGCAGAAGCAGTTCTCCCCATGGAACTCATATACGGGTCACCTCAAGTGCTCGCTTACAACGAGCTTGAGCAAGAGCGATTGCAGCAAGATGATGCAGCGCTCCTTGAGGAAGATCATCTTCGGGCGTTTGTGACAGTAGCACGCTACCAGCAAGACTTGCGCCGCTACCATAGCCGCAAGGTTCATGCCCCGAAGCTTTGAGGAAGGTGACATTGTTCTTCAGTGCGTTCAGTCGGCCAAGAATTCCAACAAGTTGACTCCAAAGAGGGAAGGCCCTTATCGGGTAATACGAGTCACCAGGCCCGGCGCAGTCTGCCTGGAGACCGAAGATGCTGTCCCAGTGAGCAATTCCTGGAACATTGAACATCTTCGCAAGTTTTACCCGTAAGGCGCGGTTGCCGGGCCTCCCAGCAAACCACCTTTTGTATGAGCCTTGACAGCAAGGCATGTAACCCTCTGTACAAAGCCATGCGCAGACCCTGAGCATAAATAAACGAAGCGCTGGCACCCTAAGTTATAGCATGCATGCTAGGTTAAGTCTCTCCCTCGGTTAGGGTTGATAGTGCTTAGCGGCGACTAACCCCAAGCCAAGAGGTCAAGTATGCCTTTTTCTGTCTCCTTTGGTTGGCAGGGCACATGGATACTTCTGCTGAGCCGCTTGGGAGGAAGAAAACGAATCGGCGCTGCGGCCCGGCAAGCCAAGACTGCCGGGGGCTGAAGGTACAAGGATCCAACCACGGCAAGCCAAGGTTGCCGGGGGCTGAGGATTCAGATAAGTCTTTTATCCCCCTATTATGTGTTTCCGTATAGAACTGGGACATGTGAAACCTCGTTTATGTTCTTAAAACCACTGTGCCCCCCCTTTCCTGTACCCAAGATCTACCTTCTGGGTCGGGATTTGGTAGTAGTCGCTGTGGCGAGGAGATGAACGAGGGGCCTAACTCTACTTCACCCCTGCCTCTGCCAAAAGCGCGAGAATGGTCGACTAAAGTGGGGGACGACAAGGCCTATTGCGGGCGACAATGTTTATCTTAAAAATAACAAGGATTCATCCTTGGCATGGGCCTCTCTCACGCACAAAGAACCTGGCAAGCACCCTTTTTCATTAAAAACATCCCATACAGGTACAGTTCATACGGAATTAAAAACATGAGCAAGGGGATAACAAGTCTTAAAATTAACAAGTGCCCGATGATGTCTACTACACAACCTTCTTCTTGTAGACGTTGTTGGGCCTCCAAGTGCAGTGGTTTGTAGGACAGTAGCAAATTTCCCTCAAGTGGATGACCTAAGGTTTATCAATCCATAGGAGGCGTAGGATGAAGATGGTCTCTCTCAAGCAACCCTGCAACCAAATAACAAAGAGTCTCTTGTGTCCCCAACACACCCAATACAATGGTAAATTGTATAGGTGCACTAGTTCGGCGAAGAGATGGTGATACAAGTGGTATATGGATGGTAGATATAGGTTTTTGTAATCTGAAAATATAAAAACAGGAAGGTAACTAATGATAAAAGTGAGCGTAAATGGTACTGCAATGCTAGGAAATAAGGCCTAGGGTTCATACTTTCACTAGTGCAAGTTCTCCCAACAATAATAACATAATTGGATCATATAACTATCCCTCAACATGCAACAAAGAGTCACTCCAAATTCACTAATAGTGGAGAACAAACGAAGAGATTATGGTAGGGTACGAAACCACCTCAAAATTATTCAAGAGTCCGTAGTAAAATAACATGAAGCTATTCTTTCCGTTCGATCTATCATAGAGTTCGTACTAGAATAACACCATAAGACACAAATAAACCAAAACCCTTATGTCACCTAGATACTCCAATGTCACCTCAAGTATCCGTGGGTATGATTATACGATATGCATCAATCAATCTCAGATTCATCTATTCAAACCAACACAAAGTACTTCAAAGAGTGCCCCAAAGATTCTACCGGAGAGTCAAGACGAAAACGTGTGCCAACCCCTATGCATAGGTTCATGGGCGGAACCCGTAAGTTGATCACCAAAACATACATCAAGTGGATCAATAGAATACCCCATTGTCACCACGGGTATCCCACGCAAGACATACATCAAGTATTCTCAAATCCTTAAAGACTCAATCCGATAAGATAACTTCAAAGGGAGAACTCAATCCATTACAAGAGAGTAGAGGGGGAGAAACATCATAAGATACAACTATAATAGCAAAGCTCGCAATACATCAAGATCGTACCACCTCAAGAACACGAGAGAGAGAGAGAGAGAGAGAGATCAAACACATAGCTACTGGTACATACCCTCAGCCCCGAGGGAGAACTACTCCCTCTGAAGGGGAACATAGTAATTTCAAAAAAATTGCTACGCACACGCAAGATCATGATGATGCATAGCAACGAGGGGAGAGTGTGATCTACGTACCCTTGTAGATCGACAACGGAAGCGTTTGGTTGATGTAGTCGTACGTCTTCACGGCCCGACCGATCAAGCACCGAAACTATGGCACCTCCGAGTTTTAGCACACGTTCAGCTCGATGACGATCCCCGGACTCCGATCCAGCAAAGTGTCGGGGAAGAGTTCCGTCAGCACGACGGCGTGGTGACGATCTTGATGCACTACTGCCGCAGGGCTTCGCCTAAGCACCGCTACAATATTATCGAGGACTATGGTGGCTGGGGGCGCCGCACACGGCTAAGAGTAAGATCACGTGGATCAACTTGTGTGTTTCTGGGGTGCCCCTGCCTCCGTATATAAAGGACTAGAGGGGGGGTGCGGCTGGCCTAGGAGAGGCACGCCAGGAGAGTCCTACTCCCTCTGGGAGTAGGATTCCCCCCCGCCCCCCGCCCAATCCTAGTTGGAATAGGATTCGCGGAGGAGGGAAAAGAGAGAGGGTGGTCGGCCCCCTCTCCTTGTCCTATTCGGACCAAGGGAGGGGAGGGGCGCGTGGCCCATCTTGGGCTGCCTCTTCTCTTTTCCACTAAGGCCCACTATGGCCCATATAGCTCCCGGGGGGTTCCGGTAACCTCCCGGTACTCCGGTAAAATCCCGAATTCATCCGGAACACTTCCGATATCCAAACATAGGCTTCCAATATATCAATCTTTACATCTCAACCATTTCGAGACTCCTCGTCATGTCCGTGATCACATCCGGGACTCCGAACAAACTTCGGTATTATATTGGCTCCTACATATTCTACGAAGATCTTTATCGGTCAGACCGCATAACAACATACGTTGTTCCCTTTGTCATCGGTATGTTACTTGACCGAGATTCGATCGTCGGTATTCCAATACCTAGTTCAATCTCGTTACCGGCAAGTCTCTTTACTCGTTCTGTAATACATCATCTCGCAACTAACTCATTAGTTGCAATGCTTGCAAGGCTTAAGTGATGTGCATTACCGAGAGGGCCCAGAGATACCTCTCCATCGGAGTGACAAATCCTAATCTCGAAATACGCCAACCCAACATGTACCTTTGGAGACACCTGTAGAGCTCCTTTATAATCACTGGCCAGTTACGTTGTGACGTTTGGTAGCACACAAAGTGTTCCTCTGGTAAACGGGAGTTGCATAATCTCATAGTCATAGGAACATGTACAAGTCATGAAGAAAGCAATAGCAACTCACTAAACGATCGGGTGCTAAGCTAATGGAATGGGTCATGTCAATCAGATCATTCACTTAATGTGATCCCGTTAATCAAATAACAACTCGGCGGTGTACCGGGATATGCAATGAATCAAGAGTGACATATATGAAAGAATTATGAATGGTGGCTTTGCCACAAATACAATGTCAACTACATGATCATGCAAATCAATATAACAATGATGGAGCGTGTCATAGTAAACGGAACGGTGGAAAGTTGCATGGAAATATATGTAACACCCCGGATGTAACTTTCCCAATTTGTACTCCAACTCTTGCCGTTTCTGGCGTTAAGTTATATTTATTTCCTCGGGTTCGGGTTTTGTCTCCGTGTGTTGTTGTCGTCGTCATGCATCTCATATCATGTCATCATGTGCATTGCATTTGCATACGTGTTCGTCTCATGCATTCGAGCTTTTTCCCCGTTGTCTGCTTTGCATTCCGGCGCTTCGTTCTCCTCCGGTGGTCATTTCTAGCTTTGTTTCGTGTGTGGGGATTAAACATTTCCGGATTGGACCGGGACTTGCCAAGCAGCCTTGGTTTACTACCGGTAGACTGCCTGTCAAGTTTCCTATCATTTGGACTTCGTTTGATACTCCAACGGTTAACCGAGGGACCGAAAAGGCCTCGTGTGTGTTGCAGACCAACACCCCTCCAATTTGGCCCACAACCCACCTAACTCCGCTCCATCACCTAGAGCGTTCGATCACGATCGCGTGGCCGAAAACCGCTCCTCATTTGGACTCTCCTAGCTCCCTCTATGCCTATTTAAACACCCCCCCGATTTTCGGATCTCCTCCTACCTCTGAAACCCTAGAAATCGTCCCCGCGCCGCGCCGGACGAAAACCTGCCGACGGACATTGTCCGGCCCGCCTCTCCGCCGCCACGTGGCGCCCCGGGATTCGTCCGCCCGGGCGCGCCCAAATCGCCCGCCGCCGCCACTCCCGCCGGCCCGCCAGGCCCGGAGCGGGCCCTCCTCCTCCGCCGCTCGAGCCAGAGCGCCGCGCAGCCACCCGCCTCGTCTTCCCCCGTGCACCGCTCGCCGCCACCGCACCGGCGCCGCATGCCATCGCTGCCCGGAGCTCCTCGTCGCCCCGGCTGCCGCGCCGCGACCGCCGCCTCTCCGCCGTTCCTCCTCCTCCGGCCGGCCTCGCCTCTCCTTCCTCCTCGCTGGCGAAAACAGACATCGCCGGAGCCACCTCGGGAGGCGTGCGATCCAGATCAGGATCGGGGTGAACAGTAAACCCTAGAGGTTGATTTTTTTGTCTAAGTCCCGAAATTCTCAGTCCAAGTGCTCATGTTCACGGCTCCGTAACTTTGCATCCGTAGCTCCGATTCATGCATATAACATATAAAAATGTTCATCTCAGAGAGTACGTCATTTCATTCCATCGCCTCATTTTCATTTGAGTTCATCTTGATGCCCGAAATGCTGTTAGAAGAGGGCTACTTGAGTTAATTGTCAGATCTGCTACTCCGTTTAGCACTTTTGTCATTTTTGCCATGATTGTTGTGTGCATGATATGCCCGTGAGTTCTACATGTGTTTTGTTAAGGGTTTCGTCATCTTTCCAGAGGTGCAACCCATGTATTTTTGTGATGTGTGTGGTGACTTGTGCAAGCTTGCAAAGTCCTGGAGCTGTTTATCTCATGATGCCATATGTTCATGTTGTTTCCTAGTGATCCGTGCCTCTTTTAAGGATGATCAGTAAGGATGTTTTGTTAATATTGTAGTGTATATCCATCCATGTCTTTGTTTGCAATTATGGAGCACCCTAGCTTGAGTCAATCGAGCTCTACTTTGGCTACTTTGTGAATCTGGGCAGATTGTCAACTTGTTTGCAATTTTGCCGGTGATATTGTAGTTGATCCGTGCATCCTATTCTATTGTTCTTGCCATGTCTAGCTTGCATTTTGTGCCTTCTTGATGGGTATATGCTTGTATTGCCATGACTTGCACCGTAGTGAGTGCATCGAGCTCGTAAACATGCCTACTTGAGTTATATTTCAGCATGTGTCAGTTTTCACTAAGTCTGTGAGCTGATTATGTTTTTGCTATGTTCACGTGCTTGCAATTGTATTTTCTGATCCCTTTTGGCTCAAGGTCACTAAGGGACTTTTGTTAAGCTCTTTGAGTAGCTCCATGCCATGCTTTAATTTGACATGTTCAGGTCTTGTAAGATGTAGTTTTGTTGCTCCGAAGAGGGCTACCTGATCTGAAATTCCAGACAAGTGTTAATTTCACTAAGTCTGAGATCTGTTTGTCATATGCATTTTTGCCATGCTTGTTTGAACCTGTTAATGGATGAATTGGCCGTAGCTCAGTGCTACACTTTTGTTAAGCATATTGTGTGCACCCCTGACATGTATTTTGTTGTCATGTTTGGTTGCTGTAGCATGTTCATTTCGTTGCATTTAGATGCCTACTTGTTGTAAAACGCATACTGGTGTCATTTTTGAATCGCTTGCCATTTCCAAACCGTAACTCCGATTCCGGCGTTCTTTATATCGTTTTCAAGCGATTTCATCTCATATTTCCAGTGGCACACTTGGAATTCCAAGTTGAGGCCAAGTTCATGCATTTCCTGTCATATCTTGCATTTTGCATCCCGCATCGCATCCCGCATAGCATATCATCTTTGCATTGTGTTGTTTGAGTTTGCACATGGTTGATTGTATCCTTGTGGCTTGTTTGTCTTGTTTTGGTAGAGCCGGGAGACGAGTTCGCTAATGAGGAGCCCGTTGAGTTTTCTTTTGAGGATCCAGTCAACTCTGACAACTGTGCAGACAAGATGATCATACCCTCGAAATCACTACTATCTTTGCTATGCTAGTTTGCTCGCTCTTTTGCTATGCCATTGCTACGATGCCTACCACTTGCTTGCAAGCCTCCCTAATTGCCATGTCAAACCTCTAACCCACCATGTCCTAGCAAACCATTGATTGGCTATGTTAGCCCCTCTTATAGCGTTGCTAGTTGCAGGTGAAGATTGGAGGCCGTTCCTTGTTGGAACATTTATTTTACTTGTTGGGGATATCATTATATTATCTTGTTATCTTAATGCATCTATATACTTGGTAAAGGGTGGAAGGGTCGGCCTCTTGCCTAGTGTTTTGTTCCACTCTTGCCGCCCTAGTTTCCGTCATATCGGTGTTATGTTCCCGGATTTTGCGTTCCTTACGCGGTTGGGTTATAATGGGAACCCCTTGATAGTTCGCCTTGATTAAATATTTTCCAGCAATGCCCAACCTTGCTTTTACCATTTGCCACCTACCCTTTTCTTTCCCTTGGGTTCTGCAGACTCAAGGGTCATCATTATTTTACCTCCCCCCCCCCGGGCTAGTGCTCCTCTGAGTGTTGGTCCACCTGTCAGCTACCGGTGGCCACCAGGGGCAACTCTGGGCTAGCCTACCCGTACCTAACACAATATGAGTGTGCCCTGAGAAAGAGATATGTGCAGCTCCTATCGGGATTTGTCGGCACATTCGGGCGGTGTTGCTGGTCTTGTTTTAACCTGTCGAAGTGTCTTGAATTACCGAGATACCGAGTCTGATCAGAACATCTTGGGAGGAGGTCTATTCCTTCGTTGACCGTGAGAGCTTGTCATGGGCTAAGTTGGTACTCCCCTGCAGGGATTTGAACTTTCGAAAGTCGTGCCCGTGGTTATGGGCAGATGGGAATTTGTTAATGTCCGGTTGTAGATAACTTGAACCTTAACATAATTAATATGAATCAACTGAGTGTGTTACCGTGACGGCCTCTTCTCGGCGAAGTCCGGGAAGTGGACATGGTGTTGGAGTAATGTTTGCGCAGGTTGCTCTCTAGTTTTTCGCTCGCGCCTTGCCTCCTCTTCTCACTCTCCTTTGCGAATAAGTTAGCCACCATATTTGCTAGTCGCTTGCTGCAGCTCCACTTATATTTACCTTGCCATACCTATAAGCTTAAATAGTCTTGATCGCGAGGGTGCGAGATTGCTGAGTCCCTGTGGCTCACAGATTACTATTACACCAGATGCAGGGCCTGATGATTCCGCTCCAGCAGACGCGTATGAGCTCAAGTGGGAGTTCGACGAAGACTCTCAACGTTACTATGTTTCCTTTCCCGATGATCAGTAGTGGTGCCCAGTTGGGGGTGATTGGGACCGTGTTGCTTGTTGGGTTATCTTTTATTTTGGCGCCGTAGTCGGGCCATGAGTGTTTGGATGATGTAATGTTATTTATGTACCTTGATTGACGTGGCGAGTGTAAGCCAACTATGTTATCTCCCCTTTATTATTCATATTACATGGGATGTTGTGAAGATTGCCTAACTTGCGACATACGCCTTCAATGCGATTATGCCTCTAAGTCGTGCCTCGACACGTGGGAGATATAGTCGCATCGAGGGTGTTACAAGTTGGTAATCAGAGCCTTCCTCGACCTTAGGAGCCCCATTGCTTGATCGTTTTTAGTGGCCGAGTTGTGTCTAGAAAAATGTTTTGAGTCATTTAGGAATTATATATCGGAGAGTTTAGGAATTCTTTTACTTCCCAGTCTCCTCATCGCTCTGGTATGGCATCCTGACGTAGAGTTTGACCCTTCTCTTCTCAAATTTCACTAAAAAAATTTAGGATCACGCGGGTATCTTGAAATCGTTCCGATGGTTTTATGATGAGAACATTGTCTTGGTGCCTCCTGTCAAGGGTTTAGTGGAAGTGTCCTGGGGAGTTGAGCTCTGAGGTGTTGTCATCATAATTTTATCGTTGCAGTTCTGGAATACCTGAGTTTAGTACGCCGACATCGAAAATCTCTTTTATGCAGTTCGTTGGTGAGATAACCTCGACGCCACCCAGTACTGGGGCAGGAGTTTGGGAGTATCGCCATAACTTGTATGACGGATGCTTTTCGAAGGTAGAGGTAGATGGTTTCCGAAGGTTTCGTGGTTATGTGTTGAAGGATGGATACAGCTGGATGTAGGATTTGCTAGGTTTGGGTGAGATATTATGCTTCCCCTGTATCCCCAACACCTGATTGCATAACTGGAAAGGTTCGGGAGTTTCATAGGTGGGAATTCTAGTAGCTCTAGTTCTTCTTCCATGGATATTGGGTTGAGATGGGGATTTCTTACCGATTATTCGTTCTTCATCCGTACCTTGTTGATTTATTTCTCTACCTTAATTCTAAGTGGCTTCTCAATTTATGGATATGTGACCATTTCAAGAGGAATGCATTCGTTCATTTGGTTCGGATGTGAAGACTATATGTTGCAATTTTCATTCCGTTGGATTCAGCTTCAATATTTATCTATCAATGTGCTAATGGACGTCAACCTCTTCAGGATGGCTCCTCCAACGCGCACGACTCCGAATCCTGATCTGCCACCACCTCCACCTCCTCCGGAGGCATGGCAAGCTGTGATGGCTGCAACCAATGCAAACACACAGTTGATCATGCAAATTCTTCAAGAGCGCAATCAAGGCAACCAAGGGAATCAAGGCAGCAATCAGAGTCACTTTGCTACACTCAACCAGTTCCTTGCTAATGGGCCAAAGACTTTCAGCAATTGTGTTGAGGAAACCGATGCTGACGATTGGCTTGTGGATCTGTGCAAGCATTTCGAGTGCAGTAACGTCAGGCCTGAGGACTTTGTTAAGTTCGCTTCCTTCCAACTCAAAGATCAAGCTGCAGAATGGTTCCAGCAGTACAAGGATTCCACAGGTGGACGTGTTATCACTTGGGATGATTTCCTCGAGATTTCCGAGCTCATCATATTCCTCAGAGCGTGGTTGAAAGCAAGCATGAGGAATTCCGCAATCTGAAGCAAGGCTCTTTGTCTGTCTATGACTACAACAAGTTGTTCCAGAAGCTCGCCCGCTTTGCCAAGCAGGATGTCCCTGATGAGAAGATCATGATATATCAGTTCAGGGGTGGTCTTAGAGAAGAAATTCAGCTCGCTCTTGTTCTCTTTGAGCCCTTGAGATAGGATGAGTTCTACAACATGGCACTGAAGCAAGAGGCTGCTCAGTTGAGGTGTGATGCTTCCAAGAAGCGAGTCAGAGATGTTACTCCTTCTTCCACTACTCAAGTGGCCAAGCAGTAGAAGTATTGGCTTCCTCCTCCTCCGTTCCGTCAGCCGTATCAGTAGAAGAGCAAAGGTGGCAGTGGTTCTTCCCACCCACCCAACCCTGGCTTTCAGAACAAGACTTCGTCTCAAGCTCCAAGATTGAGTGCTCCGTATCACCGTCCGCTTTCAGAGGTCACGTGCAACAAGTGCCAACAGAAGGGTCACTATGCCAACAAGTGTTTCAACCAGAGGCGTCTTCCTCCTCCTCCTCCTGTCAGATCGGCAAGTACAGCTGTGGTCAAGCATAACCCCAAGCATGCCAAGGTCAATTTCATGAATGCAGCTCAGGCAGAGGACTCGTCAGATGTCATCATGGGTAACCTTCCTGTTAATGATGTTCCTGCAAAAGTTCTTTTTGACACGGGTGCATCGCATTGTTTCATCTCGAGACCGTTTTCATCTAAGCATGGTTTGCTTTTGCAAATTTTCCCTAGTCCTTTAGCAGTTGTCTCTCCCAGTAAGCGCATGCATGCTAACTCCATTGCTCCGGATGTTACTATCACTTTGGGAGACTACAAGTTTCTATCTTCTCCAACGGTTCTTGGTGACTCGGATATTGATCTTATTCTCGGGATGGATTGGCTTTTCTAAGCACATGGCTCAGCTTGATTGTGCAGCCAGGCAAATTCAATTGACTCATTCGTCTGAGGATGTGATTGTCTTTGCCGCTCGTGATGATACCATCCATCTATTTTCTCTCAATGAGAAGGGTGAATTGGATGCTATCTCTCAAATTCCAGTCGTTTGCGAATATCAAGACGTCTTTCCAGAAGAGCTTCCAGGAATGCTTCTGCACCGGCCAGTTGAATTCGTTATTGATCTTGAGCCTGGCACGGAACCTGTGTGCAAACGCCCTTACAAACTCGGACCTGAAGAGTTGAAGGAGCTGAAGAAGCAACTCGATATTCAAGAGAAAATGGGTCTCATCCGGCCTAGTTCTTCTCCATGGGGTTGTGGTGTTCTTTGTGAAGAAGAAGGATGGAACGGACCGACTTTGTGTTGATTACCGTCCAGTGAACAAGAAGACCATCAAGAACAAATACCCACTTCCCAACATCAATGAGCTGTTCGAACAACTCAAAGGTGCCCAAGTATTCTCCAAGCTTGATCTCCGTATGGGTGATCATCAGATTCGAATCCATGAGCAAGATATTCCCAAGACAGCTTTCAGGACAAGCTTTGGTTCATATGAATACACTGTCGTGTCTTTTGGTCTCGTCAACGCTCCTCCGACGTTCTCTCGCATGATGAACTTCATCTTCAACGCCTACACCAATGACTTCGTTTTGGTCTATCTCGACGACATTCTGGTTTTCTCCAAGAACAAGGAAGATCATGCCAAGCACTTGCGTTTGGTTCTCGATAAGCTAAGGGAACATCAGTTCTACGCCAAGTTCTCCAAGTGTGAATTTTGGCTTGATGAGGTTCTTTATCTTGGTCATATCATCTCTGCCAAGGGCATTGCCGTGAATCCTGAGAAGGTGTCTGCAATTGTGAATTGGGAACCTCCTCAGAACGTGAAGCAACTCCGCAGTTTTCTCGGTCTTGCAAGCTATTGCCGAATATTCGTTGAAAACTTTTCTAAGATCGCGAAGCCTCTCTCAAATCTTCTTCAGAAGCACGTCAAGTACGTTTGGTCTCCGAAGTGTGATATTGCTTTCAACACTTTGAAAGAGAAATTGATCACTGCTCCAGTTCTGACTCCGCCTGATGAATCCAAGCCGTACGAGGTCTTTTGTGATGCCTCTCTCCAAGGTCTTGGCGCAGTATTGATGCAAGAGAATAAAGTTGTTGCTTATACCTCTCGCCAATTGAAGCCTAATGAGAAGAACTACCCCACTCATGATCTCGAGTTGGCGGCAGTTGTGCATGCTTTTTTGACTTGGAGACATCTTCTATTGGGAAGAAAAGTGGACATTTTGACTGATCACAAGAGTCTCAAGTACATCTTCACTCAGCCTAATCTCAACCTCAGGCAAACTCGATGGGTCAAAATGATTCAAGAGTATAATCCGAGTATCGAGTATACTCCAGGCAAGGCTAATGTGATTGCTGACGCTTTGAGCAGGAAAGCTTACTGCAACAGTCTGATTCTCAAGCCTTATCAACCCGAGCTTGTGAAGCATTCCGCAAACTTAACCTGCAAGTTGTTCCTCAAGGTTTCCTCGCCAACCTTCAAGTCTCTCCTACCTTGGAAGACCAGATTCGCCAAGCTCAGCTTCTTGATGCTATGGTGAAAAAGGTGAAGATTGGGATTGCCAAGAGTCAGTCCAAGTACAAGTGCTACCTCCTTGATGACAAGGACACTCTCTTCTTCGACGATCGTATTGTTGTACCCAAAGGTGACCTCCGTAAAGTGATCATGAACGAGGATCACAATTCTCTCCTCTCCATCCACCCTGGGAGCACGAAGATGTATCAGGACCTCAAGCAAGCTTATTGGTGGACTCGAATGAAGCGCGAGATCGCTCAATTCGTGAATGAATGTGATGTCTGCAGAAGAGTGAAGGCAGAACACCATAGGCCAGCTGGTCTCCTCCAACCTCTTGCCATTCCAGAATGGAAGTTTGACCACATTGAAATGGACTTCGTGACTGGGTTTCCTAAGTCCAAGCATGGCAATGATGCTATATTCGTTGTCATCAACAAACTCACCAAAGTGGCTCACTTTCTGCCTATCAAAGAGTCGATCACTGCAACTCAATTGGCGGAACTCTATACCTCTCGAATTGTCTCTCTGCACGGTATTCCACAAGTGATCTCTTCAGACCGTGGCAGCATCTTTACCTCGAAGTTTTGGGATTCTTTTCAGAAGGCCATGGGCACCAACATCCGCTCTAGCACAGCTTTCCATCCTCAAACTAGCGGTCAAGTCGAGCGTGTCAACCAGATTCTTGAAGATATGCTCAGGGCTTGTGTGATCTCCTTCGGCATGAAGTGGGAGGATTGTCTTCCTTATGCTGAATTCTCCTACAACAACAGTTTTCAAGCAAGTTCGGGCAAGGACCCATTTGAAATTCTGTATGGCAGGAAGTGCTGTACCCCTCTCAACTGGTCTGAAACCGGTGAACGTCAGCTTTTGGGTAATGACTTAATCACAGAAGCAGAAGAAATGTGTAAAGTCATTCGTGATAACCTCAAAGCAGCCCAATCCCGTCAGAAGAGCTACTATGATAGTAAGCACCGTGATTTGGCTTTCGAGATCGGAGATCATGTTTACCTCCGTGTCTCTCCTATGAAAGGTACTCGTCGCTTCGGTATCAAAGGGAAGCTTGCCCCTAGATACGTGGGACCTTTCAAGATTGTCAGCAAGAGAGGCGACCTCGCCTATCAACTCGAGCTTCCATCAAACTTTGCAAATGTTCATGACGTGTTCCATGTCTCTCAGCTTCGAAAGTGCTTCAAGACTCCTGACCACACCGTTAACTTCGAGGACATTGAGCTCCAAGAAGATCTCTCTTATCGTGAGCACCCAATTGCTATTCTTGAAGAGACTGAACGCAAGACTCGCAACAAGTCAATCAAATTTCTCAAAGTCAAGTGGTCACACCAATCCAACCGTGAAGCTACCTGGGAACGCGAGGATCACCTCCGTTCTGAGTACCCGGCGTTCTTTTAGTCCTAGATCTCGGGACAAGATCCTTTCGTAGTGGTGGAGTGTTGTAACACCCCGGATGTAACTTTCCCAATTTGTACTCCAACTCTTGCCGTTTCCGGCGTTAAGTTATATTTATTTCCTCGGGTTCGGGTTTTGTCTCCGTGTGTTGTTGTCGTCGTCATGCATCTCATACCATGTCATCATGTGCATTGCATTTGCATACGTGTTCGTCTCATGCATTCGAGCTTTTTCCCCGTTGTCTGCTTTGCATTCCGGTGCTTCGTTCTCCTCCGGTGGTCATTTCTAGCTTTCTTTCGTGTGTGGGGATTAAACATTTCCGGATTGGACCGAGACTTGCCAAGCGGCCTTGGTTTACTACCGGTAGACCACCTGTCAAGTTTCGTATCATTTGGACTTCGTTTGATACTCCAACGGTTAACCGAGGGACTGAAAAGGCCTCGTGTGTGTTGCAGCTGAACACCCCTCCAATTTGGCCCAAAACCCACCTAACTCTGCTCCATCACCTAGAGCGTTCAATCACGATCGCGTGGCCGAAAACCGCTCCTCATTTGGACTCTCCTAGCTCCCTCTATGCCTATTTAAACACCCCCCCGATTTTCGGATCTCCTCCTACCTCTGAAACCCTAGAAATCGTCCCCGCGCCGCGCCGGACGAAAACCTGCCGACGGACATTGTCCGGCCCGCCTCTCTGCCGCCACGTGGCGCCCCGGGATTCGTCCGCCCGGGCGCGCCCACATCGCCCGCCGCCGCCACTCCTGCCGGCCCGCCAGGCCCGGAGCGGGCCCTCCTCCTCCGCCGCTCGGGCCAGAGCGCCGCGCAGCCGCCCGCCTTGTCTTCCCCTGTGCGCCGCTCGCCGCCTCCGCGCCGCCACCGCGCCGGCGCCGCGCCGCCGCCGCGTGCCATTGCTGCCCGGAGCTCCTCGTCGCCCCGGCTGCCGCGCCGCGCCGCCACGGCCGTCGCGACCGCCGCCTCTCCGCCGTTCCTCCTCCCCCGGTCGGCCTCGCCTCTCCTTCCTCCTCGCCGGAGCAAACCGACATCGCCGGAGCCACCTTGGGAGGCATGCGA
This sequence comes from Triticum urartu, assembly GCF_003073215.2. Taxonomy (NCBI): domain Eukaryota; kingdom Viridiplantae; phylum Streptophyta; class Magnoliopsida; order Poales; family Poaceae; genus Triticum; species Triticum urartu. The sequence goes on from NC_053022.1 coordinate 197,527,984, forward strand.
TCCAGATCTGGATCGGGGTGAACAGTAAACCCTAGAGTTTGATTTTTTTGTCTAAGTCCCGAAATTCTCAGTCCAAGTGCTCATGTTCGCGGCTCCGTAACTTTGCATCCGTAGCTCCGATTCATGCATATAGCATATCAAAATGTTCATCTCAGAGAGTACATCATTTCATTCCAGCGCATCATTTTCATTTGAGTTTATCTTGATGCCCGAAATGCTGTTAGAAGAGGGCTACTTGAGTTAATTGTCAGATCTGCTACTCCGTTTAGCACTTTTGTCATTTTTGCCATGATTGTTGTGTGCATGATATGCCCGTGAGTTTTACATGTGTTTTGTTAAGGGTTTCGTCATCTTTCTAGAGGTGCAACCCATGTATTTTTGTGATGTGTGTGGTGACCTTTGCAAGCTTGCAAAGTCCTGGAGCTGTTTATCTCATGATGCCATATGTTCATGTTGTTTCCTAGTGATCCATGCCTCTTTTAAGGATGATCAGTAAGGATGTTTTGTTAATATTGTAGTGCTCTATCCATCCATGTCTTTGTTTTCAATTATGGAGCACCCTAGCTTGAGTCAATCGAGCTCTACTTTTGCTACTTTGTGAATCTGGGCAGATTGTCAACTTGTTTGCAATTTTACCGGTGATGTTGTAGTTGATCCGTGCATACTATTCTATTGTTCTTGCCATGTCTAGCTTGAATTTTGTGCCTTCTTGATGGGTGTATGCTTGTATTGCCATGACTTGCACCGTAATGAGTGCATCGAGCTCGTAAACATGCCTACTTGAGTTATATTTCAGCATGTGTCAGTTTTCACTAAGTCTGTGAGCTGATTATGTTTTTGCTATGTTCACGTGCTTGCAATTGTATTTTATGATCCCTTTTGGCTCAAGGTCACTAAGGGACTTTTGTTAATCTCTTTGAGGAGCTCCATGCCATGCTTTACTTTGACATTTTCAGGTCCTGTAACATGTAGTTTTGTTGCTCCGAAGAGGGCTACCTGATCTGAAATTCCAGACAAGTGTTAATTTCACTAAGTCTGAGATCTGTTTGTCATATGCATTTTTGCCATGCTTGTTTGAACCTGTTAATGGATGAATTGGCCGTAGATCAGTGCTACACTTTTTTTAAGCATATTTTTTGCACCCATGCCATGTATTTTGTTGTCATGTTTGGTTGCTGTAGGATGTTCATTTCGTTGCATTTAGATGTCTACTTGCTGTAAAACGCAGACCGGTGTCATTTTTGAATCGCTTGCCATTTCCAAACCGTAACTCCGATTCCGGCGTTCTTTATATCGTTTTCAAGAGATTTCATCTCATCTTTCCAGTGGCACACTTGGAATTCCATGTTGAGGCCAGGTTCATGCATTTCCTGTCATATCTTGCATTTTGCATCCCGCATCGCATCCCGCATAGCATATCATCTTTGCATTGTGTTGTTTGAGTTTGCACGTGGTTGTTTGTATCCTTGTGGCCTGTTTGTCTTGTTTGGGTAGAGCCGGGAGACGAGTTCGCTAACGAGGAGCCCGTTGAGTTTGCTTTTGAGGATCCAGTCAACTCTGACAACTGTGCAGGCAAGATGATCATACCCTCGAAATCACTACTATCTTTGCTATGCTAGTTTGCTCGCTCTTTTGCTATGCCATTGCTACGGTGCCTACCACTTGCTTGCAAGCCTCCCTAATTGCCATGTCAAACCTCTAACCCACCATGTCCTAGCAAACCGTTGATTGGCTATGTTACCGCTTTGCTCAGCCCCTCTTATAGCCTTGCTAGTTGAAGGTGAAGATTGGAGGCCGTTCCTTGTTGGAACATTTATTTTACTTGTTGGGGATATCATTATATCATCTTGTTATCTTAATGCATCTATATACTTGGTAAAGGGTGGAAGGCTCGGCCGCTCGCCTAGTGTTTTGTTCCACTCTTGCCGCCCTAGTTTCCGTCATATCGGTGTTATGTTCCCGGATTTTGCGTTCCTTACGCGGTTGGGTTATAATGGGAACCCCTTGATAGTTCGCCTTGATTAAAGCTTTTCCAGCAATGTCCAACCTTGGTTTTACCATTTGCCACCTACCCTTTTATTTCCCTTGGGTTCTGCAGACTCAAGGGTCATCATTATTTTACCCCCCCCCCCCCGGGCTAGTGCTCCTCTGAGTGTTGGTCCACCTGTCAGCTACCGGTGGCCACCAGGGGTAACTCTGGGCTGGCCTACCCGTACCTAAGACAATCAGAATGTGCCCTGAGAAAGAGATATGTGCAGCCCCTATCGGGATTTATCCGCACATTCGGGCGGTGTTGCTGATCTTGTTTTAACCTGTCGAAGTGTCTTGAATTACCGAGATACCGAGTCTGATCGGAACGTCTTGGGAGGAGGTCTATTCCTTCGTTGACCATGAGAGCTTGTCATGGGCTAAGTTGGGACTCCCCTGCAGGGATTTGAACTTTCGAAAGCCGTGCCCGCAGTTATGGGAAGATGGGAATTTGTTAATGTCCGGTTCTAGATAACTTGAACCTTAACTTAATTAAAATGAATCAACTGAGTGTGTTACCGTGATGGCCTCTTCTCGGCGGAGTCCGGGAAGTGGACACGGTGTTGGAGTAATGTTTGCGCAGGTTGCTCTCTAGTTTCTCGCTCACGCCTTGCCTCCTCTTCTCGCTCTCCTTTGCGAATAAGTTAGCCACCATATTTGCTAGTCGCTTGCTGCAGCTCCACTTATATTTACCTTGCCATACCTATAAGCTTAAATAGCCTTGATCGCGAGGGTGCGAGATTGCTGAGTCGCTGTGGCTCACAGATTACTATTACACCAGATGCAGGGCCTGATGATTCCCGATGATCAGTAGTGGTGCCCAGTTGGGGGTGATTGGGACCGTGTCGCTTGTTGGGTTATCTTTTATTTTGGCGCTGTAGTCGGGCCATGAGTGTTTGGATGATGTAATGTTATTTATGTACCTTGATTGATGTGGCGAGTGTAAGCCAACTATGTTATCTCCCCTTTATTATTCATATTACATGGGATGTTGTGAAGATTGCCTAACTTGCGACATATGCCTTCAATGCGATTATGCCTCTAAGTCGTGCCTCGACACGTGGGAGATATAGTCGCATCGAGGGTGTTACAATATATCTCGGAATGGCTATGGAAATGCCATAATAGGTAGGTATGGTGGCTTTTTTGAGGAAGGTATATGGTGGGTGTGTGATACCGGCGAAAGGTGCGCGGTATTAGAGAGGCTAGCAATGGTGGAAGGGTGAGGGTGCGTATAATCCATGGACTCAACATTAGTCATAAAGAACTCACATACCTATCACAAAAATCTATTTGTCATCGAAACAAAGTACTACGCGCATGCTCCTAGGGGGATAGATTGGTAGGAAAATACCATCGCTCGTCCCCGACCGCCACTCATAAGGAAGACAATCGATAAATAAATCATGCTCCGACTTCGTCACATAACGGTTCACCATACGTGCATGCTACGGGAATCACAATCTTCAACACAAGTATTTCTAAAATTCACAACTACTCAACTAGCATGACTCTAATATCACCATCACCATATCTCAAAACAATTATCAAGTATCAAACTTCTCTCAGTATTCAATGCACTTCATATGAAAGTTTTTATTATATCCCTCTTGGATGCCCATCATATTAGCACTAAATTAATAACCAAAGCAAACTACAATGCTGTTCCAAATACTCTCAAATAATATAAGTGAAGCATGATTGTTCATCTATTTCTTCAAAATAAAACCACCACCATGCTCTAAAAAGATATAAGTGAAGCACTAAAGCAAATGACAAACTACTCCGAAAGATATAAGTGAAGATCAATGAGTAGTCGAATAATTATTCACTATGTGAAGACTCTCTAACATTTAAGAAGTTCATATGTTGGTATTTTATTCAAACAGAAAGGAACACAAAATAAAATAAAATTACGCTCCAAGCAAAACACATATCATGTGGCGAATAAAAATATAGCTCCAAGTAAAGTTACCGATGAACGAAGACAAAAGAGAGGATGCCATCCGGGGCATACCCAAGCTTAGTCTTTTGGTTGTCCTCGAATTTTACCTTGGGGTGCCTTGGGCATCCCCAAGCTTAGGCTCTTCCCACTCCTTGTTCCATAGTCCATCGAATCTTTACCCAAACTTGAAAACTTCACAACACAAAACTTAATAGAAAACTCGTAAGCTCCGTTAGCGAAAGAAAACAAAACACCACTTCAAGGTACTGCAATGAACTCATTATTGATTTATACTGGTGTTAAACCTACTGTATTCCAACTTCTCTATGGTTCATACCCTCCGATACTACTCATAGATTCATCAAAAGAAGCAAACAACACATAGAAAACAGAATCTGTCAAAAACAGAACAGTCTGTAGGAATCTTGATCAAACGTATCCTTCTGGAACCCCAAAAATTATAAAATAACTTTCTGGACGTGAGGAATTTATCTATTAATCATCTGCAAAAAGAATTAACTAAATAGCACTCTCCAATAAAAAATGGCAGAAAATCTCGTGAGCGCTAAAGTTTCTGTCTTTTACAGCATGATCGCAAAGACTTTCCCCAAGTCTTCCCAAAGGTTCTACTTGGCACAAACACTAATTAAAACATAAAACTACATCTAAACAGAGGCCAGATGAATTATTTATTACTAAACAGGAGCAAAAAGCAAGATACAAAAATAAAATTGGGTTGCCTAACAACAAGCGCTATCGTTTAATGCCCCTAGCTAGGCATGATGATTTCAATGATGCTCACATAAAGGATAAGAATTGAAACATAAAGAGAGCATCATAAAGAATATGACTAACACATTTAAGTCTAACCCACTTCTTATGCATAGGGATTTTGTGAGCAAACAACTTATGGGAACAATAATCAACTAGCATAGGAAGGCAAAACAAGCATAACTCCAAAAATTTAAGCACATAGAGGGGAACCTTGATATTATTGCAATTCCTACAAGCATATATTCCTCCCTCATAATAATTTTCAGTAGCATCATGAATGAATTCACCAATATAACTTGCACCTAAAGCATTCTTTTCATGATCTACAAGCATAGAAATTTTATTACTCTCCACAAAAGCAAAATTCTTCTCATGAATAATAGTGGGAGCAAACTCAACAAAATAATTATCATGTGAGGCATAATCCACTTGAAAACTAAAATCATGATGACAAGTTTCATGGATATCATTATTCTTTATAGCATACAAGTCATCACAATAATCATCATAGATATCAACTTTGTTCTCATAATCAATTGGAACCTCTTCCGGAATAATGGACTCATCACAAAATAAAGCCATGACCCCTCCAAATCCACTTTCATCAATATAATCATCATAAATAGGAGGCATGCTTTCATCATAATAAAATTTCTCATAAAAACTATCAACTTCATCAAACATAGCTTCCCCAAGCTTGTGGCTTTGCATATCATTAGCATCATGGATATTCAATGAATTCATACTAACAACATTGCAATCATGCTCATCATTCAAATATTTAGTGCAAAACATTCTAATGCATTCTTCTTCTAACACTTTGGCACAATTTTTCTTTCCATCATACTCACGAAAGATATTAAAAAGATGAAGTGTATGAGGCAAACTCAATTCCATATTTTTTGTAGTTTTCTTTTATAAACTAAACTAGTGATAAAACAAGAAACAAAAAGATTCGATTGCAAGATCTAAAGATATACCTTCAAGCACTAACCTCCCCGCCAACGGTGCCAGAAATGAGCTTGATGTCTACTACACAACCTTCTTCTTGTAGACGTTGTTGGGCCTCCAAGTGCAGAGGTTTGTAGGACAGTAGCAAATTTCCCTCAAGTGGATGACCTAAGGTTTATCAATGCGTAGGAGGCGTAGGATGAAGATGGTCTCTCTCAAGCAATCCTGCAACCAAATAACAAAGAGTCTCTTGTGTCCCCAACACACCCCATACAATGGTAAATTGTATAGGTGCACTAGTTCGGTGAAGATATGGTGATACAAGTGGTATATGGATGGTAGATATAGGTTTCTATAATCTGAAAATATAAAAACAGCAAGGTAACTAATGATAAAAGTGAGCGTAAACGGTATTGCAGTGCTAGGAAACAAGGCCTAGGGTTCATACTTTCACTAGTGCAAGTTCTCTCAACAATAATAACATAACTGGATCATATAACTATCCCTCAACATGCAACAAAGAGTCACTCCAAAGTCACTAATAGTGGAGAACAAATGAAGAGATTATGGTAGGGTATGAAACCACCTCAAAGTTATCCTTTCTGATCTATCTATTCAAGAGTCCGTAGTAAAATAACATGAAGCTATTCTTTCCGTTCGATCTATCATAGAGTTCATACTAGAATAACACCTTAAGACACAAATCAACCAAAACCCTAATGTCACCTAGATACTCCAATGTCACCTCAAGTATCCATGGGTATGATTATACGATATGGATCACTCAATCTCAGATTCATCTATTCAAACCAACACAAAGTACTTCAAAGAGTGCCCCAATGATTCCACCGGAGAGTCAAGACGAAAACGTGTGCCAACCCCTATCCGTAGGTTCATGGGCGGAACCCGCAAGTTGATCACCAAAACATACATCAAGTGGATCAATAGAATACCCCATTGTCACCACGGGTATCTCACGCAAGACATACATCAAGTGTTCTCAAATCCTTAAAGACTCAATCCGATAAGATAACTTCAAAGGGAAAACTCAGTCCATTACAAGAGAGTAGAGGGGGAGAAACATTATAAGATCCAACTATAATAGCAAAGCTCGCGATACATCAAGATCGTACCACCTCAAGAACACGAGAGAGAGAGAGAGAGATCAAACACATAGCTACTAGTACATACCCTTAGCCCCGAGGGAGAACTACTCCATCCTCGTCATGGAGAGCGCCGGGGTGATGAAGATGGCCACCGGAGAGGGATTCCCCTCTCCGGCAGTGTGCCGGTATGGGTCTAGGTTGGTTTTCGGTGGCCACGGAGGCTTCTGGCGGCGGAACTCCCGATCTATTGTGCTCCCCGAAGTTTTTAGAGTATATGGGTATATATGGGAGGAAGAAGTATGTCGGTGGACCTCCGGGCTGTCCACGAGGCAGGGGGCGCGCCCCCCACCCTCGTGGGCAGCCCGGGACTCTCCTGGTCCAACTCCCATACTCTATGGGATTCTTCTAGTTCAAAAATAAGTTCTGTGAAGTTTCAGGTCAATTGTCCGTTTGATTTTCCTTTTCTGCGATACTCTAAAACAAGGAAAAACAGAAACTGGCACTGGCACTGGGCTCTGGGTTAATAGGTTAGTCCCAAAAATAATATAAAAGAGCATATAAATGCATATAGAACATCCAAGGTTGATAATATAATAGCATGGAACAATCAAAAATTATAGATACGTTGGAGACGTATCAGCATCCCCAAGCTTAATTCTTGCTCGTCCTCGAGTAGGTAAATGATAAAAACAGAATTTTTGATGTGGAATGCGACCTAACATATTTATCCATGTAGTTCTCTTTATTGTGGCAAGGATATTCAGATCCATAAGATTCAAGACAAAAGTTTAATATTGACATAAAAATAATAATACTTCAAGCATACTAACCAAATAATCATGTCTTCTCAAAATAACATGACCAAAGAAAGCTATCCCTACAAAATCATATAGTCTGGCTATGCTCTATCTTCACCACACAAAATATTTAAATCATGCACAACCTCGATTACAAGCCAAGCAATTGTTTCATACTTTTGATGTTCTCAAACTTTTTCAATCTTCACGCAATACATGAGCGTGAGCCATGGACATAGCACTATAGGTGGAATGGAATGGTGGTTGTGGAGAAGACAAAAAGGAGATGATAGTCTCACATCAACTAGGCGTATCAACGGGCTATGGAGATGCCCATCAATAGATATCAATGTGAGTGAGTAGGGATTGCCATGCAACGGATGCACTAGAGCTATAAATGTATGAAAGCTCAACAAAAGAAACTAGTGGGTGTGCATCCAACTCGCTTGCTCACGAAGACCTGGGGCATTTTGAGGAACCCCATCATTGGAATATACAAGCCAAGTTCTATAATGAAAAATTCCCACTAGTATATGAAAGTGATAACATAAGAGACTCTCTATTATGAAGATCATGGTGCTACCTTGAAGCACAAGTGTGGTAAAAGGATAGTAGCATTGTCCCTTCTCTCTTTTTCTCTCATATTTTTTTATATTTGGGCCTTTTTTATGGCATCTTTTTTTCGTCCGGAGTCTCATCCCGACTTGTGGGGGAACCATAGTCTCCATCATCCTTTCCTCACTGGGACAATGCTCTAAAAATGATGATCATCACACTTTTATTTACTTACGACTCAACAATTACAACTCGATACTTAGAACAAAATATGGCTCTATGTGAATGCCTCCGGCGGTGTACCGGGATATGCAATGAATCAAAGTGTCATGTATGAAAGAATTATGAATGGTGGTTTTGCCACAAATACAATGTGAACTACATGATCACGCAAAGCAATATGACAATGATGGAGCGTGTCATAGTAAACGGAACGGTGGAAAATTGCATGGCAATATATCTCGGAATGGCTATGGAAATGCCATAATAGGTAGGTATTTTGGCTGTTTTGAGGAAGGTATATGGTGGGTGTATGATACCGGCGAAAGGTGCGCGGTATTAGAGAGGCTAGCAATGGTGGAAGGGCGAGGGTGCGTATAATCCATGGACTCAACATTAGTCCTAAAGAACTCACATACTTATTGCAAAGATCTATCAGTTATCGAAACAAAGTATTACGCGCATGCTCCTAGGGGTATAGATTGGTAGGAAAAGACCATCGCTCGTCCCCGACCGCCACTCATAAGGAAGACAATCAATAAATAAATCGTGCTTCGACTTCGTTACATAACGGTTCACCAAACGTGCATGCTACGGGAATCACAAACTTCAACACAAGTATTTCTCAAATTCACAACTAATCAACTAGCATGACCCTAATATCACCATCTCCATATCTCAAAACAATTATCAAGTATCAAACTTCTCTTAGTATTCAATGCACTTCATATGAAAGTTTTAATTATATCCCTCTTGGATGCCCATCATATTAGGACTAAATTCATAACCAAAGCAAACTACAATGCTGTCTAAAGACTCTCAAAATAATATAAGTGAAGCATGAGAGTTCATCTATTTCTTCAAAATAAAACCACCACCGTGCTCTAAAAAGATATAAGTGAAGCACTAAAGCAAATGACAAACTACTCCGAAAGATATAAGTGAAGATCAATGAGTAGTCAAATAATTATGCACTATGTGAAGACTCTCTAACATTTAAGAATTTCAGATCCTGGTATTTTATTCAAACAGCAAGGAACACAAAATAAAATAAAATGACGCTCCAAGCAAAACACATATCATGTGGCGAATAAAAATATAGCTCCAAGTAAAGTTACCAATGAACGAAGACGAAAGAGGGGACGCCATCCGGGGCATACCCAAGCTTAGGCTTTTCGTTTTCCATGAATTTTACCTTAGGGTGCCTTGCGCATCCGCAATATTAGGCTCTTGCCACTCTTTGTTCCATAGTCCATCGAATCTTTACCCAAAACTTGAAAACTTCACAACACAAAACTTAATAGAAAACTCGTAAGCTCCGTTAGCGAAAGAAAAACAAAACACCACTTCAAGGTACTGCAATGAACTCATTCTTGATTTATATTTGTGTTAAAACTACTGTATTCCAACTTCTTTATGGTTCGTACCCTCCGATACTACTCATAGATTCATCAAATAAGCAAAGAACACATAGAAAACAGAATCTATCAAAAACAGAACAGTCTGTAGTAATCTGGATCAAACGTATACTTCTGGAACCCCAAAAATTCTAAAATAAATCTCTGGACGTGAGTAATTTATCTCTTAATCATCTGCAAAAATAATTAACTAAATAGCCCTCTCCAATAAAAAATGGCAGCAAATCTCGTGAGCGCTAAAGTTTCAGTTTTTTACAGCATGATCGCAAAGACTTTCCCCAAGTCTTCCCAAAGGTTCTACTTGGCACAAACACTAATTAAAACATAAAACTACATCTAAACAGAGGCTGGATGAATTATTTATTACTAAACAGGAGCAAAAAGCAAGGTACAAAAATAAAATTGGGTTGCCTCCCAACTAGCGCTATCGTTTAACGCCCCTAGCTAGGAATGATGGTTTCAATGATGCTCACATAAAGGATAAGAATTGAAACATAAAGAGAGCATCATGAAGAATATGACTAGCACATTTAAGTCTAACCCACTTCCTATGCATAGGGATTTTGTGAGCAAACAACTTATGGGAACAATAATCAACTTGCATAGGAAGGTAAAACAAGCATAACTTCAAAATTTTAAACACATAGAGAGGAAACTTGATATTATTGCAATTCCTACACGCATATAATCCTCCCTCATAATAATTTTCAGTAGCATCATGAATGAATTCAACAATATAACTTGCACCTAAAGCATTCTTTTCATGATCTACAAGCATAGAAATTTTATTACTCTCCACAAAAGCAAAAATCTTCTCATGAATAATAGTGGGAGCAAACTCAACAAAATAATTATCATGTGAGGCATAATCCAATTGAAAACTAAAATCATGATGACAAGTTTCATGGATATCATTATTCTTTATAGCATACAAGTCATCACAATAATCATCATAGATAGCAACTTTGTTCTCATAATCAATTGGAACCTCTTCCGGAATAGTAGATTCATCACAAAATAAAGTCATGACCTCTCCAAATCCACTTTCATCAATATAATCATCATAATAAATTTGCTCATCAAAACTTGGGGGACAAAAAATATCAACTTCATCAAACATAGCTTCCCCAAGCTTGTGGCTTTGCATATCATTAGCATCATGGATATTCAATGAATTCATACTAACAACATTGCAATCATGCTCATCATTCAAATATTTAGTGCAAAACATTCTAATGCATTATTCTTCTAACACTTTGGCACAATTTTTCTTTCCATCATACTCACGAAAGATATTAAAAAGATGAAGCGTATGAGGCAAAATCAATTCCATATTTTTTGTAGTTTTCTTTTATAAACTAAACTAGTGATAAAACAAGAAACAAAAAGATTCGATTGCAAGATCTAAAGATATACCTTCAAGCACTAACCTCCCCGCCAACGGTGCCAGAAATGAGCTTGATGTCTACTACACAACCTTCTGCTTGTAGACGTTGTTGGGCCTCCAAGTGCAGAGGTTTGTAGGACAGTAGCAAATTTCCCTCAAGTGGATGACCTAAGGTTTATCAATGCGTAGGAGGCGTAGGATGAAGATGGTATCTCTCAAGCAATCCTGCAACCAAATAACAAAGAGTCTCTTGTGTCCCCAACACACCCCATACAATGGTAAATTGTATAGGTGCACTAGTTCGGCGAAGATATGGTGATACAAGTGGTATATGGATGGTAGATATAGGTTTCTATAATCTGAAAATATAAAAACAGCAAGGTAACTAATGATAAAAGTGAGCGTAAACGGTATTGCAGTGCTAGGAAACAAGGCCTAGGGTTCATACTTTCACTAGTGCAAGTTCTCTCAACAATAATAACATAACTGGATCATATAACTATCCCTCAACATGCAACAAAGAGTCACTCCAAAGTCACTAATAGTGGAGAACAAATGAAGAGATTATGGTAGGGTATGAAACCACCTCAAAGTTATCCTTTCTGATCTATCTATTCAAGAGTCTGTAGTAAAATAACATGAAACTATTCTTTCTGTTCGATCTATCATAGAGTTCGTACTATAATAACACCTTAGGACACAAATCAACCAAAACCCTAATGTCACCTAGATACTCCAATGTCACCTCAAGTATCTATGGGTATGATTATATGATATGCATCACACAATCTCAGATTCATCTATTCAAACCAACACAAAGTACTTCAAAGAGTTCCCCAAAGATTCTACCGGAGAGTCAAGACGAAAACGTGTGCCAACCCCTATGCATAGGTTCATGGGCGGAACCCGCAAGTTGATCACCAAAACATACATCAAGTGCATCAATAGAATACCCCATTATCACCACGGGTATCCCACGCAAGACATACATCAAGTGTTCTCAAATCCTTAAAGACTCAATCTGATAAGATAACTTCAAAGGGAAAACTCAATCCATTACAAGAGAGTAGAGGGGGAGAAACATCACAAGATCCAACTATAATAGCAAAGCTCGCGATACATCAAGATCGTACCACCTCAAGAACACGAGAGAGAGAGAGATCAAACACATAGCTACTAGTACATACCCTTAGCCTCGAGGGAGAACTACTCCCTCCTCGTCATGGAGAGTGCTGGGATGATGAAGATGGCCACCGGAGAGGGATTCCCCCCTCCGACAGGGTGCCGGTACGGGTCTAGATTGGTTTTCGGTGGCTACGGAGGCTTCTGGCGGCGGAACTCCCGATCTATCGTGCTCCCGAATGTTTTTAGGGTATATGGGTATATATGGCAGGAAGAAGTATGTCGGTGGACTTCCAGTATGTCCATGAGGCAGGGGGGAGCACCCGCCACCCTCGTGGGCAGCCCAGGACTCTCCTGGTCCAACTCCGATACTCCGTGGGCTTCTTCTGGTCCAAAAATAAGTTTCATGAAGTTTCAGGTCAATTGGACTCCGTTTAATTTTCCTTTTCTGCGATACTCTAAGACAAGGAAAAAACAGAAACTGGCACTGGGCTCTGGGTTAATAGGTTAGTCCCAAAAATAATATAAAAGAGCATATGAATGCATATAAAACATCCAAGGTTGATAATATAATAGCACGGAACAATCAAAAATTATAGATATGTTGGAGACGTATCACCCGCAGGCTTACAAACTAAAAAAAGATAAGATGCCCGTAATCCTTTTCTTGTCCCTCTCCTCAGAAGGTGGAACAAGAAGGTAGGAGAGCGGAAAGAGTGCCTAGGCGAGGTGCGAGGAGAAGAAGGCACCAAGAGAACGTCCCGATGCTAGGAGGGGAGCTCGAAGATGAGGAAGCGATCCGGCAATACGCGATGAAGGCATCAGTGCTCGCGTACTCCGACTTGATAGCCGCCACCCGCCTTCTTCGCCTTCTCCGGCCCTCCTACGCCAGCCACCCAAGGAGACGACGGGGAGCGCCCTGATGGAGAGCTTGGCAAGGATGGCCCTCGGTAGGGCGCGTGGCCGAGGGAGGGGCGGCGCGGTCAGTCGAAGTCAGAGTCGGCATCCTACCGCTCGACCCCCTCGTCATCGCTGTCGCTGTCCTCCTCATCACTCCCGCTTGAGGAGGAATCTTCATCGTCGGAGGAGCTCTCCACGCAGCACTTCAATTGAGTTCCGAGATCTCCAAAGACCTTGATGGAGAGCAGGCTGCCCTCCATTTACTTGAAGTAGAGGACAAGACCCGCCGTTAGGCTGTGGATGCGAGTGAACGTCTTCCATCCGCGACGGAGATACATGACGTGAGGAGCGGGGAAGTCGATGTCGACCCGCGTGCCGCCATTCCCGGAGCCCCTCATGTGCAACCAGAGGGTCTGGGGTGGATCGAGCTCCATCTACCGAGCAAATGCAGTAGGGAGACGGAGGCGGCAGCGCGGTGGCCGGCGCAGCCTGATGAAGAACTCGCATGGCTGGTCCCCGACGTGGCGCTCCGTCGGGGGAGGCATCGCTGGCGGAGGTGAGGCCGATGCGCCGCACCGTCCTCCTCTCCCCCGAGCGCCACGACGACCTCGGCCTCGCCCCCTCCCCTTTCCTCTCATGGCTGGTTCCGCTGCCATGAGCTCTTGGGGAGGAGGAATGCGCTGACGAGCAGCAACCCTCGCCGCCACCGTCGAAGGGCCAGCACTTCCTCTCGCCATGGCGGATGGAAGAAAGAAGCGAAGGTGGAAGGAGACGGATGATGGAAGAATGTGGAATGCCTCCCCCTCCCCTTCTTATAAAGGGGCGGAGTTGGGGCTCGGCCACCCCACTCGACCAATCCTTTCATTGGGGGCGCAGGGAATCAGGACCAGCCCACTGCCCCAATCAGCGACGGCCCGGTTTCCCGCTTCCACCTCCTGCCACCTACATGAGGGACACATGGTGCGCGAGCAGCATTAAAGGGACGGGCAAAACTGCCGCTCCCCACCCCATGATCGTGGGGCGCGGCCGCCTTGAAGGCCACGACCCGAGTCCACCCAAGTAAATGGGACGTGCCTCTCCGCCTCCCTCCTTTTATGGGGAAGGCGCGAGCCGCCTCTTTACCATGATGTGACGCATGCGTGCGGAACCGCCCCATGCATGACCCCCACGTCACACACGACCCTCCACGTCACGCGTTCAACGCGGGTCGTGGGGAAGCACAACGGACGAGAATTTACTGCGATAAAATCCCTCCCCGACTGCCCACGCACCATTTTGGGCCTGGCCCAACAACCCGTCATGCTTATGTGTGGCCCAGGCCCGGGGGCTCCTGTCGGTGTACAGAAGTAGGGGCTCTCCTTTTGACCCCTTTACTTGTGCACGGGATGTCAGAGCCATGCACCGCGGCCACACTTAGCAGGGCAGAGGAGGGAAGCCGGAGAGAAGCCAAAGCACAAGTCAACCAAGGCGACGCCAAGACCAGAAGCACAGGAGATCAAGAGGGAGAGGTGGACTCCCTCGGCAAGATCCTTGCCGAGGTAGCCTCCACAGCCCCGGCAAGGGCCTTGCCGGGGCAACTTGCCCAACACCAGCAGAGCGAGCCACCCTTGAGCCCATAGGCTCCAACCCAATCAACTACATTGGAGCCAAGGCTCGGGAGGCGCCTCTGTGGTGACATGAAAATCTTCGTCAAGATCATAAACATAGGAGTTCAGATGAGGACCAGAAGACCGCGACCCTCGGCAGGATCCTTGCCAGGGAAATCCACAAGACCCCTGGCAAGCGTCTTGCCGGGGATGACTACGACACCACGGCAAGACCCTTGCCGGGCCCCTGGCAAGGCCCTTGCCGAAGACGCCAAAAGGGCCACTGCCAGGCCCGCACCAGCCAAGACTCCGCCGCCGTTCGCATGCAACTGCCAGCCCAACTAGCTGGGTAGGCACCTGCGTGGCAACATGCAGCTTCTAGGCCAAATCAGCAGGCACCCGCGTGGTGGCATGTAGATCTTCGTGAAGGCCCTACCACCGCGCCACCTCGGATGCTTGCTTTCCTACATGGCGCTGCATGCATCGCTAGCGTGGGCGCGTGTTGAGGCGAGGCGGAGCGGCGACGGACAGGACGGTCCTCGTTCCCATCCCCGATAAAGCTAATGGACACCTATGTAGCTCATTTAATGCACTTTGTCCCGTAATGTCGTGCGATAAGCTCGCGCAATGTAGGCCTTTCCACCTCCTGTGTGCCACTGTGGCAACCCCTTTTTCCTATAAAAGGAGGTCCGAGGCGACCAGGAGAGGGATTCGTCTTTTTTGGGACGGCACAACCACCGTAGTTAGTTCAAAAGAGCGCAAGAACACTCAATACATCCACCAAAGCATGACTAGGATTTTACACATCCTCGCGGCCCGAACCTAGGTAAAGGATCCGTGTGCTAGCTCCTAAACCTACTCTTCTCACGACCCCGCGCCCGCCGACCATAGAAGGGATCCCAGTGATCCTATAGGTGTCATTCCCACTAACACAGCCAGGCCAAGATTCGTGAACCGGGGTCGGTTTATCATCTGCTGTATGCAAGACTGAAAAATAGTTATCCTTTTGGGCTCCAAGCGCCTTGTAATAGGCCAGCTTTAAACTTCTTGTTCTGCTATGCCATCGTGCATATTATGTTGTATATAATACTTATTTATCCGTCATGCGAAGATATGCTATATATGCCTTATGATATTATCAATTTTGAATTTGTTCCTGCATACAACAGATGAAAAGTGTCCTGGCGGTTTACCGCTGGACGGGTTATAATGCCCCAACATGAACTTATCATCATTTATAACCAAGGTTGGTCGAAATAATAACCATATATGATTAAAAATATATCATGCTTGTGATATTTGATCACACTTGTTGGTTTATCAAGCCAGTGCAGTAAGGGTGATAGCCCAAAGCTCCGAGCACTAGTAATTATCAGAGATTGCCGGCTTAATAACAAAGCCGGACCGGGTCAATAAACACCGGATATTATGTTTATTTCATACCGGTGACTTATAGTCAAAACCAGGCTGGGTCAATAAACACCAAATATTATCATACTCGCGACTTATAGTCAAAGCTAGGCCGGGTCAATAAACACCGGAGAATTATCTCATACTGGCGACTTATAGTCAATGTCAGGCCGGGTCAATAAACACCGGATATCACCATACTGGCGAATTACAGTCAAAGCCAGGCCGGGTCAATAAACACCGGTGAATTATAATCATTAAACTTTATCAAATAAAACTCAAAAGAAAGAATCTCCTAAAAACAAACGGGAAGGGAGGCTTTTCATGGGCTGACATGCCCAAAACGAGGCTTTTCATGGACTGACAGGTCACTGAGTTAAACCATTTCACAAACCTTATAAGATGGACCTCACATTAACCAATCGTCGTTTTAACTTTGACAAGTTCAGGGTCTGCGTAAGATTGACTTGTCAAACGTTCGGCGGGTCTTTCCAGGATTACCTGGGCGGAGTGACTTACTTAAAAAGGCAGGATAACCCGGGGTTTTAGGTGAATACACCTGGCTTCCAAGCCTGGCTTTTATAGCCTATCACAAGGTTATAGAATCTTTGTTCTTTAGAACAAAAGAGCCCCCAAGCAATATTTTGAGCTGTGCTCAAGGGGTACCTGTGTTTGAGTTGTGCTTTTGCAACAGACTCTCTTTGGTCCTTTTAACCTGGGTAGCAAGCCCCCAAGTCCTTTTTTTTTGGCTTATAAGCCAGATCAAAGGGTAATCATAACTTTGCTATATAAAGCAGAAGCCCCCATGTGACCAAAACTCATTATTTAAAGAGGAAAAAACGACAGAGGCCCTGCTTTAGCAGGGATGCCGGCTTTATTATATCGATCATAATATATACATTGTCAAAATATGTACATTAGAAGAGTCAGTGGCTTAAGTGTAGTAAGGCCGAGGATGAGCAATATTCTACGGCCGGCGGGTCTCTTCCTCTAACGTGTGTGAGTCCTTTTGGTCTCGAACATCGATATGGTAATATGACCCGTTGTTCAGATTCTTGCTGACCACAAAGGGTCCTTCCCAAGGTGGGGATAACTTGTGCATATCAGTCTGATCTTGGATAAGCTGGAGCACCAGATCACCTTCTTGGAAAGTTCTAGTTTTAACCCGGTGGCTGTGGTAACGGCACAGATCTTTCTGGTAAATCGCTAAATTAGTCGTCGTGATATCATGCTCTTCATCCAATAGGTCAAGTGCTTCCTGACGTGCCTTTTCATTACCAGCTTCAACATAAGCCGCCACATGAGGTGAATCATGACGCATGTCACTAGGGAGAACCGCCTCTGCTCCGTAAACCATGAAGAAAGGCGTGTATCCCGTAGATCTGTTAGGGGTGGTATTGATGCTCCATAACATGGAAGGATTCTCCTCCACCCAACAACTCGACATTCTCTGTAGGGGAACCATAAGCCGGGGTTTGATGCCTTTCAAGATCTCTTGATTGGCTCTCTCCGCTTGACCATTAGATTGAGGTTGAGCCACTGACGACACACGAGCTGGATGTGCTCTCGTTGACAAAATTCTTCCATAGCACCTTTAGAGAGGTTAGTGCCATTATATGTTATGATGTTGTGTGGAAAGCCAAAACGTAAGATCACCTTCTTCATGAATTGAACCGCCGTTGCTGCATCACACTTACTTACTGGCTCTGCCTCTACCCACTTAGTGAACTTATCAATCGCCACCAAAAGGTGGGTCTTCTTATCTTTGGATCTTTTGAATGGTCCAACCATATCAAGCCACCAAACTGCAAACGGCCAAGTAATTGGAATCATCCTCAATTCTTGAGCCGGCACAAGAGCTCGCCGTGAAAATTTCTGACATCCATCACATCATCTAACCAGGTCCTCCACATCAGCATGAGCTGTTAGCCAATAAAATCCATGACGAAAAGCTTTAGACACAAGAGATTTTGAACCGGCATGATGACCACAGTCTCCTTCATGAATCTCACGCAAGATCTCACAGCCCTCCTCTGGAGAAACACAACGTTGAAATGCTCCTGTGACACTGCGATGATGTAATTCTCTGTTAACAATTGTCATTGACTTATGCCGCCGGGTTATCTTTCTAGCTAAGGTTTCATCCTAAGTTAACTCGCCTCGGGTCATATAAGCCAAATAAGGAACCGTCCAATCCGGAATTACATGAAAAGCCGCCACCAACTGAGCCTCTGGGTCAGGGATAGCCAAATCCTCCTTTGTAGGTAACTTGACCAAAGGGTTATGCAAAACATCAAGAAAAACATTAGGCGGCACCGGCTTACGTTGAGAGCCCAACCGGCTTAAAGCATCCGCTGCTTCATTTTTCCTCCAATCAACATGCTCAACTTGATAACCCTTGAAGTGACCAGCGATAACATCCACCTCTCGCCGATAGGCCGCCATGAGCGGATCCTTAGAATCCCAAGTACGAGAGACTTGCTGAGCCACCAAGTCTGATTCGCCGAAGCACCTAACCTGGCTTAAGTTCATCTCCTTAGCCATCCGAAGACCGTGGAGCAAGGCCTCATACTCAGCTGCATTGTTAGTGCAAGGAAACATCAAACGGAGAACATAACAAAAATTATCACCTCGAGGGGAAGCAAGCACAACTCCATCCCCCAAGCCTTCCAACTGTCTGGACCCATCAAAGTGAATATTCCAATACGTGTTATCTGGCTTTTCCTCAGGCATCTGCAGCTCTGTCGAATCATTGATGAAATCCACCAGCGCCTGAGACTTGATGGCCGTGCGAGGAACATATTTTAACCCTGAGGCCCAAGCTCAATATCCCACTTAGCAACCCGGCCAGTTGCCTCCCTGTTTTGGATGATATCTCCCAAAGTAGCGGAGCTAACCACAATGATAGGATGACCTAGAAAATAGTGTTTAAGCTTCCGGCTGGCCAAGAACACCCCATATACAAGCTTCTGTCAGTGCGGATATCTCTGCTTGGACTTAATAAGCACCTCACTGATGTAATAAACCAGCCTTTGAACCAGATATTCCTTGCCTGGCTCCTTCCTTTCCACCACAATGGCTACACTGACAGCCCGGCTATTAGCAGCCACATATAACAACAAAGGTTCTTTATCAACAGGGGCAGCAGGCATGGGTGGCTCAGCCAGCTGTTTCTTCAAATCCTCAAACGCTTCATTAGTAGCATCACTCCAGACAAAATTATCTGTCTTTTTCATCATCTGACACAGAGGGATAGCTTTCTCTCCCAACTGGCTTAACGCCGCAATACAACCCGCCAGACGTTGCACATCATTGACACACACCGCCTTAGCCAGAGAAGTAATGGCCTTGATTTTCTCTGAATTGGCTTCAATGCCCCTATTAGACACCAGAAAACCCAAGAGCTTGCCTGCCGGCACACCAGAAACACACTTGGCCGGGTTAAGCATCATCTTATAAACCCTGAGATTATCAAAGGTTTCCTTCAAATCATCTATCAATGTCTCTTTTTCTATGGACTTCACCACAATATCATGCACATAAGCATGAACATTACGTCCAATTTGATTATGAAGGCAATTTTGCACACATCTCTGCTAAGTCGCCTGGGCACTCTTGAGCCCAAAAGGCAAAGACACATAGCAGAAGGCTCCAAAAGGAGTTATGAAAGTTGTCTTCTCCTGGTCCTTAACTACCATCTTGATCTGATGATAACCAGAATAAGCATCCAGAAAACTCAAACGCTCACAACTAGTTGTAGCATCAATAATCTAATCAATATGCGGGAGAGCAAAAGGATGACCCGGACAAGCCTTGTTCAAATCCGTGTAGTCCAGACACAAACGCCAAGTGCCGTTCTTCTTAAGTACCAGCACCGGGTTGGACAACCACTCGGGATGGAAAACTTTGATGATAAACCCAGCTGCCAAGAGCCGGGCTACTTCCTCTCCGATGGCCTTCTATCTCTCCTCATTAAAACAGCAAAGAAACTGTTTGACCGGCTTAAACTTTGGATCAATATTAAGAGTGCAGCGAGTTCTCTCCGTACACCCGGCATGTCTGAAGGCTTCCATGCAAAGATGTCCCGGTTCTCACGGATGAACTCGATGCGCGCGCTTTCCTATTTCGGATCCAGATTAGCACTGATGCTGAACTACTTGGATGAGTCGCCAGGAACAAAATTGACCATCTTGGTATCATCTGCTGATTTGAACTTTAAAACCGGATCATGCTGTATGGTTGGCTTCTTTAAAGATGTCATATCTGCCGGGTCAACATTGTCCTTGTAAAATTTTAACTCCTCTATTGCACAAACCGACTCAGCATAAGCCGCATTCCCTTCTTCACATTCCAGAGCTATCTTACGGCTCCCATGCACTGTAATGGTTCCTTTGTGACCCAGCATCTTGAGTTGTAGAAACACGTAACACGGCCGCCCCATGAACTTGGCATAAGCCGGCCGTCCAAACAGAGCATGGTATGGGCTGTGGATCTTGACTACTTCAAAGGTCAACGTCTCTGACCTAGAGTCATGATCATCTCCAAAGACAACTTCCAGAGCTATCTTACCAACTGGATATGCCGACTTACCAGGCACCACGCCATGGAAAACAGTGTTTGACGGCTTAAGATTTTTATCAATCAATCCCATGCAAGCGACGGAAAGTTTCATAATAAAGGATATTGATGCTGCTCCCTTTGTCCATGAGTACTTTGGTAAACTTATACCCTCCAACCTGAGGCGCGACCACCAAAGCCAAATGACCCAGATTATCAACCCAGGGTGGGTGATCTTCCCGACTCCACTAGATGGGCTGCTCAGACTAGCGCAGATAACGAGGAACTGTCGGTTCAACAGCATTGACTGACCTCCTATGAAGCTTCTGATCACGTTTACACAAGGTAGTGGTAAAAACATGATACTGCCCACTGTTCAACTGCTTCGAGTTGCTCTGATAACTAGACTGTTGCTGTTGTTGACCCCCCTGATTACTCTGCTGGTTGTAACCACCCTGATTGTCGTGATTACTTTGATTTCACTGGAATCCAGAGTTAGAAACGCCACCGCCATAACCCAGACCGTGGAAGCTGGATCCAGAACCGCCACTTGGCCCATGACTATCATGAAACAGATTGGAATTCTTGTACTCTTTCATAATGTGACAATCTTTCCAGAGGTGCCCGGATGGTCTTTCCCTCATACCATGTCTTGGGCAGGGCTGATTTAACATCTATTCAAGATTGATACCGGATCCTCCTGCCCGTGGGGGCGGTTTACCCTTGTGATGCTGACTGTTATTCTGTGCATTGGTGTTAGCCACAAAGTCAAAATTATTATCAGCCTTGTGCTTAACATTGCCTCCCTGGTTTACTGGGTTATGTTGCCGCCCCTTAGCGTTGATGTTCTTTCTTCCCTTCCCCGGCTGTTCATCATCAGACTCAGGGTCCTTGGTACTATCAGAGTCAGCATACTTAACCAGAGCCGCCATGAGCATCCCCATGTCATTGCAATGACGTTTGAGCTGCCCTAGCTTCTTCTTTAGGGGCATGAAACAACAATTGTTCTCCAACATCAACACTGCTGAGTCGGTATTGATGCGATACGACGAGTGCAAAATTGTTGAGACCCGGCGCACCCAATGGGTTGTTGACTCACCTTCTTCTTGAACATAGGAGGCCAGATCCACAATTGACATGGGTTGTTTACATGTATCTTTGAAGTTCTGGATGAACCGGGCCTTTAACTCGGCCCATGACCCAATGGAGTTAGCAGGGAGCCCCTTCAACCAAGTACGGGCCGTTCTTTCCAACATTAGGGGGAAATATTTAGCACATGCAGCCTCGCTGACATCCAGCAATTCCATAGTCATATAATAACTCTCAATCCACGCCTCAGGACTTAAATTAGCGGTATAGTTAGGCACCTTACGAGGACCTTTGAAATCCTTGGGCACGCGCTCATTACGCAGATCCGGCACTAAGCATGGCACGCCCAAATTTCTAAAGGTTACACCTGGGTCCACAGAGGTGGTTGGACGAACTGGAGTGGGTTGACGGGCTGCATACTATGCTGCTAACTCGGCCTCTCGACGGGCCCTTCCTTGATCCACCACATTCTGAGCATCAGCACCACCACCCGCCGGGTTATGTCCGCGCGGCGGGTTATGGTTCCATCCACTGCTTGACACCGCCAGCTCATCAAGATGTCTACTGTAACTTTGGCTCGGGGCGAGGGGTGGAGTGAATCCTATCACGGCTATAAGAATAAGCCTGCTGCTGGGTCAGTGCTCTTTGAAGAAGCTCTCTAGCCCTCCGTGTCTCGACCGCCGTTGGAGACTCACCATCAACCAAAATTATCGGTGTCAAAATCGGCGGATCTCGGGTAGGGGGTCCCGAACTGTGCGTCTAAGGCGGATGGTAACAGGAGGCAGGGGACACGATGTTTACCCAGGTTCGGGCCCTCTTGATGGAGGTAATACCCTACGTCCTGCTTGATTGTTCTTGATGATATGAGTATTACAAGAGTTGATCTACCAAGAGATCAGAGAGGCTAAACCCTATAAGCTAGCCTATGGTATGATTGTCTCTTGTCCTACGGACTAAAACCCTCCAGTTTATATAGACACCGGAGGGGGCTAGTGTTACACAAGGTCGGTTACAAATGAGGAGATATACATATCTGTATTGCCTAGCTTGCCTTCCACGCCAAGTAGAGTCCCATCCGGACACGAGACGAAGTCTTCAATCTTGTATCTTCATAGTCCAACAGTCCGGCTGTCCGGAGACCCCCTAATCCAGGACTCCCTTAGTAGCCCCCGAACCAGGATTCAATGACGTCAAGTCTGGCACGCAGTATTGTCTTCGGCATTGCAAGGAGGGTTCTTCTCCAAATTTTGAATGTTTGTTAAGTACTGTCCGGCCCCATAAATGTTGGACTTCTTGGCTTCTGTGCTCAATAAGGGCTATCTTCCATGCGTCGAATGAATACGAGGAGCCAGGGTGTTTTTACATTCGCCTCCCTAGCCAGATAAATAAATTGTCTATTAAATGGATGGGCATTCTTAGATCCAATCCATACCATCCTCCCACAGCGAGAATCCATCGGAGCGCGCTTCGGAAAAATCCACTCCAACATGGCCGACCACCGCAGCTCCTCCTCTCGCCCCCATAGCCCTAAGCCCGGTGATTGGAAGAGGTGTTCCGTCCCACACAGTCGATTAGTAGAACTGCAGACTTAGGGATTTCTCCCTCCACCGTATATGGTTCCCGTCCGAGCCAGGATCGCCACCTATAATGGCGGGGAGCAAGCGGAGAGCTTCCCCAGCCCCTCTACGGGGGAGCGGGTGTGCCTTGTTCCTTACTTATTAAGGGGACTCAGATTTCCAATTCATCCATTCCTCCGCGGGCTCCTGGAGTTTTATGGTCTCCAACTTCATAATTTCACCCCTGCTTCTATATTACACCTCGCCGGCTACGTTGCCCTTTGCGATTTATTCCTGGGCTGCGAGGCTCATTTCGAGCTGTGGAAAAGGTTATTTTGCCTCGTCCCCCGCACATAGAAGGGGTCACTTTATCAAGTGGGCTGAGCCGAAATATGGCGCATCGCCGAAACAAGATACCTGTCCGGTACTCCGAAGAAGACGTCCGAAGACTGGCCTTCGGAATGGTTTTATATGGAGGACGTCCCCCTTCCAGACCCTGTTCGGCGGGGTCTTCCTGAGTTCAACAATGCTCCTCTAAAGAAACGCCAAAGCTGGCGCCCACGGAGCCCCCAGGAGGAAGACAACGGAGAAGTCCTTTACCTGATGAACTGGATTAAAGCGCTGGCTCAATCAGGACTGACAGTAATCGAGGTTATGTCAATATGCATAATGCGGGGAGTGCAGCCACTTCAATATCGAGGGCACCCCCTGTGGTGTTTTAACAGGGAAGATGATGCCACCCATTGCGGGCGTAAGGGACCGGACTCCGCTGCTTCTTTTGAAAAAATTATGTCCGAGTTGTTCAAGGGAGAGGAAGAAGAGTTCATCCGTATGAAGCCACGGGATGGATTCTCCATGTACAACCCTCCAAGCTGGGTGAGCTATATCTCCTTACTCCCATTATTCCCGCATTCTTCATCGTAGGTACTCACCTTGCCATTTTACGGCAGGAACTGCGAAAAGCTATAAGGGAGGTCAATAGCCCATCTCCACAACTAGAGGACCCTGACCGGGGCCTCGGTCCTGGACTCGAAGAAGATCCGGACATATTCATGGAGCTGATAGACATGCAGTTCTATCAATTGAGCTGTGATGGCGCCATGGTGGCCATGACGGCCAAGTATCCCGGACTGCTCCCTGTGTCGCACGTAAGAAAAACCAAAATCCCAACCAAAAACTAGGATCCCCTTTTAGACACTTCACCTACCATACACATATGGTGTTTTATAGGGAAGGCATTCGGGACACCGTGCCGAACCCGCAGCAACTTGCCAACAAGAGGCACCGAGGCTGGGTAGGCCAAAAAGGAAGGCGGTCAGGACGGAGATGTCGGTGTAGAGGTATGACACAAAACCCCGCTCCGTGGTTATCGTATTTCTCAAAATGTAATGATGTCTATGTTTCTTTTATAGAAAAAACGCTCACCAGAATATGTCCGGAGAGGCTGCCGATCACGCTTCCACCAGTCGGGCTCCAGGGCCGGACATAGAGGCGGAAGCCGACATGGGGTGGACGCCGGATACTCCTCCTACACAGGATGCGGATAGACTGTCCGCTACAAATTCAGAAGTGGAGAGCGCCATGAATCATAGGCGTCGCCGGGCCGTACTCCGTGACGCTTGCTTCTCACCAGAGGCATTTGATGCCTTCAATTCTGGAGACGCGTACCTCCGTGCTGCTCAAAATGGTCTAGCCAGAGCCACAGACCAGTATGTAAGGGATGTACGGGTAAGAAAATCCGACGATTATATGTATCAGTAGCCCCCGAGACTTGAAACAATGGACGCAATGGATTTAAGGATCATTATTTGTACAGGTTCTTATGGAGAAGAATTCCCAACTGTCTCAAGAGCTGGACTAGTGCAAGGCCCAGCTGGAAGCCGCTGTTGCCGCATTGAAGGAGTCCAAAAAGGGTCCCCCTGGTAACTCTTTTGTCTATTGCAAAAAATACCAGTACCAGGTAGTATGCGGCATGTATGCACACCTAACAATAGATGTTGCAGGTGGCCCCGGAGTGAATCCGGAGCCGTGGAGGCGGATAGGCACGTGATGATCGATAGCGAAATGCTGGCGAGCGCGTGCTGACGTGAGTTAGGCAGGAGAAAAATGATCTCCAAGATGCCAATATCCGGCTGGGCGTGGAACTGAAGGATGTTTGAGCCCAGCTTGCGGACTCCGTGAAGGAGAATAAACGGCTTCAGCGCGGCATTTTTAGTAAGTGCTTGAACAAACTATTTAAAGGAGTTCGGCGAAGAAGCCTGCTAACAGCGTTATGTCTGTAGGTATGCTGACGGGTCATCCCGCGAAGGAGATGCCCGGGTCCTCGGGTGATCTTCTGGCAGAGCTCTCACAACTGCATGAACAAGTTCGGCAGGTGATGCAGAGTATTTCCCAAGCCTTGTGGCCGTCCGTGTCCCCGCCGGGAGGCATGGGGGAGCTTATAGAGAAGCTCAAGGGAGCGCGGCGGCGCTTCCGATTATGGAAGATATCAGCCTACCGACAAGGTGCACGGGAAGCCTGGGCTATGGTGAAGACACGATATACCAAGGTTGACCCAAACCACATGGCCGAGGTCGGACCTATGGGGCCCGATGGGAAAGAGATCCCTGTCAGTTTAGTGTATGGTCAAGTAGAATTAGCCGCAAAGTATTCCCAATAGGATTGTAGGCTAGACAGCCTGTTGGATGGTATAGAAGAAGAATTTAATCAGTCTTAGTGACTGTGTACTTCAATGACATATGTAATGTCCCTAGCCGGATTGTAAATCATTTGTCATGGCAGACCTTTTCGCTTTGACCTCTGGACCCGATAGTCCGGAGTGTATCCGAATACCCACTCGGTTATGTAAAAACCGGGGTATGCATGGAAACCAGGCGTAGGGGTCATAAGTGCTTGAACAGACAAGTATCCAACTAGCTATGTTATATTACATGGATAGTAAGAAACATCTTCCAGGGAGAATAGTTCCGTTAAGGGTTCCTTTCCCTGGGTACGCATGCCCTAGTTTGCATGTCTGAACTGCGAGACGCAGGCTAAAAACATCTGGGGGCGTGTAGTAATTTAAATGAAAGTCATCTTTTATTCACCGACTGAATATTCCCTTAAGAACGCTAGCTTTCGGCTTCACCCAGTCTAAGGTACACATCCGGCTGACCCGGCAGTAACAATCGTAGAGGTTCTCCCCTTATGCCCTAGCCGAATTAATGGGAACGTAGGGCATAAACACAAGAGCCAGGTAACCCATCTTGGCCAAAACTTAAGTTATATCGATGAATATAATGGCGAAAAAAGGTACATGCGGAAGAATAACACATGTGCGGGGCATAAAGTCCGGAAAGATAATTAGATTAAGCTTCTGTATAGGAAGCCCGTAGGTATATTGAGCGTGGTTAGCGCGTCAAGATTGTGTAACCAAGACACAGGTTTAGTCCTTTAGGGCTTTTGAAGAAAAAAGAGAGAAAGAAAGAGAGAGAAAACAGATGTGCAAAAAATTCATGGAGGTAAGGAGACGAACATAGAGTCCGGCGCTAGGCGTAGAATCTTCGGAGTCTGGCTGCATTCCATGGGTTTGGCTCGAGTTGATTATTTGATGCATCCCGCAGACGGAACGCTCCACCGGTCAAAACCTGGTCGATAATGAAGGGACCTTCCCATTTGAGCTTGAGCTTGTTCTTTTTCTTCCCCGGCATGCGTAGAACTAGTTCACCAATGTTATAGGTTTTGGCCCGCACTTCTCTGCTTTGATACCTTCAAGCCTGTTGCTGATAGAATGCGGAACGGGCTTTTGCCATGTCGCGCTCGTCCTCCAGGGCATCCAAACTGTCCTGCCGATCGAGCTCGGCCTCTCTTTCTTTGTACATGCGCACTCGAGGTGAGTCATGAATTATGTCACAAGGCAGCACCGCCTCAGTGCCGTACACCATAAAAAATAGTGTGTATCCGGTAGTGCGATTCGGCATGGTCCATAGCCCCCATAGTACGGAGTCGAGCTCCTCTACCCAATGGGTGTCTGATTCCTTTAAGGACCAGACTAATCTGGGTTTAATGCCACTCATGATAAGACCATTCGCTCGTTCGACTTGATCGTTAGTTTGCGGATGATAGACAAAAGCATAATCGAGCTTGATGCCCATGTTGATGCACCAAAGTTTCACCTCGTCAGCAGTAAAGTTTGTGCCGTTGTCAGTGATGAAGCTGTGGGGGACGCCATAACGGTCTACAACCCCAGATATGAAGTCTATCACCGGTCCGGATTCAGCCATTTTGACAGGTTTGGCTTCTATCCATTTGGTGAATTTGTCCACCATGACCAGTAAGTATTTTCTCTTATGGGTTTCCCCTTTGAGGGGTCCAACCATATCTAGCCCCCAGACCGCAAAGGGCCAAGTAATGGGGATTGTTTGGAGGGCGGTAGGTGGCATGTGGCTTTGGTTTGCAAAAAGCTGGCAACCGACACAGTGTTGTACCAAATGCTGTGCATCTGCCCGGGCCGTCGGCCTCTAAAAACCTATACGGAAGGCCTTGCTTACAAGGGCCTAGGCTGCTGCGTGGTGGCCGTCGAGTCCGTCATGGATTTCTGCCAAAAGCTTCCGCCCTTCCTCTTCGGAGATGCACCTTTGAAGGACTCCGGTTGTGCTTTTCTTATAAAGCTCTCCCTCATGGACCTTGTAGGATTTAGATCGCCGCACTATGCAGCGAGCCTCATTTTGGTCCTCGGGTAATTCCTGTCTAGTTAGGTAGGCCAGGAATGGTTCTGTCCACGGGGCGATGACGGCCATTATCACGTGGGCTGAAGGTGTTATTTCGGTGGCAGAGCCTCCGATTGTGTCAGAGTACTCGGTATCTGGGGTTCTGGCCGGGTCTGGACTATTGTTGCCGGTGTCCCCTTCCCATACCACGGATGGTTTAAATAGTCTTTCCAGGAAGATGTTCGGTGGGACAGGTTCATGTTTAGCGCCGATACGGGCTAGGATGTCCGCCGCCTAGTTGTTTTCCCGAGCCACATGGTGGAATTCCAGCCCCTCGAACCGGGCTGACATTTTGAGGACGGCGTTGCGATATGCTGCCATTTTCGGATCCTTGGCATCGAAGTCTCCATTTATTTGGGATATTGCGAGGTTCAAGTCCCCATGCACCTCTAGGCGTTGGATGCCCATGGAGACTGCCATCCGGTGCCGTGTTATAGGGCCTCGTATTCAGCTGCGTTATTGGAGTCCGTATATAGTATTTGGAGCACATATTGCACCGTGTCTCCGGTGGGGGACGTCAGGACGACGCCAGCCCCTAGACCAGCCAGCATTTTAGAGCCGTCGAAGTGCATGATCCAATTGGAGTATGCACCGTACTCTTTAGGGAGTTTGGCTTCTGTCCATTCGGCTGCGAAATCGGCCAGTACTTGCGACTTAATGGCTCGTCGTGGCTTATATGTTATGTCGAACAGGAGGAGCTCGATGGCCATTTGGCAATCCAGCCCGTGGCATCGCGGTTGTTTATTATGTCGTAATTTCCGGGATGCCATAAATACCGTGTATGCTATCTTTTGGTAATGTGGGTACCGTGATTTGCATGGAGTGAGGACGGTAGATACATATTATACCGGCTTTTGAAGTGGGAATTTATGTCTGTCCATCTCTCATTCGACGACGAGCACTGCGCTTACAACTTGGTGAGTTGCCGCTATATATAATAGCATTGGTTCGCCAACCGTTGGCGTGGCCAGGATTGGGTTGGCGGCCCGGATGGCTTTTATTTCTTCCAGTCCGGCCGTGGCTGCGTCCGTCCACTCGAAGTGTTCGGTGCCCCGAAGAAGGCAATAAAGGGGAAGTGCCTTTTCTCCTAATCGGGAGATAAAGCGGCTTAAAGCCGCCACGCATCCAGTCAATTTATGGATTTGCTTGAGGTCAGTTGGGATAGCAACTATGACAAAGATCGGATTTTAGCCGGATTTGCTTCAATTCCTCTACTGGAGACGATGAAGCCCAGGAGCTTTCCGGCGGGATAGCCAAAAACGCATTTTTCTGGATTAAGCTTAATGTCGTATGTTCGGAGATTGGTGAACGTGAGCCTCGAGTCGTCTATCAAAGAGTCAATGTGCCTGGTTTTAATGACCACATCGTCTACATATGCCTCCATAGTCTTACCGATCTGCTTTTCCAGACATGTCTGGATCATGCGCTGATATGTTGCGCAGGCGTTTTTGAGCCCAAAGGGCATTGTGTTAAAGCAGAAGGGGCCGTATGGTGTTATAAATGTTGTTGCGGCTTGATCAGACTCTGCCATCTTAATCTGGTGGTAACCGGAGTATGCGTCGAGGAAGCACAGTGATTCGTGTCCTGCGGTAGCGTCGATGATTTGATCGATGCGAGGGAGTGGGAAGGGATCCTTTGGGCAAGCCTTGTTAAGGTCTTTGAAGTCGACACATAGGCGCCAGGATTTGTCCTTCTTTGGTACCATCACCAGGTTTGCTAGTCAATACGGATGTTTTATTTCTTTAATGAATCCGGCTTCCAGTAGCTTGGCCAGCTCCTCTCCGATGGCTTTTCGCTTAGGTTCAGAGAAACACCGAAGAGTCTTCTTGACCGGCTTGAATCCTTTTAGAATATTAAGGCTATGCTCGGCCAATCTACGTGGGATTCTTGGCATGTCTGAAGGATGCCAGGCGAATATACCCCAATTCTTGCGCAGAAACTCCCATAATGCGGCGTCTACAGTGGGGTCAAACTGTGCCCCAATGGATGATGTTTTTGTAGGGTCCGTTGGATGGACCTGGAATTTAACTATTTCGTCCGCTGGTTTAAAGGAGGTGGACTTGGATCTTTTGTCTAGTATCACGTCGTCCCTGTCCACCGTGGAGCGCAGCGTGGTTAAATCCTCCGCCACAAGGGCTTCGGATAGTGCCTCGAGGGCTAGTGCGGCTGTTTAGTTCTCGGCACGGAGTGCTATGTCCGGATCACTAGCTAGAGTGATAATTCCCTTGGGTCCGGGCATTTTGAGCTTCATGTACGCATAATGGGGTATGGCTTGAAAAATCATGAATGCCTCCCGCCCTAGAAGGGCGTGGTATCCGCTACTGAACGGGGCCACTTAGAATGTAATTTCTTCGGACCTGTAATTCTCTGGAGTGCCGAATACCACATCAAGTGTGATTTTCCCAGCGCAACGTACCTCCCAACTAGGGATGATTCATTGGAAGGTCGTACTGCTTTGCTCAATACGGTTGCTGTCTATGTCCATTTTTTGGATTGTTTCCTCATAAATGAGGTTTAATCTGCTGCCGCCATCCATGAGCACCTTAGTGAGCCGAAAGCCGTCCACAATTGGACTAAGGACCAAAGCAGCTGGTGCTCGGGCTGTTCGGAATTTACGTTCGTCACTGGCATTGAAGGTGATAGCCGTATCGCTCCATGGATTTATTGCTGCCATGTGGCAGACTTCGGCAAGGCTGCGGAGTGCTCGCTTACACCTATTATTTGAGGCGAAGGTCTCGAAGACCGTTAATACTGTGTTGTTATCCGTGGGAAGGTGTTGTGAGGTATGTTGGGTGAGAAGATCCTCACCGCTTTTGGCCACCTGCCGAAGTACCCAACATGCTCTAAGGTTGTGTGTTGATATGGTATCCGCTGTACTATGGATTTTGCAGGGCCCGTTGAGCCATCCCTCCAATACGGTTCCGCACCCTGTAGTGGGCTTTTGCTTCTTTGTAATTGAGTCGGGTGACTTATGAGAGTGCGCCCTTTTAGTTCAGACTGGGGGTTTTGTCAGAGCCGGATTATCCCAAAATTGTGTTCCGGTTTTCCAGGCACTTTCCATCGCACAGTATTTCCATACTATGGCCTCCAAGTCAGCGAAGTGTGCTACGTCACGGCGACTTATGGCATTGAGGACTCCCTTGTCTATGCAATTGTTGCAAAAGAACGAAATTGCATCTTCCTCGCGACAGTCCTTAACCTTGTTCATTACAAGGAGGAATCTGGCCCAATAGTGATGTACTGTCTCTTGGGGCGCTTGCCTAATGTGGGAAAGATAGTTTGTATCTGGGTGGGTGGATTTAAGTCCAGACCTTGACCCAATCTATGATCCCGGGGCAGGGGAGTTTCCGATCATGGAAGTTCGGGCTCCGGGATGTTGCCCTGCGGGTTCGGTATGCGGCCTGATTCTGGATTCAGGGTTAGGGCGGCATCCTCCCGTGAGCGAGTATCCTGTTCGGAGAGCTCGGGAATCCGGACATAGTTCGTCCTCAGGATAGAGGGAGAATCGCCGCATTTCTCCTCCACCACCGCTATCTGATGGGTGACCGGCGGAGAGTGAATCTCCCTTTGGTCGGGTTTAAGCCCGATTCGATCGTAGTCCGTAGTGACTCCCAGAGCGGCAGTGCGATCCAAGAGCTCGTTCAAAGAGGAGAGCCCCATTGGATCCATCTGCTTGGCAAATTTTGAGCCGATGTGGAGGCTATTTTCGATGACCCGAGAGGTCATTGTCGGCGCAGCGGCCGAGCGGGCGGTCATGACGAAGCCGCCTAGTCGGAGAGTTTGGCCTACAGCCAAGGCTCCCCTAGAGGTGATGTTGTCCTTGACAACAAGGTGAGCCATCTTCCTTATGGTGACGACACAGTGGAACTCTCAATGAAAGCACCAATGTCGGTGTCAAAACCGGTGGATCTTGGGTAGGGGGTCCCGAACTATGCGTCTAAGGCGGATGGTAACAGGAGGCAGGGGACACGATGTTTACCCAGGTTCGGGCCCTCTTGATGGAGGTAATACCCTACGTCCTGCTTGATTGTTCTTGATGACATGAGTATTACAAGAGTTGATCTACCACGAGATCAGAGAGGCTAAACCCTAGACGCTAGCCTATGGTATGATTGTCTCTTGTCCTATGGACTAAAACCCTCCGGTTTATATAGACATCGGAGGGGGCTAGGGTTACACAAGGTCGGTTACAAAGGAGGAGATATACATATCCGTATTGCCTAGCTTGCCTTCCACGCCAAGTAGAGTCCCATCTGGACACGAGACGAAGTCTTCAATCTTGTATCTTCATAGTCCAACAGTCCGGACAAAGGATATAGTCCGGCTATCCGGAGACCCCCTAATCCGGGACTCCCTCAGGAATAGCCGCCAGTCATGACGCTGCAGCGATCATGTTATCCAAAGGGTTAGAATAATGACCCAGTGGCGTTGGCACGTGCTACGGTGGGTTATTGTTCTGACGAGGTGGGTCCATCATGCGCGGTTGAACCGGCGTACCCGTCCCAGGTGCTTCTACCCGGTTTGCTATTGCCGGGTTACTGGTTCCTGCTCCTGGTGTGTTAAATGAAGGAAATATGCCCTAGAGGCAATAATAAAGTTATTATTTATTTCCTTATTTCATGATAAATGTTGATTATTCATACTAGAATTGTATTAACCGGAAACATAATACATGTGTGAATACATAGACAAACATAGTGTCAGTAGTATGCCTCTACTTGACTTGCTCATTGATCAAAGATGGTTAAGTTTCCTAACCATAGATATGAGTTGTTATTTGATCAATGAGATCACATCATTAGGAGAATGATGTGATTGACTTGACCCATTCCGTTAGCTTAGCACTCGATCGTTTGTTTACTGCTATTGCTTTCTTCTTACTTATACATGTTCTTATAACTGAGATTATGCAACTCCTGAATACCGGAGGAACACTTTGTGTGATACCAAACGTCACAACGTAACTGGGTGATTATAAAGGTGCTCTACAGGTGTCTCCGATGGTACTTGTTGAGTTGGCATAGATCAAGATTAGGATTTGTCACTCCGATCGTCGGAGAGGTATCTCTGGGCCCTCTCGGTAATACACATCACTATAAGCCTTGCAAGCATGATAACTAATGAGTTAGTTACGGGATGATGTATTACGGAACGAGTAAAGAGACTCGCCGGTAACGAGATTGAACTAGGTATTGGGATACCGACGATCAAATCTCGGGCAAGTAACATACCGATGAAAAAGAGAACAACGTATAGTGTTGTGCGGATTGACCGATAAAGATCTTTGTAGAATATGTAGGAACCAATATGAGCATCCAGGTTCCGCTATTGGTTATTAACCGGAAACGTGTCTTGGTCATGTCTACATAGTTCTCAAACTCGTAGGGTCCGCACGCTTAAAGTTCTGTGACGATCGGTTTTATGAGTTTATATGTTTTGATGTACCGAAGGTAGTTCAGAGTCCCGGATGTGATCACGGACATGACGAGGTGTCTCTAAATGATCGAGACATAAATATTTATATATTGGAAGCCTATATTTGGATATCGGAAGTGTTCCAGGTAAAATCGGGATTTTACTGGAGTACCGGGGGTTACCGGACCCCCCCGGGGGGTTTAATGGGCCAAGATGGGCCTTAGTGGAAGAGAGGAGGGGCTGCCAGGGCAGGCCGCGCGCCCCCTCTCCCTCTAGTACGAATTGGACAAGGAGGGGGTGGAGCCCCCCTTTCCTTCCTCTCTCCCTCCTCCTTCCCCCTTCTCCTACTCCAACTAGGAAAGGAGGGAGTCCTACTCCCGGTAGGAGTAGGACTCCTCCTGGCACGCCTCCTCCTAGCCGGCCACCTCTTCCCCCTTGCTCCTTTATATACGGGGGAAGGGGGGCACCTCTAGACACACAAGTTGATCATTGTGATCTCCAGCCGTGTGCGGTGCCCCCCTCCACCATAATCCACCTCGGTCATACTGTAGCGGTGTTTAGGCGAAGCCCTGCTGCGGTAGCTTCATCAACATCGTCAACACGCCGTCGTGCTGACGAAACTCTTCCCCGAGCTCTACTGGATCGTGAGTTCGCGGGACGTCACCGAGCTGAACGTGTGCTGAACGAGGAGGTGGCGTACGTTCGGTACTGAGGATCGGTCGATCGTGAAGACGTACGACTACATCAACCGCGTTGTCATAACGCTTCCGCTTAACGGTCTACGAGGGTACGTGGAAGACACTCTCCCATCTCGTTGCTATGCATCACCATGATCCTGTGTGTGCGGAGGAAAAAAATTTAAATTACTACTTTCCCCAACAGTGGCATCAGAACCAGGTTTTATGCGTTGATGTTATATGCACGAGTAGAACACAAGTGAGTTGTGGGAGATACAGGTCATACTGCTTACCAGCATGTCATACTTTGGTTCGGCGGTATTGTTGGATGAAGCGGCCCGGACCGACATTACGCGTACGCTTACCAGAGACTGGTTCTACCGACGTGCTTTCCACACAGGTGGCTGGCAGGTGTCAATTTCTCCAACTTTAGTTGAACCGAGTGTGGCTATGCCCGGTCCTTGAGAAGGTTAAAACAGCACCAACTTGACGAACTATCGTTGTGGTTTTGATGCGTAGGTAAGAACGGTTCTTGCTCAGCCCGTAGCAGCCACGTCAAACTTGCAACAACAAAGTAGAGGATGTCTAACTTGTTTTTGCAGGGCATGTTGTCATGTGATATGGTCAAGACATGATGCTATATTTATTGTATGAGATGATCATGTTTTGTAACGGAGTTATCGGCAACTGGCAGGAGCCATATGGTTGTCGCTTTATTGTATGCAATGCAATCGCCCTGTAATTGCTTTACTTTATCACTAAGCGGTAGCGATAGTCGTGGAAGCAATAGTTGGCGAGACGACAACGATGCTATGATGGAGATCAAGGTGTCGCGCCGGTGACGATGGTGAGCATGACGGTGCTTCGGAGATGGAGATCACAAGCACAAGATGATGATGGCCATATCATATCACTTATATTGATTGCATGTGATGTTTATCCTTTATGCATCTTATTCTGCTTTGTTTGATGGTAGCATTATAAGATGATCTCTCACTAAATTTCAAGATAAAAGTGTTCTCCCTGAGTATGCATCGTTGCCAAAGTTCATCGTGCCGAGACACCACGTGATGATCGGGTGTGATAAGCTCTACGTCCATCTACAACGGGTGCAAGCCAGTTTTGCACACGCGGAATACTCGGGTTAAACTTGACGAGCCTAGCATATGCAGATATGGCCTCGGAACACTGAGACCGAAAGGTCGAGCGTGAATCATATAGTAGATATGATCAACATAGTGATGTTCACCATTGAAAACTACCCCATTTCACGTGATGATCGGTTATGGTTTAGTTGATATGGATCACGTGATCACTAAGTTGATTAGAGGGATGTCTATCTAAGTGGGAGTTCTTAAGTAATATGATTAATTGAACTTAAATTTATCATGAACTTAGTACCTAATAGTATTTTTGCTTATCTATGTTGTTGTAGATAGATGGCCCGTGCTGTTGTTCCATTGAATTTTAATGCGTTCCTTGAGAAAGCAAAGTTGAAATATGATGGTAGCAATTACACGGACTGGGTCCGTAACTTGAGGATTATCCTCATTGCTGCATAGAAGAATTACGTCCTGGAAGCACCGCTGGGTGCCAGGCCTGCTGCAGATGCTGCTGACAACGTTAAGAACGTTTGGCAGAGTAAAGCTGATGACTACTCGATAGTTCAGTGTGCCATGCTTTACGGCTTAGAATCGGGACTTCAACGATGTTTTGAACGTCATGGAGCATATGAGATGTTCCAGGAGTTGAAGTTAATATTTCAAGCAAATGCCCGGATTGAGAGATATGAAGTCTCCAATAAGTTCTATAGCTGCAAGATGGAGGAGAATAGTTCTGTCAGTGAGCATATACTCAAAATGTCTGGGTATCATAATCACTTAACTCAACTGGGAGGTAATCTTCATGTTGATAATGTCATTGACAGAGTTCTTCAATCACTGCCACCAAGCTACAAAAGCTTCGTGATGAACTATAATATGCAAGGGATGAATAAGACTATTCCCGAGCTCTTCGCAATGCTAAAGGCTGCGGAGGTAGAAATCAAGAAGGAGCATCAAGTGTTGATGGTCAATAAGACCACCAGTTTCAAGAAAAAGGGCAAAGGGAATAAGAAGGGGAACTTCAAGAAGAACGGCAAACAAGTTGCTGCTCAGGATAAGAAACCCAAGTCTGGACCTAAGCCTGAGACTGAGTGCTTCTACTACAAACAGACTGGTCACTGGAAGAGGAATTGCCCCAAGTATTTAGCGGATAAGAAGGATGGCAAGGTGAACAAAGGTATATGTGATATACATGTTATTGATGTGTAACTCACCAGAGCTCGCAGTAGCACCTGGGTATTTGATACTGGTTCTGTTGCTAATATTTGCAACTCGAAACAGGGACTACGGATTAAGCGAAGACTGGCTAAGGACGAGGTGACGATGCGCGTAGGAAATGGTTCCAAAGTCGTTGTGATCGCCGTCGGCACGCTACCTCTACATCTACCTTCTGGATTAGTTTTAGACCTAAATAATTGTTATTTGGTGCCAGCGTTAAGCATGAACATTATATCTGGATCTTGTTTGATGTGAGACAGTTATTCATTTAAATCAGAGAATAATGGTTGTTCTATTTATATGAGTAATATCTTTTATGGTCATGCACCCTTAAAGAGTGGTCTATTCTTGTTGAATCTCGGTAGTAGTGATACACATCTTCACAATGTTGAAGCTAAAAGATGCAGAGTTGATAATGATAGTGCAACTTATTTGTGGCACTGCCATTTGGGGCATATTGGTATAAAACACATGAAGAAACTCCATACTGATGGACTTTTGGAATCACTTGATTATGAATCACTTGGTACTTGCGAATCATGCCTTATGGGCAAGATGACTAAAACGCCGTTCTCTGGAACTATGGAGAAAGCAACAGATTTGCTGGAAATCATACATACTGATGTATGTGGTCCAATGAATATTGAGGCTCGCGGCGGGTATCGTTATTTTCTCACCTTCACAGATGATTTGAGCAGATATGGGTATATCTACTTAATGAAACATAAGTCTGAAACATTTGAAAAGTTCAAAGAATTTCAGAGTGAAGTGGAAAATCATCGTAACAAGAAAATAAAGTTTCAGCGATTTGATCGTGGAGGAGAATATTTGAGTTATGAGTTTGGCTTACATTTGAAACAATGCGGAATAGTTTCGCAACTCACGCCACCCGGAACACCACAGCGTAATGGTGTGTCCGAACGTCGTAATCATACTTTACTAGATATGGTACGATCTATGATGTCTCTTACTGATTTACCGCTATCATTTTGGGGTTATGCTTTAGAGACGGCTGCATTCACGTTAAATAGGGCACCATCAAAATCCGTTGAGACGACGCCTTATGAACTATGGTTTGGCAAGAAACCAAAGTTGTCGTTTCTTAGTTTGGGGCTGCGATGCTTAAGTGAAAAAGCTTCAACCTGATAAGCTCGAACCCAAATCGGAGAAATGTGTCTTCATAGGATGCCCAAAGGAAACTATTAGGTACACCTTCTATCACAGATCCGAAGGAAGATATTCGTTTCTAAGAATGGATCCTTTCTAGAGAAGGAGTTTCTCTCGAAAGAAGTGAGTGGGAGGAAAGTAGAACTTGATGAGGTAATTGTATCTACTCCCTTATTGGAAAGTAGTTCACCACAGAAACCGGTTCCTGTGACATCTACACCAATTAGTGAGGAAGCTAATGATGATGATCATGAAACTTCAGATCAAGTTACTACCGAACCTCGTAGGTCAACTAGAGAAAGATCCGCACCAGACTGGTACGGTAATCTAGTTCTAGAGGTCATGTTACTTGACCATGACGAACCTACGAACTATGAGGAAGCGATGAAGAGCCCAGATTCGGCTTGAAGCCATGAAATCTCAGATGGGATCCATGTATGAGAACAAAGTGTGGACTTTGGTTGACTTGCCCGTTGATCAGCAAGCCATCGAAAATAAATGGATCTTCAAGAAGAAGACAGACACGGACGGTAATGTTACTGTCTACAAAGCCCGACTTGTTGCGAAAGGTTTTCGACAAGTTCAAGGAGTTGACTACGACGAGACCTTCTCACCCGTAGCGATGCTTAAGTCCGTCTGAATCATGTTAGCAATTGCCGCATTTTATGATTATGAAATTTGGCAAATGGATGTAAAGACTGCATTCCTGAATGGATTTCTGGAAGAAGAGTTGTATATGATGCAACCTGAAGGTTTTATCGATCCAAAGAGAGCTAACAAAGTGTGCAAGCTCCAGCGATCCATTTATGGACTGGTGCAAGCCTCTCGTAGTTGGAATAAACGTTTTGATAGTGTGATCAAAGCATATGGTTTTATACAGACTTTTGGAGAAGCATGTATTTACAAGAAAGTGAGTGGGAGCTCTGTAGCATTTCTAATATTATATGTGGATGACATATTGCTGATTGGAAATGATATAGAATTTCTGGATAGCATAAAAGGATACTTGAATAAGAGTATTTCAATGAAAGACCTCGGTGAAGCTGCCTATATATTGGGCATCAAGATCTATAGAGATAGATCAAGATGCTTAATTGGACTTTCACAAAGCACATACCTTGATAAAGTTTTGAAGAAGTTCAAAATGGATCAAGCTAAGAAAGGGTTCTTGCCTGTGTTACAAGGTGTGAAGTTGAGTAAGACTCAATGTCCGACCAGTGCAGAAGATAGAGAGAAAATGAAAAGTGTTAACTATGCTTCAGCCATAGGCTCTATCATGTATGCAATGCTGTGTACCAGTCCTGATGTGTGCCTTGCTATTATTTTAGCAGGGAGGTACCAAAGTAATCCAGGAGTGGATCACTAGACAACGGTCAAGAACATCCTAAAGTACCTAAAAAGGACCAAGGATATGTTTCTCGTTTATGGAGGTGACAAAGAGCTCATCATAAATGGTTACATTGATGCATGCTTTGACACTGATCTGGACGATTCTAAATCACAAATCAGATACGTGTTTATATTAAACGGTGGAGCTGTCAGTTGGAGCAGTTCTAAACAGAGCGTCGTGGCGGGATCTACATGTGAGGCGGAGTACATTGCTGCTTCAGAAGTAGCGAATGAAGGAGTCTGGATGAAGGAGTTCATATCCGATCTAGGTGTCATACCTAGTGCATCGGGTCCAATGAAATTCTTTTGTGACAATACTGGTGCAATTGCCTTAGCAAAGGAATCTAGATTTCACAAGAGAACCAAGCACATCAAGAGATGCTTCAACTCCATCCGGGATCAAGTCCAGGTGGGATACATAGAGATTTGCAAGATGCATACAGATCTAAATATTGCAGACCGTTGACTAAGCCTCTTCGACGAGCAAAACATGATCAGCACCAAGGCTCCATGGGTGTTAAAATCATTACTGTGTAATCTAGATTATTGACTCTAGTGCAACTGGGAGACTGAAGGAAATATGCCCTAGAGGCAATAATAAAGTTATTATGTATTTCCTTATTTCATGATAAATGTTTATTATTCATGCTAGAATTGTATTTAACCGGAAACATAATACATGTGTGAATACATAGACAAACATAGTGTCAGTAGTATGCCTCTACTTGACTAGCTCATTGATCAAAGATGGTTCAGTTTCCTAACCATAGACATGAGTTGTTATTTGATCAATGAGATCACATCATTAGGAGAATGATGTGATTGACTTGACCCATTCTGTTAGCTTAGCACTCTATCGTTTGTTTACTGCTATTGCTTTCTTCATGACTTAGACATGTTCTTATGACTATGAGATTATGCAACTCCCGAATACCGGAGGAACATTTTGTGTGCTACCAATCGTCACAATGTAACTGGGTGATTATAAAGGTGCTCTACAGGTGTCTCCGATGGTACTTGTTGAGTTGGCATAGATCAAGATTAGGATTTGTCACTCCGATCGTCGGAGAGGTATCTCTGGGCCCTCTCGGTAATACACATCACTATAAGCCTTGCAGGCATGATAACTAATGAGTTTGTTACGGGGTGATGTATTATAGAATGAGCAAAGAGACTCGCCGGTAACGAGATTGAACTAGGTATTGGGATACCGACGATCAAATCTCGGGCAAGTAACATACCGATGACATAGAGAACAACGTATAGTGTTGTGCGGTTTGACCGATAAAGATCCTCATAGAATATGTAGGAACCAATATGAGCATCCGGGTTCCACTATTGGTTATTGACCGGAAACGTGTCTTGGTCATGTCTACATAGTTCTCAAACCCGTAGGGTCCACACGCTTAAAGTTTTGTGACGATCAGTTTTATGAGTTTATATGTTCTGATGTACCGAAGGTAGTTCGGAGTCCCGGATGTGATCACGGACATGACGAGCAGTCTCGAAATGGCCGAGACATAAAGATTTATATATTAGAAGCCTATATTTGGATATCGGAAGTGTTCCGGGTAAAATCGGGATTTTACTGGAGTACCGGGGGTTACCGGAACCCCCCCCACCCCCCCAGGGGGGGGGGGTTAATGGGCCAAGATGGGCCTTAGTGGAAGAGAGGAGGGGCTGCCAGGGTAGGCCGTGCGCCCCCTCACCCTCTATTCCGAATTGGACAAGGAGGGGGGTGGCGCCCCCCTTCCTTCCTCTCTCCCTCCTCCTTCCCCCTTCTCCTACTCCAACTAGGAAAGGAGGGAGTCCTACTCCCGGTGGGAGTAGGGCTCCTCCTGGCATGCCTCCTCTGTGCCGGCCACCTCTTCCCCCTTGCTCCTTTATATACGGGGGCAGGGGGCACCTCTAGACACACAAAGTTGATCATTGGATCTCTCCAGCCGTGTGCGGTGCCCCCCTCCACCATAATCCACCTCGGTCATACTGTAGCGGTGTTTAGGCGAAGCCCTGCTGCGGTAGCTTCATCAACATCGTCACTGCGCCGTCGTGCTGATGAAACTCTTCCCCGAGCTCTACTGGATTGTGAGTTCGCGGGACGTCACCGAGTTGAACATGTGTTGAACGCGGAGGTGTCGTACGTTCGGTACTGAGGATCGGTCGATCGTGAAGACGTTGGACTACATCAACCGCGTTGTTATAACGCTTCCGCTTTACGGTCTATGAGGGTACATGGACGACACTCTCCCCTCTTGTTGCTATGCATCACCATGATCCTGCGTGTGCGTAGGAATTTTTTTGAAATTACTACTTTCCCCAACATTAAAGAGATTCCTTGCCTCATAAACTGAAGGCAGACGAGTCTGATGCCTCCACCTCATGACTTCATTGGAAGCGTTCTGATCTAGCATGAGCCGGTAAGATTGTGATTGAATCCGTTGTGCTTGAGCTTCCAAAGCGGCCTGCTCCTCGGCCATCCTGGTATTTTCTTCGTTTAGCCCCTCCTTGGCCTGTGCTATCTCATCACGCACTTTTGTGATCGCCAGATTATGCTAATCCTGATCCGCCAGGTTAACCACCACCGTTAACAGCGCTGTCAGCTTGTCCAGTAAGTCGGTTAAGATCTAAGCCGGTGGGCGCTCAGGGACTCCTGCCCCAGCAGTCGCTGCCGCTACTGACCCAGAAATAAGTTCTGCCGTCGTTGATGAGTGTTGCACGGGCTATGTACCGTCCATGAAGATTGCAACCCGGGTCGGCGGCTCACAGGGGTCCGGAATACTGTTGCCATCAGAATGGCCCCCAAGCTGGCCGTCTGGCAGTTGATACAATGACTCTGTCTCACCGGTGGATGACTCGCCATCAGAATAAACGACGGTCTCTCCACCAGATGCCGGTCTGTCCTCCGATTCTGCTCCATGGATAAATCCCACAAAGGCACGATTCATGGCAGGCCGAACCCGGGCGGGTCTCGCACGCTGAGCCGTCTCGATGATGTCGGTGTAGATGTCCGGCTCAGGGCCCGGTTCGGCGATCTTGCTGATGAAGATGTGGATTACGCCGAAGGGGACCCGGTACCCGTACTCAATTGAGCCGGCCTCAGGGCCCCAGCCTGCGTCGTCGCTATAGAGCTTGCTGCATCGACTCTTGGTCATCCGGCCCACAGCGTATCCCTTGATCCCTTCGAAGTTGTCCCTTAAGAAGTCGAAACCATCGTGCAATAGCCCCACGGTGAGCGCCAACTGTCGTGGAATTGTCACGGCAGATGTCCTAGTGTGAGGACTTAGTCGTGGAGCCATCGCGATGAGGTTAGCTTAAAGGGGTTAATCAGGGCAAAGGACACGAGGAGTTTATATTGGTTCGGCCCCTTACGATGAAGGTAAAAGCCTAGTCCAGTTTGTATATGGTATTGCTAGGGTTTCGATGAGCAGGGAGCGAATACGCTTGACCCGGCTCTCGGTCTTTTGTTTCTTGTCCTAAGCCGCCGCTAGGTCATCCCCTTATATACACGGGTTGATGCCCTGCGGGCTACAGAGTCCCGGCCGGTTTATACAATGTATCCGGCTCCGTGACCTTTCTTACATACCTTAGAGTACAAGTTTTACATACATGGCGGTTTATATCTATGGGCCTTAAGCCGCCTTCAGGTCTAGGCCCTCTACTAAGCCCATCTATGAACCTCCATATGATCTCAGGCTTCATTGTGATGAATCGTCATAGGGATGACCCGGCCCCTCCTGGGAGGGTCATATCTAATTGTTATATCCCCAACAACATGGGCCATTGGATCTACAAGATAGATTGTAAAGACAACTTTAGACTAAGTTCATGATAATTAAGTTCATCTAATCAAACTATTAATGAACTCCCACTTAGATAGACATCCCTCTATTCATCTAAGTGATACATGATCCGAATCGACTAGGCCGTGTTCGATCATCACGTGAGACAGACTAGTCGTCAACGGTGAACATCTCCATGTTGATCGCATCTACTATAGGACTCATGTTCGACCTTTCAGTCTCTTGTGTTCCGAGGCCACGTATGTACATGCTAGGCTCGTCAAGTCAACCTAAGTGTTTTGCATGTGTAAATCTGGCTTACACCCGTTGTATGCGAATGTTAGAATCTATCACAGCCGATAATCACGTGGTGCTTCGGAACAACGATCCTTTGCAACGATGCACAGTTAGGGGAAACATTTCCTTGAAATTTTGTGAGGGATCATCTTATTTATGCTACTGTCGTCCTAAGCAAATAAGATGCAAACATGATAAACATCACATGCAAATCATAAAGTGACATGATATGGCCAATATCATCTTGCGCCTTTTGATCTCCATCTTTGAGGCACGGCATGATCACCTTCGTCACCGGCATGACACCATGATCTCCATCATCGTGTCTTCATGAAGTTGTCTCGCCAACTATTACTTCTACTACTATGGCTAACGGTTAGCAATAAAGTAAAGTAATTACATGGCGTTTTTCATTGACACGCAGGTCATACAATAAATTAAGACAACTCCTATGGCTCCTGCCGGTTGTCATACTCATCGACATGCAAGTCGTGAATCCTATTACAAGAACATGATCAATCTCATACATCACATATATATAATTCATCACATCCTTTTGGTCATATCACATCACATAGCATACCCTGCAAAAACAAGTTAGACATCCTCTAATTGTTATTGCATGTTTTATGTGGCTGGTATGGGCTTCTAGCAAGAACGTTTATTACCTACGCAAAAGCCACAACGGTGATATGCCAATTGCTATTTATCGCCCACAACTACTTTGTGTTCTACTCGTGCATAGAATCTACGCATAGACCTAGCTCTGATACCACTGTTGGGGATCGTAGTAATAATTCAAAATTTTCCTACGTGTCACCAAGATCAATCAGGAGATGCTAGCAATGAGAGAGAGAGAGTGCATCTTCATACCCTTGAAGATCGCTAAGCGGAAGCGTTACAAGAACGCGGTTGATGGAGTCGTACTCGCGGCGATTCAAATCACGGAAGATTTGATCTAGCGCCGAACAGACGGTGCATCCGCGTTCAACACACGTACATCCCAAGGACATCTCCTCCTTCTTGATCCAGCAAGGGGAGAGGAGAAGTTGAGGGAGAACTCCAGTAGCACGACGGCGTGGTGATGGAGGAGCCCGTGGTTCTCCGGCAGGGCTTCGCCAAGCACTACGGAAGAGCAGGAGGAGTTGGAGAAGGGGAGGGCTACGCCAGGGGAAGGGTATTGCTGCCCTCCCACCCCCTCACTATATATAGGGGGAAGGGGAGAGGGGGAGGTGCCCTAGGGTTTCCCTTAGGTGGCGGCGACTAGGGCAGATTGGATCTCCCTAGGGAAACCCTAGGGAGACTTGCCCCCCAAGCTAAGCAGGTGGAAGCTTGCCTCCCAAGCCAGGTGGAGGTGCCACACCTCCCCAAGTAACGTGGGAAAAGAGTGTGGGGGTG
The DNA here is from genome assembly GCF_003073215.2 of Triticum urartu. Lineage (NCBI taxonomy): Eukaryota > Viridiplantae > Streptophyta > Magnoliopsida > Poales > Poaceae > Triticum > Triticum urartu. Next base: position 197,572,575 of record NC_053022.1, read on the forward strand.
CACAACCCCTTAATGGGCTGGTTTGCCCCTCCCCTTGGCCCATGAGGCCGTGCAACACTTGTCGGGGCTCCCTAAACACCTTTCGATCATGCTAGCCATAGCCCGGTACCCCCAAAACACTTCCGGACTCCAATACCCTTCGTCCAATATATCGATCTTCACCTCTGGACCATCCAGAACTCCTCATGACATCTGGGATCTCATCCGGTACTCCGAACTACATTCGGTAACCACATACTATTGTCATTACAACTCTAGCGTCACCGAACCTTAAGTGTGTAGACCCTACGGGTTCGGGAACCATGCAGACATGACCAAGACACCTCTCCGGCCAATAACCAATAGCAGGATCTATATACCCATATTGGCTCCCACATGGTCCACAATGATCTCATCGGATGAACCACGATGTCAAGGATTCAAACAATCACATATGCAATTCCCTTTGTCTATTGGTATGTTACTTGCCCGAGATTCGATCGTCGGTATCCCCATACCTTGTTCAATCTCATTACCGGCAAGTCTCTTTACTTGTTCCGCAATGCATGATCCCATGACTTACTCTTTAGTCAAACTGAGCTCATTATGATGATGCATTATCGAGTGGGCCCAAAGATACCTCTCCGTCATACGGAGTGACAAATCCCAGTCTCGATTCGTGCCAACCCAATAGACACTTTCGGAGATACCTGTAGTGCACCTTTATAGTCACCCAGTTACGTTGTGATGTTTGATACACCCAAAGCATTCCTATGGTATCTGGGAGTTGCACAATCTCATGGTCTAAGGAAACGATACTTGACATTATAAAAGCTCTAGCGAATGAACTACATGATCTTGTGCTATGCTTAGGATTGGGTCTTGTCCATCACATCATTCTCCTAATGATGTGATCCCGTTATCAACAACATCCAATGTCCATGGTCAGGAAACCATAACCATCTATTGATCAACGAGCTAGTCAACTAGAGGCTCACTAGGGACATGTTGTCATCTATGTATTCACACATGTATTACGGTTTCCGGTTAATAGAATTAAAGCATGAACAATAGAAAATTATCATGAACAAGGAAATATAATAATAACCATTTTATTATTGCCTCTAGGGCATATTTCCAACAAAAACACTATATGGTCCGACTATATTAACAAAGCCCGCGATACATCAAGATCGTGACATCTCAAGTACACGAGAGAGAGAGAGAGAGAGAGAGAGATTAAACACATAGCTACTGGTACAAACCCTCAGCCCCGAGGGTGGACTACTCCCTCCTCATCGTGGTGGCTGCCTGGATGATGAAGATGGCTACCGGTGATGATTTCCCCCTCCGGCGGGGTGCCAGAACGGGGTCTAGATTGGTTTTCGGTAGCTACAGAGCCTTGAAGTGGAGGAACTCCTGATCTAGGTTTATTTCTGATGGTTTCTTTATTTATAGGATTCTTTGGTGTGGTTTCACGCGAAGATGGGCCTCAAGGTGAGCACAACCCGCCGGGGCGAGCCTGGCCCACCAGGCGCGCCCTGGTGGGTTGTGCCCTCCTCGTGGCTCTTCTGGCCCTCCCATGAAGCTTCGAGTGTCTCTTTTGTTCCTAAAAAATCATCAAAAAGTTTCAGCTCATTTGGAGAACTTTCATTTCTGCACAAAAAACAACACCACGGTAGTTCTGCTGAAAGAGCGTCAGTCTGGGTTAGTTCCATGCAAATCATACCAAAACCATATAAAATTGTTGTAAACATGGCATGAATACTTCATAAATTATAGATACGTTGGAGACGTATCAGGGTCGCAGTCGTCCCAGCGTCCTCCACCTCAGCCTTCTCCGTGGCCGTAACCTCGATCGTTGTGCTCGGGGTGATGACCGAGGCGCCCGTCGCAGATGGCCTTGAGCTCCTGGCAGTCGTTGGTGTTGTGGCTGTGCACGTTGTGGAAGACGCAGAATGGGCGGCTGCCCTTGGATGACTCTGGGTGGTCGCAGGCGCGCTTCATCTCTGGTTCGCCCACGAGCACGGCCGGTCCATTATGCTTCACGTCCTTGGCCTTGGCCTTCTTGTCTTCCGGGTCAGCCTCCGGAAGCTCCAGGAGGGAGAGGCAATCTTCCTCAGCTCTCGCACAATTGGTTGCCATGTTGAACATCTCCAGAGCCATGCACAGGTCCTCGTGTATAGTGAGCTCCTCCTTCATCTTGACGTCGCAGACGCCATCAGTGAACACCGAGATGATGGCCTCATCCGACACCTTGGGGATCTTGAGGTGAACACTGTTGAAGCGCTGGGTGTACTTCTGCAAGGTCTCTCCTGGCTGCTACTTGATGCGCCGTGGGTCACCACAGCTGGTGGGCGGTCGCGAGTGCCTTGGAAGTTGGCGACGAAACGCTCTCGCATCTCGTCCCAGGAGGAGATCGATCCCGCGGGGAGGTTTAGGAGCCATGAGCGTGCACCATCCTTGAGGGCCATGGGGAACCAATTCGCCATAAACTTCTTGTCGTTGTTGGCTTCCTCGATGCTCAGCTCATAGAGCTGCAGGAACTCGGCAGGGTCGAGGGTGCCATCGTAGCATGGAGGAAGGACAAGCTTGAACTTCCCTGGCCAGACGATGCTGCGCAACTCCAGAGTGAACGCGTGGCATCTCGTTGTGGTCACGGGATCCTGCCATAGAGGTGGAGCCTAATCTTGGCGCTCACACGCCACCACCACAGGCGGCGCGCGGTCCTGACGTGGCGGTTCTAGGAGCACGCGCGCATCTTCTTGCGGTCGTTGCACCACTTGGCAGCTTGCCTCGTCGCGCGCGGGCGCCCTGTGCTGCAGATCACGCCGAGGGGCCTCCCGCCTTGGCTCGATGATGGTGTCCTGCCTAGGAGGTGGAGGAGGCGCTCGGTGAGCTACGTCACCTGCAGCAGGCAGCGGGTGAGGCAGCAAGCAAGATGGTGCAGGAGACTCTTCGGCGGCACTAATGAGCTCGGCGATGCGGTCTAGCCAGTCCTCGTAGAGGTCATCGACCGGGCGGTAGCGCAGAAGCTCGCATGCCATGAGCAGCGCGGCCTGCCCATTTGCCGGACCATGACGAGCATGGGAAGACGAAGCAGCCGGAGTCAACGATGGGGTGGCGGTGCGCCCATCTCACCGCACAAAAGGATGCAGCGACGAAGCCTGCTGCTCACGGACAGCTGGGCCGGTGGCGGCGTTCTCCACGGGCGACGGGGGACGGCGAGGGAATCCATTGCCTGCCGGCACTGTCTGAGCGATGCGGGCAGCGAGGGCGGCCCGACGCTCAGCACGAGCTCGGCGAGCGTCAGCCATGCGAGCAGTGGTGAATCAACCGGCAGAAGAGACACTCCGACGCACCCCTACCTGACGCGCCAAATGTCGGATTTCGGGCTCCGCAGACCCTAGATAGGTTCGAACTCTAGGGTGCATGTGAAGAACTCAACCTCCCCAGCCTGCCTACTCACCAGTCTCATGGCCTAACTCGACGAACTAAAAGGAAATGGGACACAACAGTTTACCCAGGTTCGGGCCACCTTGCGGTGTAAAACCCTACTCCTTCTTTATGGTGGATTGGCCTCAAGGTCGGCTGAGGATGAACTAGTATAGTGGAAGAACAACCTCAGGAGGTGTGTTCTTGAGCTGGTGGGGGAGAGGATGAACTGAATGATCCGTCCTCCTCTACGGTGTTGGTGTTGCCCTATTTATAGTGGCTTTGGTCCTCTTCCCAAATGAAGGCAAGAAGGGATCCCATAACGGCCAAATTCGAAGGGAGACAACTAGTACATCTTATCTTGACAAAAGTAGTCTTCGTCTGCAAAGCCTCTGGTCATGACACTATGGTGGGCTCAGCGATGACCTCCGTCCTACCTGTCCGGTGGTCTTGGTCTTGTTGCATGGGAATGGAAACCTTTGGTTGATTCCTCGGGACTCCGCGCCTGTGCTTGCCTCCTTAGCACCAAAGAGGAAACTGTTTTCTGATGACCCACAAGTATAGGGGATCAATTGTATGTCTTTTCGATAAGTAAGAGTGTCGAACCCAACGAGGAGCAGAAGGCAATGACAAGTGGTTTTCAGCAAGGTGATGTCTGCAAGTGCTGAAATTGTAAGTAACAGAGTAGTTTGATAGCAAGATATTTTGTAATGAGCAAGTAATGATAGTAGTAACAAATGTGCAGCAAGGTAGCCCAATCCTTCTGAGGAAAATGACAGGCCAAAACGGTCTCTTATAGTAAGCAAAGCATTCTTGAGGGCACACGGGAATTTCATCTAGTCACTTTCATCATGTTGGCTTAATTCGTGTTCGGTACTTTGATAATTTGATATGTGGGTGGACCGGTCCTTAGGTGTTATTCTTACTTGAACAAACCTCCTACTTATGATTAACCCTCCTGCAAGCATCCGCAACTAGGAGAAAAGTATTAAGAATAAATTCTAACCATACATTAAACTTTTGGATCCAATCGGTCCCTTACAGAATAGCGCATAAACTAGGGTTTAAGCTTCTGTCACTCTCGCAACCCATCATCTAATTGCTACTCCACAATGCATTTCCTTAGGCCCAAATATGGTGAAGTGTCATGTAGTCGACGTTCACATGACACCACTAAGGGAATCACAACATACATACTATCAAAATATCAAACACATATGAAGTTCACGTGATTACTTGCAACATGATTTCTCCCGTGAGCTCAAGAACAAAAGTAACTACTCACAAATGATAAACATGCTCATGATCAGAGGGGTGTTAAATAGAATATTGGATCTGAACATATAATCTTCCACCAAATAAACCATATAGTAATCAACTACAAGATGTAATCAACACAACTAGTCACCCACAAGCACCAATCTATAGTTCCAATAATAAGATTGAACATAAGAGATGAACTAGGGTTTGAGATGAGATGGTGCTGTTGAAGATATTGATGGAGATTGCCCTCCCCAAGATGGGAGAGTTTTTTGGTGATGACGATGATGATAATTTCCCCCCTCCGGGAGGGAAGTTCCATTGGCGGAATCGCTCCGCTGGAGGGCAAAAGTGCTCCTGCCCAAGTTCCACCCCGAGACGGCGGCGCTCCATCCCGAAAGTCCTCTCCTATTTTTTCTAGGTCAAAATGACTTATATACCAGAAGATGGGCACCGGAGGTGGGCCTGGGTGAGCACAACCCACCAGGGCGCGCCTGGGCTACCGGGCACGCCCAAGTGGGTTCTGCCCACCTGGTGGGTGATACGTCTCCAACATATCTATAATTTTTTATTGTTCCATGCTATTATATTATCAATCTTGGATGTTTTATATGCATTTATATGCTATTTTATATGATTTTTAGGACTAACCTATTAACCTAGAGCCCAGTGCCAGTTTCTGTTTTTTCCTTGTTTTTGAGTTCTACAGAAAAGGAATACCAAACGGATTTCAATTGACGTGCCAATTTTTGATGATTTTTTATGGACCAAAAGAAGCCCCGGAGTAAAATAGTTGGGCCAGAAGAGTCCTGAGCCATCCACGAGGGTGGAGGGCGCGCCCTACCCCCTTGGGCGTGCCCCCTGCCTCATGGATGACTCAGATTTTCTTAGCCATCCTTGTGAACTTTGCAATGAACATGGTCATTTAAATATCCAATGCAAATTGTTTCATGATCAAATCGTGTCCAAAAATTGTGATGACTTGATTTCCCTTGCGCATCATAATGAAATTAGTTTGCTTCTGCGTTATGAAGAATGAAACGTATAACTAAGGATATTCCAGAATTTTCCCTTGAGACAGTTCTTGATTTTGATCTAGAGGAAATTTATATGTATTGTGCGGTGAATTGCATTGAAAATCCTTATATTTCCAATTACATAAAGACAAGAAAAAAATATAAGATGAAGAGAATACTAATGAAAGGGAAGAGACTTCCCAATATCCTCCTATTATTTCTTATGATGAATCAGGTAACGAGGAGGTGCCTTCTATTCAACCAATATCATTAATAAGGAGCTCTAAAAGGAGGATTAAACCACCACATAATGTGAAGAAGAAAAATAAAAGACAAAGAAGCAAAGGTAAAAAGGTATCCCTCCCAAATGATGTTGCTCCTATTACTCATTGTGATGATGATAATTGCTATACTATTGGTGCTATCCATACTATTAATGATGAGAGTGATTATGCTTATGATATGAAAAGGCCCAAGCATGGGGATGCTATGTTTGATGAGAATGACATGTTTGAGAATTTATTTGCTGCAATTAATGTTTGTCCCAGCTTGGGGATTCTATGTTTGATGAAGATGATATTTTTTGTCCCCCGAGTTTTGATGAGCAAATTTATTATGATGAAAGTGTCCCTCCTATCTATGATGATTATTGTGATGACATGTATGATATAAAGAACAATGATTACCATGAAACTTGTCATCTTGATTTTAATTTTCAATTGGATTATGCCTCACATGGTAGTTATTTTGTTGAGTTTTCTCCCACTACTATTCATGAGAAGAAATTTGCTTATGTGGAGAGTAGTAAAATTTCTATGCTTGTGCATTATGAAAATAATGCTTTATGTGATGGTTATATTGTTGAATTCATTCATGATGCTACTGAAATTTATTATGAAGGAGGAACATATGCTTGTAGGAATTGCAATAATATCAAGTTTCCTCTCTATGTGTTGAAAATCTTGAAGCTATGCTTGTTTTGCTTTCCTATGCTAGTTGATTCTTGTTCCCATAAGTTGTTTGCTCACAAAATCCCTATGCATAGGAAATGGGTTAGACTTAAATGTGCTAGTCGTATTCTTCATGATGCTCTCTTTATGTTTCAATTCTTATCTTTTATGTGAGGATCATTGAAATTATCATGCCTAGCTAGAAAGGCATTAAAGAAAAGCACTTGTTGGGAGACAACCCAGCACCTTTACCTACTGTTTTTGTGTGTTCACATGATTAAGCTACTGTAGTAATCATGTTTTATAGCTTTTGTTTTAATAAAGTGCCAAGTAAGTCCTTTGGGATGATCTTTGGTGATAGTTGATTTGATCTTGCTGAAAAACAGAAAAAACGTTTGTGCTCAAGAAAACAATTCTCATTTTTAACAGAAGCGCGATAAAATACTGATTATTTTTGCAGATGATTAATAAACAAATTGCCTAGGACTTCCTAATTTATTAGTATTTTTGGAGTTACAGAAGTATTCCAGAGTTACAGATTACTGCAGACTGTTCTGTTTTTGACAGATTCTGTTTTCGATGCATAGTTTGCTTGTTTTCTAGTTTCTATGGCTTATATTGGTTAATATAAATTGTAGAAATGATATAGTACAGTAGGCATCATGTGAGAAAAATTATGAATCTTGACTTGACAGTACCTAAGTGGTGATTTTCTTTCTTATATTAACGGAGCTTACGAGTTTTCTGTTGAGTTTTGTGTTGTGAAGTTTTCATGTTTTGGGTAAATTTTTGATGGACTACGGAATAAGGAGTGGGAAGAGCCTAATCTTGGGGATGCCCTGGATGGCATCCCCTCTTTCGTCTTCATTCATCGGTAACCTTACTTGGAGCTATATTTTTATTCACCACATGATATGTGTTTTGCTTGGAGCATGATGTCTACTACACAACCTTCTTCTTGTAGACGTTGTTGGGACTCCAAGTGCAGAGGTTTGTAGGACAGTAGCAAATTTCCCTCAAGTGGATGACCTAAGGTTTATCAATCCATAGGAGGTGTAGGATGAAGATGGTCTCTCTCAAGCAACCCTGCAACCAAATAACAAAGAGTCTCTTGTGTCCCCAACACACCCAATACAATGGTAGATTGTATACGTGCACTAGTTCGGCGAAGAGATGGTGATAAAAGTGGTATATGGATGGTAGATAAAGGTTTTTGTAATCTGAAAATATAAAAACAGCAAGGTAACTAATGATAAAAGTGAGCACAAACGGTATTGCAATGCATTGAAATAAGGCCTAGGGTTCATACTTTCACTAGTGCAAGTCCTCTCAACAATAATAACATAATTGGATCACATAAATATCCCTCAACATGCAACAAAGAGTCACTCCAAAGTCACTAATAGCGGAGAACGAACGGGGAGATTATGGTAGGGTACGAAACCACCTCAAAGTTATTCTTTCCAATCAATCCGTTGGGCTATTCCTATAAGTGTCACAAACAGCCCTAGAGTTCGTACTAGAATAACACCTTAAGACACAAATCAACCAAAACCTTAATGTCACCTAGATACTCCGATGTCACCTCAAGTATCCGTGGGTATGATTATACGATATGCATCACACAATCTCAGATTCATCTATTCAACCAACACATAGAACCTCAAAGAGTGCCCCAAATTTTCTACCATAGAATCACGACGAAAACGTGTGCCAACCCCTATGCATAGGTTCATGGGCGGAACCCGCAAGTTGATCACCAAAACATACATCAAGTGGATCAATAGAATACCCCATTGTCATCACGTGGTATCCCATTGTCACCACAGATACGCACGGCAAGACATACATCAAGTGTTCTCAAATCTTTAAAGACTCAATCCGATAAGATAACTTCAAAGGGGAAACTCAATCCATTACAAGAGAGTAGAGGGGGAGAAGAAAACAGAAGATCCAACTATAATAGCAAAGCTCGCGATACATCAAGATCGTATCACCTCAAGAACATGAGAGAGAGAGAGATCAAACACATAGCTACTAGTACATACCCTCAACCCCGAGGAAAACTACTCCCTCCTCGTCATGGAGAGCACCGGGATGATGAAGATGGCCGCCGGAGAGGGATTGCCCCCTCCGGTAGGGTGCCGGAACGGGTCTAGATTGGTTTTCGGTGGCTACAGAGGCTTCTGGCGGTGGAACTCCCGATCTATTGTGTTCCCGAATGTTTTTAGGGTATATGGATATATATATAGGAGGAAGAAGTACGTCAGGGGAGCCATGTCAAGACCCCGATTCTAAGTCACACCGATCTAGCCTGTAACACCTCATATCACATTGCGGCCTCACGCACGGTATTCCCACGGGTGTCGCCTTACCATGGCCTGGGACCGTTTGCGCCTTTTGGCTCACGTATATGATAGTGTCGCTAGCATCCATATGACAGAGAACCCGGGCCGACATGACTAGTCGTGAACCCAAAGTGGCACTAACTTACGGGGACATGCATACATGAATCAACATCGAGCATGTCGTTCAGCAGCGTATGAATCTGGGCTGTAGCACTGGGCTAACAGGACTCCGGGAACCCGGGCTATAGCAGGCTAGGAAGGACTCCGGATGTCACCACGTGACATTTCCCCGAAGGGACAGACATAGGAACGAAGTGAATCACATGCCGGCCAGTCAAGTGTTTCGGAGCAGTAGTGCTGGGCTAGCAGGACTCCGGTGAACCGGGCTGTAGCGGACTACTATGGCTCATGGAAGCACAAGACTACATTTACCCATAAGAGAGGCTACCAAGGATAAACAACTAGGTTGTCGGATCCCACACATACCAAGCATTTCAATCATACACACAATATGCTCAATATGTGCAATACAACATGGCATCACAACAAGACTCTACGACTCAGAGTATTATTCATTAGGCTCCGAAGAGCAAGATACTACAAACATGGGTCTCATGACCCAACATACAAAGCATACAAGCAACAAGCACATACGGAAGCTTAACTTGTCTGGGTACAGACAACTAAAAATGAAGAAGGCTGAGGAACCTGACTATCTACAAGACCCTCCCAAGGGTACAAGATCGTAGCTGAGGTAACAAGATAAACTTCGAAGTCCACGTGGAACTACTAGCGAGACTGAAGTCTCTCTGCAAAACATAAAATAAGCAAACGTGAGTACAAATGTACCCAGCAAGACTTACATCAGAACTAACTACATATGCATCGGTATCAACAAAGTGGGTGGTGGAGTTTAACTGCAGCAAGCCAGCTTTGACTCAGTGGCTAACCTGAACTACGACTGCAAGTAACTCTTTTGAGGTGGCGCACACGAGTCCACAAATTCACCATACCGATACACCACTATGGATCCCCTCCCGCCTCCCTGTGAGAACGCCATCCATAGCACTCACGCTTATCTTGCGAGTTTTAGAGTATCCACTTTCACTTGTCTATGAACTATGCAAGGGGTCCAAGTTTCCATATCCGAGGAATCCGGCTATTCGAATAGATAATGATAACCCTGCAGGGGTGTACTTCTTCACACACGCTCTCGCCACTTACCAACATGTACACATCGTGTATCTCGGCAACCTTCAAGCGGAAGCCTGGCGAGGGAGTCGGCCACGACCTGACTAATCAACAAGTCTCTAGTCCAGGTTTATCGCCTATTCGGGTTCCATCGGCAAGGAGATCCAGCCAGGGTGTCGCTCACAGCCCCAAATGATGTGAGCAGGGTTCCCAAGCCCACCATCCAGGTGCCACTTGGTACACCGTGCCACTGTGCCTAGTCTGTCCCAAGCCCACCTGTACCGGGTGCCACTTGGTAGTCTACTAACACTACCTACAAACACCAGAAACTAGTTGAAACTCCTAGACGGAGATCAGGTTGATTAATAAGTCGAGAGAGCTTGGAGCGCCCGGGGCCCAATGTGTGGTAGTAACTGTTCATGGATCACAAACATAGAACTCAGTAATGTGTGGTAGGCACATCAGGGCTCAAACAATTCCTACTCATGCTAGTGGGTTTCATCTATTTACTGTGGCAATGACAGGTCATGCAGGGGAAAGGGGTTCAACTACCGCAGCATCTAACAGTTGAATCGTTGTTGTCCTAATGCAGTAAAAAAAGCAGGAGCGAGAGAGTGGGATTGTATCGGAATGAACAAGGGGGTTTTGCTTGCCTGGCACTTCTGAAGATAGTATAGCTCTTCATTGGTGTCATCGATCACATCGTCGAAACCACGTCTACTGAGAGGGGACAAACACCGGCAAACAAGGAAGAAACACAATCAATGCAATGCAACAATATGATGTATGATCATGACATGGCAACATGCTGGTGTTTGGGCTAATGCAATAGAAAGTCATTTTAATTGAAGTGGAATTCAAAACTACATCAAATTCCAACTCCAGACCTATTATGAAATTTGCCCTAATCATGTTTCATCCTAAATAGTGAGTTTAACTTGCTCAAACATGCATGAAAATGGTACAGATGGATTCCTTGAATTTTTCTGATAATTTTTCATATATAAATTATTTCATTTGGAGCTATAGATTAATTTCTATGATTTTTCAAAGTTTTGGATATTTTTTGAATTAAACAAATCATTTAGATTTATTTAAATTCCAGAAAAGGAGTACTGCGTCAGCCTGACATCATCATGACGTCAGCAGGTCAACAGGGCACGGTCCAGGTCAAACCTGACCAGTGGGACCCACTTGTCAGTGACCCTGAGACACTTAGTGTCACAGACAGGTGGGTCCGGTCAACGGTGACGTGGCCAGGTCAAGCTGACCTGTGGGGCCCGTGGGTTACTTTAATCTAAACAGGGGTTTAAACCAGGGTAAGTTAGGCAGCAGGGCCCAGGTGTCAGTGGCATAGGGGGGTTGGTTAGTGGGGTGTTTAACTGCTAATGACGGCCACATCAGCTGCCGGCGTTTAGCCGCCGGCGACCAAATCCACGGCGGAGGGAGTCGGGATTTCGCTGCAGGGCCCTATTTGGCGCGCGGGGAGCATCTACGTGAAGCTGGGGGGCTGCCGCGTCGAGTGGTGGTGGTGTTTGGGCTCAGGGTGGTCGGAAAAGACGCCAGCGACGACGTTGGTGGCTGCCGGAGTTCGGGTGTTGGCGGGGTTGGTGCTAGGGTGCGCGGTAGGGTGAGTGAGTGTGTGGGTTAGGCTCCTGGGGGCCTCCTGAGCACGTTGATGCGCTCCGACACGAGCGACAGGAGCTGTGGCCGCGGTGGCGCCATGGCCGGCGGAACTAAGCTCACGGCTCTGGCGGTGATAGCTGCTAGAGGACGAGCTAGAGGAGGGGAACAAGGGGGCACTGGAGAGGAGCTCACTGCGGGGCTAGCAGAGGTGACGGCGACGTCGGGGAAGCGCTGGGGCCGGCGAATCAATGGTGGCAATCTCGGGCGCCCGTCGGTGAAGACGATGACGAGGACGACGATGTAGGGCAGCCGAGGACGCGTGAGTCGGTGGCGAGGACGAGAGAGTTGTGGCGGAGCTCGCAAGCACAGCGAGGGGTCGAGGGGGAGGTGGTGGCCGCAGCAACGGCGAGCGGCGGCGACGGCTCCGCTCGGCTTCGGAAGAGAGAGCGAGAGAAGAGGAGAGGAGGGCCACGGGGAAGAGAGAGGGGTCAGGGGGTTGCGTGGCATGTTCAGGGAGTCGGGGGAGTGAAGCAGGCAGGGTGGAGGTGTCCTGCGCGTGGCCAGCAGGCGGCGAGCACGCGCCCCTATCCTTCTGTCCAAGGAGGAAGACGACATGGGGCAGCGGTGGTGGGCTGGGCCGCCAGCTATAGTACTAGGCCTATTGGTGGGCGCCAGGTAAGCTTCTGCCAGGTAAGTCCCTCTCTCTCTCTTTTTATTTTTATTTGCTATTTTGCTTTTCTGTTTTTGATTTAGTAATAATACTAAACCATTTTTAAAACTCCTGGGAAAATTTGTGGGCACTTTTAAAATGTTTACTAACAGCCCTCAAATGTTTCCAGAATTATTGAAGCATTTAAAATATTTATAGCCATTAAATGCTCCAACTCAAATACTTATGATTTAATCCAATAACCTGAAATGACCTGGGGAAAATATGCACCCATTTTTGTCAGAGGTTTTCACCAGTTTCAAAAATGATAGACTTTTCCTGAAGTCACTTTGGGTTTATTGGAAGTGATTTTGTTTGAGCCTATTCGAATTCATTTGGTGCTAGGGTTTGGTTAGTCCCCATTTCAAGTTTCTGAGAAATTTAGACATGATGCAAGATGATGATGCAATGACAAGCAAGGCCAATGCTAGGGCTATGACAAGCCACGAGGGTGGAGGGTGCGCCCCCCTGCCTCGTGGCTTCCTCGTTGCTTCTCTTACGTGGACTCCAAGTCTCCCGGGTTGCTTTCCTTCCAAAAATAAGTTCCGTGAAGTTTCAGGTCAATTGGACTCCGTTTGATTTTCCTTTTCTACGATACTCTAAAACAAGGAAAAAACAGAAATTGGCACTCGGCTCTGGGTTAATAGGTTAGTCCCAAAAATAATATAAAAGTGTATAATAAAGCCCATAAACATCCAAAACAGTAGATAATATAGCATGGAGCAATCAAAAATTATAGATACGTTGGAGACGTATCAAGCATCCCCAAGCTTAATTCCTGCTCGTCCTCGAGTAGGTAAATGATAAGAAACAGAATTTTTGATGCGGAGTGCTACTTGGCATAATTTCAATGTAATTCTTCTTAATTGTGGTATGAATATTCAGATCCGAAAGATTCAAGATAAAAGTTCATATTGACATAAAAATAATAATACTTCAAGCATACTAACTAAGCAATTATGTCCTCTCAAAATAACATGGCCAAATAAAGTTCATCCCTACAAAATCATATAGTTTAGTCATGCTCCATTTTTGTCACACAAGAATGCTCTCATCATGCACAACCCCGATGACAAGCCAAGCAATTGTTTCATACTTTAGTAATCTCAAACCTATAAACTTTCACGCAATATATGAGCGCGAGCAATGGACATAGCACTATGGGTGGAATAGAATATAATGAGGGGGATTATGTGGAGAAGACAAAAAGGAGAAAGTCTAGCATCAACGAGGCTAATCAATGGGCTATGGAGATGCCCACCGATTGATGTTAATGCAAGTAGTAGGGATTGCCATGCAACAGATGCACCAGAGCTATAAATGTATGAAAGCTCAACAAAAGAAACTAAGTGGGTGTGCATCCAACTTGTTTGCTCACGAAGACCTAGGGCACTTGAGGAGGCCCATTGTTGGAATATACAAGCCAAGTTCTATAATGAAAAATTCCCACTAGTATATGAAAGTGACAAAACAAGAGACTCTTTATCATGAGGATTATGGTGCTACTTTGAAGCACAAGTGTGGCAAAGGATAGTAGCATTGTCCCTTCTCTCTTTTTCTCTCATATTTTTGGGCCTTCTCTTTTTTATGGCCTTTCTCCTTTTTTTATATGGCCTTTCTCCTTTTTTTATGGCCTTTCTCTTTTTTCTCTTTTTATTCCTCACTTGGGACAATGCTCTATTAATGATGATCATCACACTTCTATTTATTTACAACTCAAGAATTACAACTCGATACTTAGAACAAGATATGACTCTATATGAATGCCTCCGGCGGTGTACTGGGATTGCGATGAATCAAGAGTGACATGTATGAACAATTATGAACGGTGGCTTTGCCACAAATACGATGTCAACTACATGATCATGCAAAGCAATATGACAATGATGATGCGTGTCATAATAAACGGAACGGTGGAAAGTTGCATGGCAATATATCTCGGAATGGCTATGGAAATGCCATAATAGGTAGGTATGGTGGCTGTTTTGTGGAAGATATAAGGAGGTTTATGTGTGAAAGAGCGTATCATATCACGGGGTTTGGATGCACCGGCGAAGTTTGCACCAACTCGCAATGTGAGAAAGGGCAATGCACGGTACCGAAGAGGCTAGCAATGATGGAAGGGTGAGAGTGCATATAATCCGTGGACTCAACATTAGTCATAAAGAACTCACATACTTATTGAAAAAATCTACAAGTCATCAAAAACCTCGGCACTACGCGCATGCTCCTAGGGGGATAGATTGGTAGGAAAAGACCATCGCTCGTCCCCGACCGCCACTCATAAGGAAGACAATCAAAAAACACCTCATGTTTCAAATTTGTTACATAACATTTACCATACGGGCATGCTACGGGACTTGCAAAATTCAACACAAGCACTTCTGAAATTCACAACTACTCAACTAGCACGACTTTAATATCACTACCTCCATATCTCAAAACAATCATCAAGCATCAAACTTCTCTTAGTATTCAACACTCTATATGAAAGTTTTTACTATTCTTGGTTGCCTAGCATATTAGGATTATTTAAGAAAATTACCATGATATTTAAGACTCTCAAAATAATCTAAGTGAAGCATGAGAGAACAATAGTTTCTATAAGATAAAACCACCACCGTGCTCTAAAAGGATATAAGTGAAGCACTAGAGCAAATGACAAACTACTCCGAAAGATATAAGTGAAGATCAATGAGTAGTCGAATAATTATGCAACTGTGTGAAGACTCTCTAACATTTAAGAATTTCAGATCTTGGTATTTTATTCAAACAGCAAGCAAAACATAAGAAAATAAAATGATGCTCCAAGCAAAACACATATCATGTGGCGAATAAAAATATAGCTCCAAGTAAAGTTACCGATGAATGAAGACGAAAGAGGGGATGCCATCCCGGGGCATCCCCAAGCTTAGGATCTTGGTTGTCCTTGAATATTAACTTGGGGTGCCTTGGGAATCCCCAATCTTAGGCTCTCGCCACTCCTTATTCCATAGTCCATCGAATCTTTACCCAAAACTTGAAAACTTCACAACACAAAACTTAACAGAAAACTCGTAAGCTCCGTTAGTATAAGAAAGCAAATCACCATCATAAGTTACTGTAATGAACTCATTATAAATTCATATTTGTGTAATATCTACTGTATTCCAACTTCTCTATGGTTCATACCTCTGATACTACTCATAGATTCATCAAAATAAGCAAACAACACATCGAAAACAGAATCTGTCAAAAACAGAACAGTCTGTAGTAATATGGATCAAATGTATAATTATGGAACCCAAAAAATTATAAAATAAATTTCTGGAGCTGAAGAATTTATCTATTAATCATCTAAAAAAAGAATTAATTAAATATCACTCTCCAATAAAAAATGGCAGCAATTCTCGTGAGCGCTAAAGTTTCTGTTTTTTACAGCATGATCGCAAAGACTTTCCCCAAGTCTTCCCAACGGTTCTACTTGGCACAAACACTAACTAAAACATAAAAACTCAATCATAACAGAGGCTAGATAAATTATTTATTACTAAACATGAGCAAAAGGCAAGGAACAAAAATGAAATTGGGTTGCCTCCCAACAAGCGCTAGCGTTTAACGTCCCAAGCTAGGCATGATGATTTCAATGATGCTCACATATAAGATAAGAATTGAAACATAAAGAGAGAATCATGAAGAATATTACTAGCACTTTTAAGTCTAACCCACTTCCTATGCATAGGGATTTTGTGAGCAAACAACTTGTGGGAACAAGAATCAACTTGCATAGGAAGGTAAAACAAGCATAACTTCAAAATTTTAAACACATAGAGAGGAAACTTGATATTATTGCAATTCCTACATGCATATAATCCTCCCTCATAATAATTTTCAGTAGCATCATGAATGAATTCAACAATATAACCAGCACCTAAAGCATTCTTTTCATGATCTACAATCATATAAAATTTACTACTCTCCACATAAGCAAAATTCTTGTCATGAATAATAGTGGGAGAAAACTCAACAAAATAATTATCATGTGAGGCATAATCCAATTGAAAACTAAAATCATGATGACAAGTTTCATGGTTATCATTATTTTAAATAGCATATATTTCATCACAATAATCATCATAGATAGCAACTTTGTTCTCATAATCAATTGGAACCTCTTCCAAAATAGTGGATTCATCTCTAAATAAAGTCATGACCTATCCAAATCCAGTTTCATAAATATAATCATCATAAATAGGAGGCATGCTTTCATCATAATAAATTTGTTCATCAAAGCTTGGGGGACAAAAAATATCATCTTCAACAAACATAGCTTCCCCAAGCTTGTGGCTTTGCATATCATTAGCATCATGGATATTCAAGGAATTCATACTAACAACATTGCAATCATGCTCATCATTCAAATATTTAGTGCCAAACATTTTAATGCATTCTTCTTCTAACACTTTGGCACAATTTCCCTTCCCATCATACTCATGAAAGATATTAAAAAGATGAAGCATATGAGGTAAACTTAGTTCCATTTTTTGTAATATTCTTTTATAAACTAAACTAGTGATAAAACAAGAAACTAAAAGACTCAATTGCAAGATCTAAAGATATACCTTCAAGTACTCACCTCCCTGGCAACGGCGCCAAAAAAGAGCTTGATGTCTACTACACAACCTTCTTCTTGTAGACGTTGTTGGGCCTCCAAGTGCAGAGGTTTGTAGGACAGTAGCAAATTTCCCTCAAGTGGATGACCTAAGGTTTATCAATCCGTAGGAGGCGTAGGATGAAGATGGTCTCTCTCAAGCAACCCTGCAACCAAATAACAAAGAGTCTCTTGTGTCCCCAACACACCCAATACAATAGTAAATTGTATAGGTGCACTAGTTCGGCGAAGAGATGGTGATACAAGTGGTATATGGATGGTAGATAAAGGTTTTTGTAATCTGAAATTATAAAAACAGCAAGGTAACTAATGATAAAAGTGAGCACAAACGGTATTGCAATGCGTTGAAATAAGGCCTAGGGTTCATACTTTCAATAGTGCAAGTCCTCTCAACAATAATAACATAATTGGATCACATAACTATCCCTCAACATGCAACAAAGAGTCACTCCAAAGTCACTAATAGCGGAGAACGAACGAAGAGATTATGGTAGGGTACGAAACCACCTCAAAGTTATTCTTTCCAATCAATCCATTGGGCTATTCCTATAAGTGTCACAAACAGCCCTAGAGTTCGTACTAGAATAACACCTTAAGACACAAATCAACCAAAACCCTAATGTCACCTAGATACTCCAATGTCACTTCAAGTATCCGTGGGTATGATTATATGATATGCATCACACAATCTCAGATTCATCTATTCAACCAACACATAGAACCTCAAAGAGTGCCCCAAAGTTTCTATCGAAGAATCACGACGAAAACGTGTGCCAACCCCTATGCATAGGTTCATGGGCGGAACTCGCAAGTTGATCACCAAAACATACATCAAGTGAATCACGTGGTATCCCATTGTCACCACAGATACGCACGACAAGACATACATCAAGTGTAATCAAATCTTTAAAGACTCAATCCGGTAAGATAACTTCAAAGGGGAAACTCAATCCATTACAAGAGAGTAGAGGGGGAGAAGAAAACATAAGATCCAACTATAATAGCAAAGCTCGCGATACATCAAGATCGTATCACCTCAAGAACACGAGAGAGAGAGAGATCAAACACATAGCTACTGGTACATACCCTCAGCCCCGAGGGAGAACTACTCCCTCCTCGTCATGGAGAGCACCGGGATGATGAAGATGGCCACTGGAGAGGGATTGCCCCCTCCGGCAGGGTGCCGGAACGGGTCTGGATTGGTTTTCGGTGGCTACGGAGGCTTCTATCGGCGGAACTCCTGATCTATTGTGTTCCCGGATGTTTTTAGGGTATATGGATATATATAGGAGGAAGAAGTACGTCAGGGGAGCCACGACGGGCCCACGTGGGTGGAGGGCGCGCCCAGGGGGGTGGGCACGCCCCCCTGCCTCGTGGCTTCCTCGTTGCTTCTCTTACGTGGACTCAAGTCTCCTGGGTTGCTTTCCTTCCAAAAATAAGTTCCATGAAGTTTCAGGTCAATTGGACTCCGTTTGATTTTCCTTTTCTGCAATACTCTAAAACAAGGAAAAAACAGAAACTGGCACTGGGCTCTGGGTTAATAGGTTAGTCCCAAAAATAATATAAAAGTGTATAAGAAAGCCCATAAACATCCAAAACAGTAGATAATATAGCATGGAGCAATCAAAAATTATAGACATGTTGGAGACATATCAGAGCGCCATTTTATTTTCTAGTATTTGCTTGCTTCTATTTAGAGTAATGTTTTGCATCTTTTAGTTCAATAAAAAGGTCAAGTATACCCTTTACCATGCTTATTATTCAAGTCCTTATGTTGCTGTTTTAGAAAATAGAAAGTTTTCTCTTAAGTTTTGAATATTTGTGAATAGTCGGAACATGATAAAATCTTCAAATTTTTACACAATTAGTAACACCAAATTATCTACAGTGTGGTAATTTTTCAGAATTTTTGGAGTTAAAGAAGTATGATTCCACTTGCATACTTTATGGACTATCCTGTTTAGACAGATTACTGTTATGTTTGCATTGTTTGCATATATTTGCTTGTTTAATGATTCTATTTGAGGATAGGAGTGTTAAATATGCAGAGAAATTAGTAGGCAATGTTAAATTATAATTTTAATGATTTTATACAGTAGATAATGATAAGGATTTGCGTTGATTTATACTAACTTATCTCACGAGTTCTTGTTGAGTTTTGTGTGCATGAAGTTTTTAAGATTCCAGGAAACTATGATATGAGAAGAATTAAGGAGACACAAAAGCTCAAGCTTGGGGATGCCCAAGGCATCCCTAATTAATCAAGAAGTCTCAAGCATCTAAGCTTGGGGATACCCCGGTAGGCATCCCACCTTTCTTCATCAACAATTATCGGTCAGTTTTGGTTGAGCTTAAGTTTTTGCTTCTTCACATGATATGTGTTGTTCTTGCAATGTCATTTTATTTTGTTTTGCTTGATGTTTGAATAAAATACCAAGATCTTAAATTCTTAAATGTTAGAAAGTCTTCACAAAGTTGCATAATTATTCAACTACTCATTGATCTTCAATTATATCTTTCGGAGTAGTTTGTCATTTGCTCTAGTGCTTCACTTATATCTTTTTATAGCATGATGGTGGTTTTATTTTGAAGAAATAGATGAACTCTCATGATTCACTTATATTATTTTGAGAGTCTTAAATAGAATTTTAATTTGCTTTGGTTATGAATTTAGTCCTAATACGATAGGCATCCAAGAGGGATATAATAAAAACTTTCATATAAAGTGCATTGAATACTAGGAGAAGTTTGATTCTTTATGATTGTTTTGAGATATGAAGTTGGTGATATTAGAGTCATGCTAGTGGAGTAATTGTGAATTTCATAAATACTTGTGTTAAGGTTTGTGAGTCCCGTAGCATGCACGTATGGTGAACCGTTATGTGATGAAGTCAGAGCATGATTTATTTTTTGATTGTCTTCCTTATGAGTGGCGGTCGGGGACGAGCGATGGTCTTTTCCTACCAATCTATCCCCCTAGGATCATGCGCATAGTACTTCGTTTCGATAACTAATATATTTTTGCAATAAGTATGTGAGTTCTTTATGACTAATGTTCAGTCCATTGATTATACGCACTCTCACCCTTCCACAATTGCTAGCCTCTCTTGTGTTGTGCAACTTTCGCCGGTACCATAACACCCACCATTAGCTTCCTCAAAACAGCCACCATACCTACCTATTATGGCATTTCCATAGCCATTCCGAGATATATTGCCATGCAACTATCCACCGTTCCGTTTATTATGACACGCTCCATGATTGTCATATTGCTTTGCATGATCATGTGGTTGAAATCGTATTTGTGGCAAAGCCACCATTCATAAATTTTTCATACATGTCACTCTTGATTCATTGCACATCCCGGTACACTGCCAGAGGCATTCACATAGAGTCATATTTTGTTTTAAGTATCGAGTTGTAATTCTTGAGTTGTATGTAAATAAAAGTGTGATGATCATCATTACTAGAGCATTGTCCCAGTGAGGAAAGGATGATGGAGACTACGATTCCCCCACAAGTCGGATTGAGACTCGGGATGAAAAAAGAGGCCGAAAAAAAGAGAGAGCCCAAAAAAGAAAAAAATGAGAGAAAAAGAGAGAAGGGGCAATGCTACTACCCTTTTACCACACTTGTGCTTCAAAGTAGCACCATGATCTTAATGATAGAGAGATGTTGTCACTTTCATATACTAGTGGGAATTTTCATTAAAGAACTTGGCTTGTATATTTCAATGATGGGCTTCCTCAAAATTCCCTAGGTATTCGTGAGCAAGCAAGTTGAATGCACACCCACTTAGTTTCTTTTTGAGCTTTCATACACTTATAGATCTAGTGCATCAGTTGCATGGCAATCCCTGCTCACTCACATTGATATCTATTGATGGGCAACTCCATAGCCCGCTGATACGCCTAGTTGATGTGAGACTATATTCTCCTTTTTGTCTTCTCCACAACCACCATTCTATTCCGCCTTTAGCGTTATATCCATGGCTCACGCTCATGTATTGCGTGAAGATTGAAAAAGTTTGAGAACATCAAAAGTAAGAAACAATTTCTTGGCTTGTCATCGGGGTTGTGCATGATTAAATACTTTGTGTGATGAAGATAGAGCATAGCCAGACTATATGATTTTGTAGGGATAGCTTTCTTTGGCCATGTTATTTTGAGAAGACATGATTGCTTTGTTAGTATGATTGAAGTATTATTATTTTTATGTCAATATTGAACTTTTATTTTTTAATATTATGGATCTGAATATTCTTGCCACAATAGAGAAGATTACATTGATAAATATGTTAGGTAGCATTCCACATCAAAAATTCTGTTTTTATCATTTACCTACTCGAGGACGAGCAGAAATTAAGCTTGGGGATGCTTCATACGTCTCCAGCGTATCTATAATGTTTGATTGTTCCATGCTATTATATTATCAATCTTGGATGTTTTATATGCATTTATATGCTATTTTATATGATTTTTATGACTAACCTATTAACCTAGAGCCCAGTGCCAGTTTTCATTTTTTCCCTTGTTTTTGAGTTTTATAGAAAAGGAATACCAAACGGAGTCCAATTGATCTGCTAATTTTTGATGATTTTTTATGGACCAAAAGAAGCCCAGAGTAAAATAGTTGGGACAGAAGAGTCCCGAGCCATCCACTAGGGTGGAGGGCGCGCCCCCTGCCTCGTGGATGACTCGGAAACCCCCTTGATGTGAGACCGGCGCCAAAAATTCCTATAAATACAGAAACCCCCAAAAAGAAACCTAGATCGGGAGTTCCGCCGCCACAAGCCTCTGTAGCCACCAAAAACCAATCGGGACCCTGTTCCTGCACCCTGTTGGAGGGGGGATCCATCACTGGTGGCCATCTTCATCATCCCGGTGCTCTCCATGACAAGGAGGGAGTAGTTCACCCTCGGGGCTGAGGGTATGTACCATTAGCTATGTGTTTGATCTTTCTCTCGTGTTCTTGATTTGGCACAATTTTGATGTATCGCGAGCTTTGCTATTATAGTTGGATCTTATGATGTTTCTCCCCCTCTATCTCCTTGTGATGACTTGAGTTTTTCCTTTGAAGTTATCTTATCGGATTGAGTCTTTAAGGATTTGAGAACACTTGATGTATGCCTTGCGTGGGATACCTGTGGTGACAATGGGGTATTCTATTGATTCACTTGATGTATGTTTTGGTGATCAACTTGCGGGTTCCGTGAACTTGGGAATCTATGCATAGGGGTTGGCACACGTTTTTGTCTTGACTCACCGGTAGAAACTTTGGGGCACTCTTTGAAGTTCTTTCTGTCGGCTGAATAGATGAATCTGAGATTGTGTGATGCATATCGTATAATAATACCCGCGGATACTTGTGGTGACATTGGAGTATCTAGGTGAAGTTAGGGTTTTGGTTGATGTGTGTCTTAAGGTGTTATTTTACTATGAACTCTAGGGTTGTTTGTGATACTTATAGGAATAGCCCAATGGATTGATCGGAAAGAATAACTTTGAGGTGGTTTCGTACCCTACAATAACTTTGAGGTGGTTTAGTGACTTTGGAGTGACTCTTTGTTGCATCTTGAGGGATTTTTATATGATCTAATTATGTTATTATTGTTGAGAGAACTTGCACTAGTGAAAGTATGAACCCTAGGCCTTGTTTCAACGCATTGCAATACCGTTTTCGCTCACTTTTATCATTACTTACCTTGCTGTTTTTATAATTTCAGATTATAAAAACCTATATCTACCATCCATATTGCACTTGTATCACCATCTCTTCGCCAAACTAGTACACCTATACAATTTACCATTGTATTGGGTGTGTTGGGGACACAAGAGACTGTTTGTTATTTGGTTGCAGGGTTGTTTGAGAGAGACCATCTTCATCCTATGCCTCCCATGGATTGATAAACCGTAGGTCATCCACTTGAGGGAAATTTGGTACTGTCCTACAAACCTCTGCACTTGGAGGCCCAACAATGTCTACAAGAAGAAGGTTGTGTAGTAGACATCAAGCTCCTTTATGGTGCCGTTGCCGGGGAGATTAGTGCTTGAAGGTATATCTTTAGATCTTGCAATTGAATCTTTTAGTTTCTTGTTTTATCACTAGTTTAGTTTATAAAAGAAAACTACAAAAAATGGAATTGAGGTTGCCTCATATGCTTCATCTTTTTAATATATTTTGTGAAAATAAGGATTCCGATAATTGTGCCAAAATGTTAGAAGAAGAATGCAATAAAATGTTTGGCATACAATTTTTGAATGATGAGCATGATTGCAATGTTGTTAGTTTGAACTCTTTGAATATCCATAGTACTAATGATGATTACACTAGTAATGATAAAAATTTCTCTTATAAGCATGTCAATTTTTGTGGAGTGCATAGAGTTTGCAAGTACACACCAAATAGGGAAGATAGATTTTGCAAGAGGCATAAGTATTTAGAAACTAAATGGTTGCAAGAAAGGCTAGATGTTTTGCTGAAAATTTAAATTTTCTTAGCCATCCTTGTGAAGTTTGCAATGAACGTGGTCATTTAAATTTCCAATGCAAATTGTTCCATGATCAAATCGAGTCCAAAAATTGTGATGACTTGATTTCCCTTGCGCATCATAATGAACTTAGTTTGCTTCTGGGTTATGAAGAAATGAAATGTATAACTAAGGATATTCCAGAATTTTCCCTTGAGACAGTTCTTGATTTTGATCTAGAGGAAATTTATATGTATTGTGCGGTGAATTGCATTGAAAATACTTATATTGCCAATTACATAAAGACAAGAAAACAAATAGAAGATGAAGAGAATAGTAATAAAAGGGAAGAGACTTCCCTATATCCTCCTATTATTTCTTATGATGAATCAGGTAACGAGGAGGAGCCTTCTATTCAACCAATCTCATTAATAAGGAGCTCTAAAAGGAGGATTAAACCCACACATAATGTGAAGAAGAAAAAGAAAAGACAGAGAAGCAAAGGTAAAAAGGTATCCCTCCCAAATGATATTGCTCCTATTACTCATTGTGATGATGATAATTGTTATACTATTGGTGCTATCCATACTATTAATGATCAGAGTGATTATGCTTATGATATGAAAAGGCCCAAGCTTGGGGATGATATGTTTGATGAGAATGACATGTTTGAGAATTTATTTGCTGCAACTAATGTTTGTCCCAAGCTTGGGGATTCTATGTTTGATGAAGATGATATTTTTTGTCCCCCAAGTTCTGATGAGCAAATTTATTATGATGAAAGCATCCCTCCTATCTATGATGATTGTTGTGATGACATGTATGTTATAAAGAACAATGATAACCATGAAACTTGTCATCTTGATTTTAATTTTCAATTGGATTATGCCTCACATGGTAGTTATTTTGTTGAGTTTACTCCCACTACTATTCATGACAAAAAATTTGCTTATGTGGAGAGTAGTAAAATTTATATGCTTGTGCATTATGAAAATAATGCTTTATGTGATGGTTATATTGTTGAATTCATTCATGATGCTACTGAAATTTATTATGAAGGAGGAACATATTCTTGTAGGAATTGCAATAATATCAAGTTTCCTCTCTAGGTGTTGAAAATCTTGAAGCTATGCTCTAACACCCTGAGAATAATGCTACAGTAAATCCCCCTAATGGTAGCTAGGTCATCATTGTTACTATGCAAGTCACCACTTGTCCAAAAATCAAGGTCAAATTGAAATTCAAATTGCAAGTCAAATTTTTTGCATCTACAAAAATGCATACTAAATAGTTAATGATTTTGCAAATAATCGCTAGGGATTTTCATGTAGAAACCAATATCATTTTAAATATTAATTTGCCTTTAACATGTTTAAGGCAGTAGCAAAACAACCCCAAATTAAATCATTTCTATTTAAACAAAATTCTAATAGAGTCAAATAATCCTCACACTTTTTGTGGAAGTGCTAAATAATGTAGAGTATTTATATGTCAAAGCTCCACATTTCACAAAAGCCATATTGTTCAAGGATTGATGCAAAACAGTAGCTGTAAATGGAAAACAAAAAATGAATAAGGAAAAGTAAGAAAGACACTATGTACTTAGGCCCAGTGCTACAGTGCATGACCCAGCCCACCTCCAGTCTCCTCCCACCTCACGTACAGGAGCCTTGTCGTGGCCGCACGCACGCCGTCCACACGCTCGATTGATCTCGTGTCGAGCATCAACGACCATCTGGAGAAAGATAAGACCACCCCCAACCCCCAAGACAAACCATAATCCCCATTCTCCCCCTCGTTCACTATTTTCTCATTTTAGATCTTGCCCAAGCCGTGCTCGCCATGTTTGTCGTCATCGTCGTGGCCATCGTGCTCCCCGTCGCCTGACGAGATGTCCAGGAGGACTCTCGCTGACGACTACGTCTTCTCCGAGCCTCCAATCGAACTGGGACGCCCCGATGTAACATCCCAAATTTTCAATTTGGAATGTTATACATTAGGTCATCATGCATATCATATTTTAATTTGCTTTTGGTTTTGATCCTAGAAAATCCTACGCAACTCAAGGACCCACGGAGAGAGTTGGGGATTTCGTTATTTACATACTTGAGTTTTCTCAAATTATGTAAACAGGATCATTTGATTTTATTTATTTTATCATCAATTATTTCTATTACAAAAATATGAGAGAGGGAATAAAATGACTTTCCCAAAATATAGAAATATTGAGGATTTAATAAAAAATCAAATAAGTTTTATTTCGGAGTTTTTCGGTATTTTTAATTGAATTTAGGAAAAATGCGCGTTTTTCAAAGTTGTAGTTTGGGCCCAGATAAATATTCACTTTATCGGGCTTGATTTTAGAAACCCGACATAATTTATTTCATGATTTTTGGAGTCCGTTTAGTATTTCTTTTTATTTTTCTTACGAGCGGAATTATTTTAAAAAAACGGAACCGACTTTGGGCCGTACTCCGCCAGGACACCGCTGGCCGAGGCCTTTATAAGGCGCCGCCCGAGAGCCCGAAAGCCCAGCCGCCAGCCGCCAGCTAACCCTAACCCTAGGCCAGCCCCGCCGCCGCCGCCTCCAGCCGCCGCCGCCAGCCGCCGCCGCCGCCCCGCCGTCGACTCGCCGGAGTGCGCGCCGCCCGAGGTTCGCCGCCGCCTCGTTTTCCGTGCTGTTAAAAAAATTCTATTCGTCGTTTTTCTTTTTCGTCGGATTTTTCGCGGTTATTTTCTGATCGCGATTTCTGATCCGATTTTCGTTTTAGTATAACTTTTCGCTCGTTTATCGGAATCAGGCGATTCAAGCCCCTGGAGTTTCGTCTCGAAACCCTCTTTTCGAATAATCAACTTAAACATGTTTTTGCTACTGTAAAATTTTCCCTAGATCCAGATTACTAGAACGAAGTTGTTTTCTTTCGCCGTTAGATTTCTTTTGCTTCGTTCGATTTGATTCTTTTTGCAAACCAGGGTTCTTAAGTTGAACTTTCTGGTTAGATCTGTTATTTGAGTTTTACCTGTGCATTAGATGAGTACTTATTGTATGCTTGTTGTTTGTCTGCGATAGAATACCCGGAGTGCGCCGCCTGTTACTTCGAATCTCTAGGTTACGCGGATCATCAGCAAGGCAAGTAACACTTTGATCATACCTTTTCTACAACCCAATTTTATGCATTAGATCAATCCTCACACATTGCATGATTAGGATCTAATTAAATTGTGGGATGGGAAGTAGATGAGGTAGTACCTATTACCTGTTTATTATCAAACCTTTGGGAGTTACTTCTACGTTTGCTTATTATGCCATGCTATGCTAGTAGACGTGGATTGGGTGAGTGATATCCATGACAGATGTGAGATTGATAATTAAGGGTTTATCTAAGGTGGCAACCTAACACACATCTGGGTGGATTGAGGCACCTGGGGTTTCCAGGACTTGCCTGTTTTTATTTGGACCGCCACCCAGGCCCAAAGGGATCATGAGATTATTCATACTAGAAACTTCCGTGTGCAGCCAGAAGCCATTATGGGCTCTGGCATAGTTGACTAAGTTGTGTGAACTCTTACAGGGTAGACTAGCAGATGTAGGGGAAAGTAGGTGTACCGGTCTATCCGTCGTAAGGTGCTAGCGCTTCTGAAAGACTGTGTCTCGGTCATCCGTCTTCTCAAACACCCTGTAGTGCGAGAAACCAAACGGAGGCGATCGAGTCTTGTGGGGAAAAGTGCGCAAACCTCTGCAGAGTGTAACAAACTAATCATGGTTAGCCGTGTCCCCGGTTATGGACATCTTGAGTATCTAGTACCTGGATTATCATGTGAATCTCAACATGTTACTCTAAATTAATTGTGGGGTTTTAATGATGTTACTTAATTGGGATTGAGAATGCTGTCAACCATTCTCAATGTTTAACAACCACCATGATAGTAATTAATTTTATTCCTTTGAAGTAGGGAAAAATTGGCTTTACGCAAAACAGTAACCGTAGAGCTTTCCACCAGCCAAATATGCATATAGTATAGCTGTTGCATTCCATTACTCTCTATGTGTTACCTTGCCAGCATATTCCATGTGCTGACCCGTTTTCGGGCTGCAACGTTAATGTTGCAGACTTTTCAGACGACGATTGAGGAGTTTTAGGTCGTGGTTTTATACTCAGTGATGCCGTTGGATTTGATGGACTCACTTATCTTCCAAGCCTTCCGCTGTTATCGTTATAATATGGCCTTAAGCCATATTTATTGTAATAAGTTCTCTTTTGAGACACTCGATGTAATAAGTGTGTGATTGCTACTCTGCTATAAATCCTCCGTGTACTGTGTGGTGTCAGCATTACTGATCCAGGGATGACACCGGAGCACAGAGATCAGACTGTTTGAGGTCTGGTCGCTACAGAGATGGTATCAGAGCACACGCTGACTGTAGGACATGACCACTAAGCTAAAGACCTAGATCACTACTCACTCTCTTCTCTTCTGACTTCTCATCTTTTCTACTCTTTAGGATGGCGGATGCAAGGAACAAGTTCACACAACCGGATGAAGATACACCCTTTGGACGCCACTTGAAGGAAGTCACTAGATACCTGAACATAGGAGTGCCAAGCTTCACGGGAACCTACAACGCCACCTTACCTGAAGAAGAGCGCTGGATGATTCAAGTTCAAGTTCCAGGAAGGACGTTCATGCCAGTCACTGAGCCCATAGAGTTTTCTTTTGATGCACCAACTTGGAGTCTAGGAAAGAGCATGGCAGCCCACATCGCCATGGGACGCACTGGAGAAGTCTACCGCAAGGATCTCAAGGATACTATCTACCAGATTTGTGGACGCCGAGATGAACACTGGGAGATGATCAGCACCAGGAAAGATAGATCAATTGCAGCTTTTATCCAGGAGTTAAACCAGCACATTCAACGACAGGAGAATCAGATGTGCGCCGACATGATAGATCTGAAGAAGGCTAAGACTAGAATCAAGGAACTAGAGGAAGAACTCAAGGCTACACGCGAAGATTATGAAGAAGAAATTGAAGTATTGGTGGAGAAGAATGACGATCTGATTAAGAAGATTGGAATATTTATGGGAGGCCCGACACCAGTAGATGAAGACGAAGAACCCAAGGAGATTAGTCTGGACGACTACATCATCATTGACGGCACCGACTCGGAGCAAGATAGTAGCGATGATGACTATGTGGATGAAGCAGGGGCCGATATCATGGAGTCTACAACCGTAGAATATTTCTAGTAGACCACCTCATCAGTAGTAGTAGTCCACCATGTAAATATAGTATTCCGAGCACTTTTGCGATAGTTAGATTGATTGTATGCCTTTGTTTGATTGAATGAAGTGAATTGTGTGCTTTTGCCTCATGTGCATATGGGTAGTGTTTTCTCTTTAGACCCCCTCTATTCTTATATCTCATCTTTTCTAAACCCTTAGATGCCTCTGAGACGTGACCCCGGATTTGCCTTTCCGCTGGAGCTCACCCAGTTGATCCAGCAGCAGAACACCTTGATACAGTTGCTAGTTCAAAATCAGAATCAAGGGAACAACAACAACAAACCACCACCACCACCACCTGTTGACCACTTAGCCTATTTTCTTAGGCTGAATCCGCCGGTGTTTTCCAGTAGCACCGAGCCAATAGTAGCAGATGATTGGCTCCGCAAGATAGCTCGGGAGTTAACCACAGCAGGATGCACAGATGTGGAGAAGGTTAAGTTTGCCGCACATCAGTTAGAAGGACCCGCAGCATCTTGGTGGGAGAATTTCACAGCCACCTTCCCAGTCGACACTGTCACATGGGACCAGTTTCAGCAGGCTTTTCGTACTGCCCATGTTTCAGCAGGAGCAATGGCCATGAAGAAGCGTGAGTTTCGTAAGTTGCGCCAAGGAGGATGGACAGTTGGCCAGTATGTGGAGGAGTTTAGTAAGCTAGCACGTTATGCCCCAGATGACGTTGCTACAGATGCAGCTAAGCAGGAGAAATTCCTGGAAGGACTGAATGATGAGTTGAGTATGCAGTTGACGGTAGCCACCTTCAACAACTACCAGGAGTTGGTAGATCGTTCTCTTACGATTGAAGGGAAGCAGCAGCAAATTGAGAACCGCAAGAGGAAGTATGGACAAGGAAAGTATAATTCAGGAGCTCAGCAGAAGCCACGTTTTACCCCTAGACCGGGAGGACATTTTCAGCATACCCATGGAGTAGGTAGCTCGCACAATCACAATGGCACCAAGAATGGTAATGGGAATGGAGGAAGCAATGGCCAGAACCGCAGCACCCCATCAACCCCAGCCAAGAAGGACTTGAGCCACGTCACTTGCTATAAGTGTTCGAAGCCAGGACATTATGCAAATTACTGTCCTGAAGGACAAAACGGCAATGGAAGCTCTGGAAAGAAGCCGAACCCTTTCAACAGGGGACAGGTGAACCACGTTAATGTGGAGGAGGTTGAAGCTCAGCCCGATGCAGTAATAGGCACTGGGCCAATATCGAAGCGACCATATAGGATGCCCGCAAAAGATTTGGTGGAAATTAAGAAGCAGATTAAGGAGTTACTGGATAAGGGATATATTCGCCCAAGTTCTTCGCCTTGGGGATCACCAGTACTTCTAGTGGAGAAGAAGGATGGATCGTTAAGGATGGTTGTTGACTATTGAGGATTGAACGAAGTAACAATCAAGAATTAGTACCCGCTACCAATGATCAATGATCTGTTTGATCGATGGCAAGGAGCTAGAGTGTTTTCCAAGATCGATTTGCGATCAGGATACCACCAGTTGAAGATTCGAGAATAGGATATACCTAAGACAGCATTCACCATAAGATATGGACTGTATGAGTATACCGTTATGTCATTTGGACTGACTAACGCGCCTGCCTATTTTATGAACATGATGAACAAAGTGTTTATGGAGTTTTTCGATAAGTTCGTCGTAGTGTTCATTGATGATATCCTGGTATATTCGAATAATGAAGAGGAGCATAAGGAACATTTGCGTTTGGTACTTGGAAAGCTCGGAGAACACCAATTATACGCCAAGTTCAGCAAATGTGAATTTTGGTTGAAGTAGGATTTCTCGGGCATGTTATATCTGAAGAAGGTGTAGCAGTAGATCCCGCTAAAGTTGAAACCGTGACCAAGTGGGAAGTCCCAACAACAGTTGGAGAGATCTGGAGTTTTCTTGGACTCGCAGGATACTACCGGAGATTTATTGAGAATTTCTCAAAGATCGCGAAACCTATGACGGAGTTGCTGAAGAAGGATACCAAGTTCAAATGGACTGAGGAGTGTGAGGCTAGTTTCCAGGAGTTGAAGAAACGCTTGGTTACCTCACCAGTGTTGATTTTGCCAGATCAAACCAAGGATTATGAGGTGTATTGCGACGCTTCACGTCGAGGACTTGGAGCAGTGCTTATGCAGGAAGGAAGAGCTGTTTCGTATGCTTCACGACAACTGAAGCCCCACGAATTGAATTATGCTATGCATGATTTGGAGTTAGCAGCCGTAGTGCATGCATTGAAGACATGGAGACATTTCCTCATTGGAAATCATTGTGAGGTGTACTCGGATCATAAGAGTTTGAAGTACATTTTCACGCAGAAGGAG
Organism: Triticum urartu; assembly: GCF_003073215.2. Taxonomy (NCBI): domain Eukaryota; kingdom Viridiplantae; phylum Streptophyta; class Magnoliopsida; order Poales; family Poaceae; genus Triticum; species Triticum urartu. The sequence continues at coordinate 197,603,827 of NC_053022.1, forward strand.
TTGAACCTCAGACAAAGGAGATGGTTGGAGCTTATCAAGGATTATGATATGAAATTACATTATCATCTCGGAAAAGCTAATGTAGTAGCTGATGCATTAAGCCGCAAGAGCCATGTCAATACGTTAATGACGGGAGAAATACCCAAGGAGTTAGCAGAAAATTTTCGTGAACTATGTTTGGTAATAGTTCCGAGAGGCTATGTAGCAGCGTTGGAAATTCAGTCAACTTTGATGGACAGAATCAGAGAAGCTCAGAAATCTGACAAGGATATTGCTTCCATAAATGAGAAGATAAAAGAAGGAAAAGCTAAAGGATTTCGTGAGGATGAGCACGACACCCTATGGTTTGAAGACCGTGTTTATGTGCCCAATAACCCGGAAATCAGAAAGTTGATTTTGCAAGAGGCACATGATTCACCATATTCGATTCACCCAGGAAATACCAAGATGTATTTGGATTTGAAGGATGTTTTCTGGTGGACCGGAATGAAAAAGGATATTGTGGAGTATGTAGCAGTTTGTGACATATGTCAGAGAGTAAAGGCAGAGCATCAGAAGCCAGCAGGATTGTTGCAACCATTGCCGATACCCGAATGGAAGTGGGATAAGTTAGGCATGGATTTTATCACGGGATTACCAAGGACTCGTTCAGGCTATGACTCGATTTGGGTTGTAGTTGATCGATTGACGAAGGTAGCTCATTTCATCCCAGTAAAGACCACTTACACCAGTGCTAAGTTGGCAAAGATATACATGACCAGGATCGTATGTTTGCATGGAGTTCCGAGGAGCATCGTATCAGATAGAGGAACCCAGTTTACCTCAAAGTTCTGGAAGCAGTTGCATGAGACTTTGGGTACTAGGCTAGAATTTAGTATAGCTTTTCACCCGCAGACAGATGGACAGACCGAGAGAGTCAATCAGATTTTGGAGGATATGCTGAGAGCTTGTGCGCTAGATTATGGATCTAGTTGGGACGATAATTTTCCATATGCAGAGTTCTCTTACAATAATAGCTATCAGACCAGTTTGAAGATGGCACCTTTCAAAACTTTGTACGGAAGGAGGTGCAGGACACCGTTGTCATGGGACGAAGTTGGAGACCGCCAGTTGTTTGGACCAGATCTGATTAAGGAGTCTGAACAGAAGGTGAAGTTGATTCGCGATAGGCTCAAGGTAGTCCAGTCCAGGCAGAAGAGCTACGCAGATTCCTAACGCAAGGAGACAGTTTACGAAGTTGGAGACATAGTTTATCTTCGAGTATCCCCACTTCGAGGGATTAAGCGCTTTGGAGTTAAGGGGAAGTTAGCGCCACGATTTGTAGGACCATATCGAGTTTTGGAGCGTATGGGAGAAGTGGCTTACAAGTTGGAATTGCCAGAAGGATTGGCAGGAGTGCATGATGTGTTTCACGTTTCTCAGTTGAAGAAGTGTCACGCGGAGATGGCTGACATACCCTTGAGAGACACAGTGCCATTAGAAGCAATTCAGTTGGATAGCAATTTGACCTATGAGGCAAAACCAGTCAAGATTCTTGAGTTTGCCAGCCGAGTTACTCGTAGCAAGGTTATCAAGTTTTGCAAAGTTCAGTGGAGCCACCACACGGAGGATGAAGCCACCTGGGAGCGAGAGGAAGATTTGCTCAAATACCACCCTCACCTATTTTCTAGCCAACCCGAATCTCGAGGGCGAGATTCATCTTAAGGGGGGGTAGGTTTGTAACATCCCAAATTTTCAATTTGGAATGTTATACATTAGGTCATCATGCATATCATATTTTATTTTGCTTTTGGTTTTGATCCTAGAAAATCCTACGCAACTCAAGGACCCACGGAGAGAGTTGGGGATTTCGTTATTTACATATTTGAGTTTTCTCAAATTATGTAAACAGGATCATTTGATTTTATTTATTTTATCATCAATTATTTCTATTACAAAAATATGAGAGAGGGAATAAAAGGACTTTCCCAAAATATAGAAATATTGAGGATTTAATAAAAAAAATCAAATAAGTTTTATTTCGGAGTTTTTCGGTATTTTTAATTGAATTTAGGAAAAATGCGCGTTTTTCAAAGTTGTAGTTTGGGCCCAGATAAATGTTCACTTTATCGGGCTTGATTTTAGAAACCCGGCAAAATTTATTTCGTGATTTTTGGGGTCCGTTTGGTATTTCTTTTTATTTTTCTTCCGAGCGGAATTATTTAAAAAAAACGCGTGGAACCGACTTTGGGCCGTACTCGGCCAGGACACCGCCGGCCAAGGCTATATAAGCTGCCGCCCCGGGGCCCGAAAGCCCAGCCGCCAGCCGCCCCTGCCCTAACCCTAGCCGCCGCCGCCCCGCCGCCGACTCGCCGGAGTGCGCGCCGCCCGAGGTTCGCCGCCGCCTCATTTTCCATGCTGTTTAAAAAAAAATCTGTTCGTCGTTTTTCTTTTTCGTCAGATTTTTCGCGGTTATTTTTTGATCGCGATTTCTGATCCGATTTTCGTTTTAGTATAACTTTTCGCTCGTTTATCGGAATCAGGCGATTCAAGCACCTGGAGTTTCGTCTCGAAACCCTCTTTCCGAATAATCAACTTAAACATGTTTTTGCTACTGTAAAATTTTCCCTAGATCCAGATTACTAGAACGAAGTTGTTTTGTTTCGCCGTTTGATTTCTTTTGCTTCGTTCGATTTGATTCTTTTTGCAAACCAGGGTTCTTAAGTTGAACTTTGTGGTTAGATCTCTTATTTGAGTTTTACCTGTGCATTAGATGAGTACTTATTGTATGCTTGTTGTTTGTCTGCGATAGAATACCCGGAGTGCGCCGCCTGTTACTTCGAATCTCTAGGTTATGCGGATCTTCAGCAAGGCAAGTAACACTTTGATCATACCTTTTCTACAACCCAGTTTTATTGCATTAGATCAATCCTCACACATTGCATGATTAGGATCTAATTAAATTGTGGGATGGGAAGTAGATGAGGTAGTACCTATTACCTGTTTATTATCAAACCTTTGGGAGTTACTTCTACGTTTGCTTATTATGCCATGCTATGCTAGTAGACGTGGATTGGGTGAGTGATATCCATGACAGATGTGAGATTGATAATTAAGGGTTTATCTAAGGTGGAAACCTAACACACATCTGGGTGGATTGAGGCACCTGGGGTTTCCAGGACTTGCCTGTTTTTATTTGGACCACCACCCAGGCCCAAAGGGATCATGAGATTATTCATACTAGAAACTTCCATGTGCAGCCACAAGCCATTATGGGCTCTGGCATACTTGACTAAGTTGTGCGAACTCTTACAGGGTAGACTAGCAGATGTAGGGGAAAGTAGGTGTACCGGTCTATCCGTCGTAAGGTGCTAGCGCTTCTGAAAGACTGTGTCTCGGTCATCTGTCTTCTCAAACACCCTGTAGTGCGAGAAACCAAACGGAGGCGATCGAGTCTTGTGGGAAAAGTGCGCAAACCTCTACAGAGTGTAACAAACTAATCATGGTTAGCCGTGTCCCCGGTTATGGACATCTTGAGTATCTAGTACCTGGATTATCATGTGAATCTCAACATGTTACTCTAAATTAATTGTGGGGTTTTAATGATGTTACTTAATTGGGATTGAGAATGCTGTCAACCATTCTCAATGTTTAACAACCACCATGATAGTAATTAATTTTATTCCTTTGAAGTAGGGAAAAATTGGCTTTACGCAAAACAGTAACCATAGAGCTTTCCACCAGCCAAATATGCATATAGCATATCTGTTGCATTCCATTACTCTCTATGTGTTACCTTGCCAGCATATTCCATGTGCTGACCCGTTTTCGGGCTGCAACGTTAATGTTGCAGACTTTTCAGACGACGATTGAGGAGTTTTAGGTCGTGGTTCTATAAACAGTGATGCCGTTGGAGTTGATGGACTCACTTATCTTCCAAGCCTTCCGCTGTTATCGTTATAATATGGCCTTAAGCCATATTTATTGTAATAAGTTCTCTTTTGAGACACTCGATGTAATAAGTGTGTGATTGCTACTCTGCTATAAATCCTCCGAGTACTGTGTGGTGTCAGCATTACTGATCCAGGGATGACACCGGAGCACAGAGATCAGACTGTTTGAGGTCTGGTCGCTACACCCGAGCGCTCGCCATCGGGTGTCTTCCCCGTGTCCGATCGCCACTGGCCGACCCTGGATCTCCTCCCTCAGTACTCCCTGGCCTCACGAGCACGTCATCGAGAACCACTGTGAGGCCCTCGTCCAAGTCCCCTTCTTCCCCCCTTAGAATCCGTGTCATAGCCGCCGCCCTTGAGCTCACCCGGAGCTCTGCGTGCCCACTCACCTCTGTCTGTGCTCACCGTGTAAGTGCGCGCCCCTGGCGGTGCTCGCGCGCCTCTTCCTTTACCACGTTGTCCGCATGCGCCCCTCGCTTCTCTCCTCTCCGGCCGCGCCTAGCGCACACGTGCGCCCAACCGTGCCACCCCTGCTCGTCACTGTCGCCCGCGTTGCTGCCGTTGCTCCTGGCCGATGTCGCTGCTACTTTGCTGTGCTGCCGCTACCTTGCGCTGTTGCTATGCCGCCGGCCCTTGCTAGTTGTCGTTTCTGCTGCTCTATTTTGTTGCTACTCTACCCGCTGCTACGGTCGGCCATGGCAAGCACCCGTGCGAGTGTACGTGTTGTATGTGCGTGCTGTGTGTGTATGATGTATGTGCGTGTGAGTAGGGCAGCCCTTGTTAATTAGGAATAAGTACCAATTAGTGGTTAGGAAAGTTAGTCTAAACCCTATGACATGTGGACCCTGCTGCTAATTAAAAGTTAAAAAAATAAAAATATACAAGCCTATGACATGCAGGACCCACTTTTACTATTCACATGTTGACCAGTAAATGTTGACTGGGTCAACCCAGCCACTCGACCCCACTTGTAAGCCACTGTAGCTAAGTTGCTGCTGTGTACACTTAGCAATTTCCTTTAAAACGAATTAAAACAATTTCTGAAAATGCAATAAACTTGGATAATTCATATAAGCTAATCTGTAACTCAAATGAAAATACTTCATACATGAAAGTTGCTCAAAACGACGAGACAAATCCGAATACACGGTCCGTTCATCCGTCAAACGTCCCTAGCATAGCAAACATGCAACAATCCCCTTTGGTTCATTTGTCTGAAAACGTCAAACACTGGGAATACATTCCCAGATGTTTTCCCCCTTCGCCAGTATCACCTATCCCTGCGTTTGGTCACCCTAGCACCACATATTGCCATGTTATGCTTTATGATGATTTGATTGCTCTGTTATTTATTGGTTCCCTCTCTGTTACTTCTTTCCGATAGACCCCGAGACCGCGGTTGAACTTGTGATCGACTACTTCACCTTCGAGGGTCCGTTTTTGTCTGTAGAGGAACCAGGCAAGCCCCCCCTCCCTTGATCAACCTAATTTTGCCTATTCTTCTCTCTATTGTTTGCATTAGAGTAGTGTAGCATGTTACTGTTTCCGACTAATCCTATTCTGTTGCATAGCCTGTCATTGTTGCTACAGTTGTTGATACCTTACCTGGAATCCTAAATGCTTAGTATAGGATGCTAATTTATCATCAGTGGCCCTACATTCTTGTCCGTCTGCCATGCTATACTATCGGGCCATGATCACTAGGGAGGTGATCACGTGTAAATACTTATAATACATGATATATGATCCATGTGGTGACTAAAGTCGGGTCGGCTCGTAGAGTACCCGCAAGTGATTCCGATGTGGGGGCTGAAAGGACAGGTGGTTCCATCCCGGTAGTGGTGGGCCTGGGTTCCCGACGGCCCCCGACTGTTACTTTGTGGTGGGGCAACAGGGCAGGTTGAGACCACCTAGGAGAAAGGTGGGCCTGGTCCTGGTCGGCGTCTGCGGATACTTCAATTAACATGCTTAATGAGATCTTGGTATTTGATCTGAGTCTGGCCACTGGCCTATACGCACTAACCAACTACACGGGAACAATTTGGGCACTCGACGTCGTGGTATCAGCCGAAGCCTTCGTTATGTGAGCGACTGTGCGGTGGGCGCCAAGTTAGACCGTGTAACGCAACTTCCTTTGTAATGGAGGTTGCTAGGTCTGCTCACCGGCCTCGTACGCAATGTGCAGGTGTGCAATGGGCGATAGGCCCAGACCCCTGCGCGCATAGGATTTAGACCGGCGTGCTGACCTCTCTGTTGTGCCTAGGTAGGGTTGCAACATGTTGATCTTCCGAGGCTGGGCATGACTCAGGAAAGTGTGTCCACCAAAGGGTATCTAGCGTGTTGAGAAATGTGGTGCACCCCTGCAGGGAAGTTTATCTATTCGAATAGTCGTGTCCCTTGGTAGAAGGACAACCCAAAGTTGTACCTCGACCTTATGACAACAAGAACTGGATACTTAATAAAACACACCCTTTCAAGTGCCAGATACAACCTAGTGATCGTTCTCTCACAGGGCGACGAGGAGAGGATCGCCGGGTATGATTTAGCTATACGATGATACTTGGTGAACTTACCATCTACTCTCTTCTATATGCTTCAATATGGATGCTGCCATAAGTGTAGTCTTTGATAGGACTAGCTATCCCCCTCTTATTCTGGCATTCTGCAGTTCAGTCCACAGATACTACCCATTTCATTGATACCAATGCATTTGTATTGTAGATCCTTGCTTGCGAGTACTTTGGATGAGTACTCACGGTTGCTTTGCTCCCCCCTTTTCCCCTTTCTCTACCTGGTTGTTGCGACCAGATGATGGAGCCCAGGAGCCAAACGCCACCGATGGTGACTCCTACTAATCTAGAGGTGCCTAATACTACGTGCAGACCGCCGCCGATGACTAGGAGTAGTTTAGGAGGATGCTAGACAGGTGGCATGTGCCTCTTTCAATCTATATCCCAGTTTGGGCTAACCATCTTATGGCAACTTGTTTAACTTATGTCTGTACTCAGATATTGTTGCTTTCGCTGACTCGTCTATGATTGAGCACTTGTATTTGAGCCCTCGAGGCCCATGGCTTGTAATATAAAGCTTGTATTATTTTAATTTGTGCCTAGAGTTGTGTTGTGATATCTTCTCGTGAGTCCTAGATCTTGATCATACACATTTGCGTGTATGATTATCGTATGGTCAAATCGGGGGCATCACAAGCTGGTATCAGAGCCAACCGCCTGTAGGAATCCCCCTTTCCAACTCCTTGGCCGAAGTTGAGTCTAATCATTGCAAAACTTTTACTAACATGGTTGTGTGGCTTACAGGCCCACATCGCCATTGGGCACTAAAACAGAATTTACTATGACCCAGCCCACCTGTAGTCTCCTCCCACCTCACGTACAGGAGCCTTACCATGGCCGCGCGCACGCCGCCCACACGCTCGATTGATCTCGTGTCGAGCATCCACAACCATCTGGAGAAAGATAAGACCACCCCAAACCCTAGGACAAAACCTAATCCCCATTCGCCCCCTTGTTCACTATCTTTCTCATTTTAGATCTTGCTCGAGCCGTGCTCACCATGTTCGTCGTTGTCGCCGTGGCCATCGTGCTCCCCGTCGCCTGAGGAGATATCCAGGAGGACTCTCGCAGACGACTACGTCTTCTCCGAGCTTCCAATCGAAATAGGACGCCCCGAGCGCTCGCCATCGGGCGTCTTCCCCGCGTCCGGTCGCCACTATCCCACCCTGGATCTCCTCCCTCAGCGCTCCCCCAGCCTCCCGAACACGTCATCGAGAACCGCTGTGAGGCCCTCGTCCAAGTCCCCTTATTCCCCCCTTAGAATCCATGCCGTAGCCGCCGCCCTTGAGCTCGCCCGGAGCTCCGCGTGCCCACTCGCCTCTGTCTGTGCTCACCGCGTATGCGCGCGCCCCTGGCCGTGCTCGCGCGCCTCTTCCTTGACCGCGCTGTCTGCATGCGCCCCTCACTTCTCTCCTCTCCGGTCGTGCCTAGCGCACGCGCGCGCCCAGCCGTGCCACCTCTGCTCGTCACTGTCGCCCGCGTTGCTGCCGTTGCTCCTGGCCGATGTCACCGCTGCTTTGCTGCGATGCCGCTACCTTGCGCTGCTGCTATGTCGTCGGCCCTTGCTAGCTGTCATTGCTACTTCTCTATATTGTTGATGCTCTACCCGCTGCTACGGCCGGCCCTGGCAAGCACCTGTGCGAGTGTACGTGATGTATGTGTGTGCTGTGTGTGTTGTGTGTGTGTATAATGTATGTGCGTGTGAGTAAGGTAGCCCTTGTTAATTAGGAATAAGTACCAATTAGTGGTTAGGAAAGTTAGTCTAAACCCTATCACATGTGGACCCTGCTGCTAATTAAAAGTTAAAACAAATAAAAATATACAAGCCTATGACATGCAGGACCCACTTTTACTATTCACATGTTGACTGGGTCAACCCAGCCACTGGACCCCACTTGTAAGCCATTGTAGCTAAGTTGCTGCTGTGTACACTTAGAAATTTCCTTTAAAAGGAATTAAAACAAATTCTAAAAATGCAATAAACTTGGATAATCCATATAAGATAATCCATAACTCAGATGAAAATACTTTATACATGAAAGTTGTTCAGAACGACGAGACAAATCCGAATACATGGTCCGTTCATCTGTCACACATCCCTAGCATAGCAAACCTGCAACAATCCCCCTTCGGTTCATTTGTCTGAAAACGTCAAACACCGGAAATACATTCCTGGATGTTTCCCCCCTTCGCCAGTATCACCTATCCCTGCGTTTGGTCAACCTACACTACTAGGAAAATCCTTACCAGTAGCGCTGGTTTTTTGGCAATTAGTAGCGCGGGCAGGCGCACTACTGCTACGGCGCTACAGCTATCTTCTAGCTGTAGTGCTTGTTTGAACCAGCACTACTGCTATCTGTATCTAGCAGTAGCGCGCCTCTGTCCATCGCTACTGCTAATACTAGTAGTGTGTCCCTTAAAAACGCTACCGGTAAGCAGCGCTGCTACTACTCCAATGCCCCACGCTACTGCTAGTATTTTCTTTTTTTTATGTTGTTGTATTCGTATTTTTTTCAGGTTTTATACAGTTACAACATACACATACACTGGAGCTATACGAAAAATGAATGTCTCATCATCATCATTGAAGTGGTACAACATAGTCTCATCATATCAACATAGTCTCAACACAAATGATGTCAATCTCATCATCATCTCGAAATAGTGATACAAGTTAATGATCACATGTCTCTTACATTGTCACCGTAGACACATGTTTCATCATCTACCTAAACTAAGACATACACGATAAGAGCGATCACGATGATCAAAAGCGGTATGATGTAGTAGTTTTTGCAGCGGCGCTGGTTCTGAATCCCCTGTTGTGCTATGAATCTCAAGTAACTAGCTTCGGCTTCCGCTCTGCTATCAAACCCTTTCTGGCTTCCACCGGAGAAGCCAGAGACTTGGGCCTGACACTCTGGCCACTCATCATACACACCTGGAACATGCCCTACATACACGGCATAACACTTCCTCGCCATCGTTGATCTATATACCTGTCAGAGATGCACATATATATATACCATGAAGCGAATTCAACAAAACAGTTATGAAATAGAATCAACATATATAGTAAACATAGTTAGCAAATTTCATCGTACCGAAAGTAATTAACTAGAGCGCGGCACCATACATCTAATAGTTTCATCGTACTGAGAGATTCGAAGTTTCATCATACAGAAAGTAACAAGTAACTAAACAGACACATTATTTTTAAGCAGTGCACTCTTCCCATCTATCCAGATCCGGAAGGGTGCACCCAAGCTTAGTGAAAGGCGTCATGTCCTGACGCTGTAGGGCAATGTGGGTTCGGACATCAGCTCACGATATTGGGCCGCCGTAGAACATCCCATTCTCTTCGAGGACATCTTTGATGATGATGGATGCAATTTCTTGTTGGATCCGGTAGAAATCATTTCGAAGTCGATTATCCGGCACGGCTCCAAAGGCTTCGTCCCATCTCTGGATATGGGTATCGGATGAAGATTTCATGTAAAGTGATTGCACATCCCTTCTATACTCCATCATTAGATGGATGACGTAGAATCCATCGTTCTCACTTCTTGCCGGTTGCTGGATGCAACAGAAGCCGGTCTTGTGGCTGAAACAAAGCCCGGCCTTATTTGTTTTTTTGCATTGGATGTAACCACCGCGCATGCCGAAGCCCAGCATAGTTTTCCAAGCGCTCAATGCGTTGCTGAACTTCCCTAGGGCTTTGTTGTTGATTTTTTTCATGCCCTCATCATCCCATGGGTTGACATCGTCATTCCAACCGGGGAACTGGAATCTTGCGTGCAACCTAGTTAGAAGCAGCTTCTTCAAATGTTCATCCTTCCATATTTTTGTGGTGTTGATGTTAGCGGTATCCCGTAGGATGCATCCTAGTTGGTTGCCGTAACACGCTGCCACTTCTCGCGGCTCTATTCGCTCGAACTCGCCAGGGTGCACTACCGTGACCACCATTCTTCCGGTGCCGAACTCATTTAGGCATTGTGTCCTCTTTTCCTTTTGTCCCTCACTGGCTTGGGAGGTCCCACCTTTCGTGCTGTAGTTAGGAACATCATCAGCGCCAGTCTCAGTGCCGATGTCGTTGGTGGCATCAGTGTCGGCGCCGGCGCCACCACCGTCGTCATCCGTCATGACAAGGCGGTCCGGACACCCAGCTTCCTGTCTCTCCTAATCCGCCAAAAAGTCGAGGTAGGCGTGTGCTTGACCTAATTGGGACTGAGAACCTCCGGCCTCATCGGTGTCGGTCATGTTTCCTAGGGTTCAATGTCGTAGTGGTTTAATTATTGAGCTTTATATAATAAAGTGAATAATGACAAAAAAGTGACCTTTGTTTTACCAGAAATGTCGTTTCATTCCTGGAGCGACAAATCTCGAGCACTCAATATGTCCAACTTTCTAGCACAAGTCATGCCGAAATTCACGGAAATTTTCGGCATCACCTTTGCTAGAAAGTGCACAAATAGAGCGCCTGGAATTTGCCGGAATGGAAATGAATCAACATTTCCGGCAAAGCATAGGTAACTTTGTTGCTGCTGACATATACACAATCATGAACATTGCTGCCCAACATATACACAATCATGCATCATTATGAACACTTTAACAGCCACATTATGAACACTCCGCCTTGCATCATTATGTGCTGACATATGAAGAGGGAGGGAACAGGGGTTGGTGCACCTCGGGGTCGGGGTCGCCGGGGCAGAGGGGGACGGGGTCCTTCTCCTCCTCGTCGATCTGCGCCTAGCTTCGATCTGCAGAGAGAGAGAGAGAGTGACCAAACTGTAAGTTAAAAATCCTTATTTTCAAAATGGACAGCAACTACATAAGCTAATTTTCAAAAACTATAATTTTCATTTCCATTTTTATTTAAAAACAAACACTAACAGGAAATTAAGCTAACTAACACTAACTAACTATCACTGGGCTAACACTAACTAACACTAACAGCAATTAACTAACTAGCACTAACAGCAAATTAAGCTAACTAACACTAACAATGATTAACTAACTAACACTAACACTAACTATGCGGGGGGCATACCGGAGCGGGATGGGGTCGAGGCGGGGCAGGGCGGGGCGGGGCTGGCGTCAGGGTCGCCGGGGTCGCTGGTCTGTAGAGAGCGGGAGGGGGTCAGAGAGAGAGCCAGGGCTGAGGGGTCTGAGACGGAGAGGAAGGAAGAGGGGGCGGGGGGCATACCGGAGCGGGATGGGGTCGAGGGCGGGGTGGGGCGGGGACGGCGTCGCGCGCGGGCGGGCGGGGCGGCGTCAGAGGGGATCGACGAGCGCGGCGGAGTGAGAGAGACAGAAAGAGGGCTAGCGGACCGGTGCTATAGCTAAATTAGCTATAGCGCTTGTTGGCAAAACCGCTATAGCTAAGTTAGCTATAGCGCTTGTCCAAGAAACAACTACTGGCTAATTTTTACAGTTGAAATGCTATGTATCACGCTAACTTTTGTACTAAGTTGAAGGAAATATGCCCTAGAGGCAATAAAAAGTTATTATTTATTTCCTTATATCATGATAAATGTTTATTATTCATGCTAGAATTGTATTAACCGGAAACATAATACATGTGTGAATACATAGACAAACAAAGTGTCACTAGTACTCTACTTGACTAGCTCGTTAATCAAAGATGGTTATGTTTCCTAACCATGAACAATGAGTTGTTATTTGATTAACGAGGTCACATCATTAGTTGAATGATCTGATTGACATGACCCATTCCATTAGCTTAGCACCCGATCGTTTAGTATGTTGCTATTGCTTTCTTCATGACTTATACATGTTCCTATGACTATGAGATTATGCAACTCCCGTTTGCCGGAGGAACACTTTGGGTGCTACCAAACGTCACAACGTAACTGGGTGATTATAAAGGACCATTACAGGTGTCTCCAAAGGTAGATGTTGGGTTGGCGTATTTCGAGATTAGGATTTGTCACTCCGATTGTCGGAGAGGTATCTCTGGGCCCTCTCGGTAATGCACATCACTTAAGCCTTGCAAGCATTGCAACTAAATGAGTTAGTTGCGGGATGATGTATTACAGAACGAGTAAAGAGACTTGCCGGTAACGAGATTGAACTAGGTATTGGAATACCGACGATCGAATCTCGGGCAAGTAACATACCGATGACAAAGGGAACAACGTATGTTGTTGTGCGGTCTGACCGATAAAGATCTTCGTAGAATACGTAGGAGCCAATATGGGCTTCCAGGTCCCACTATTGGTTATTGACCGGAGACGTGTCTCGGTCATGTCTACATTGTTCTCGAACCCGTAGGGTCCGCACGCTTAAGGTTACAATGACAGTTATATTATGAGTTTATGCATTTTGATGTACCGAAGGTTGTTCGGAGTCCCGGATGTGATCACGGACATGACGAGGAGTCTCGAAATGGTCCAGACATAAAGATTGATATATTGGAAGCCTATGTTTGGATATCGGAAGTGTTCCGGGTGAAATCGGGATTTTACCGGAGTACCGGGAGGTTACCGGAACCCCCCGGGAACCATATGGGCCTTGATGGGCCTTAGTGGAAAGGAGAAAGGGGCAGCCCAAGGTGGCCGCGTGCCTCCCCCCTTCCCCTAGTCCTATTAGGACTAGGAGAGGTGGCCGGCCCCCCTCTCTCTCTTTCCCCCCTCAAGGAATCCTATTCCAACTAGGATTGGGGGGGGGGGATCCTACTCCCAGAGGGAGTAGGACTCTCCTGGCGCGCCTCCTATGGCCGGCCAGCCTCCCCCCTCTAGTCCTTTATATACTGAGGCAGAGGCACCCCAGAAACACACAAGTTGATCCACGTGATCTATTCCTTAGCCGTGTGCGGTGCCCCCTACCACCATAGTCCTCGATAATACTGTAGCAGAGTTTAGGCGAAGCCCTGCTGCTGTAGTGCATCAAGATCGTCACCACGCCGTCGTGCTGACGGAACTCTTCCCCGACGCTTTGCTGGATCGGAGTCCGGGGATCGTCATCGAGCTGAACGTGTGCTCGAACTCGGAGGTGCCGTAGTTTTGGTGCTTGATCGGTTGGATCGTGAAGACGTACGACTACTTCCTCTACGTTGTGTCAGCGCTTCCGCAGTTGGTCTGCATGGGTACGTAGACAACACTCTCCTCTCTCGTTGTGATACATCACATGATCTTGCGTGTGCGTAGGAAAATTTTGAAAAAATTACTACGAAACCCAACAGTGGCATCCGAGCCTAGGTTATTTATGTTGATGTTATATGCACGAGTAGAACACAAGTGAGTTGTGGGCGATAAGTCTTACTGCCTACCAGCATGTCATACTTTGGTTCGGCGGCATTGTTGGACGAGATGACCCGGACCAACCTTACGCGTATGCTTACGCGAGACCGGTTCCCCCGACGTGCTTTGCACATAGGTGGCTTGCGGGCGACTGTCTCTCCAACTTTAGTTGAACTGAGTATGGCTACGCCCGGTCCTTGCGAAGGTTAAAACGAAGTCTATTTGACAAACTATCGTTGTGGTTTTGATGCGTAGGTGAGATTGGTTCTTGCTTAAGCCCGTAGCAGCCACATAAAACTTGCAACAACAAAGTAGAGGACATCTAACTTGTTTTTGCAGGGCATGTTGTGATGTGATATGGTCAAGACATGATGCTGAATTTTATTGTATGAGATGATCATGTTTTGTAACCGAGTTATCGGCAACTGGCAGGAGCCTTATGGTTGTCGTTTTATTGTATGCAATGAAATCGCGATGTAATGCTTTACTTTATTACTAAGCGGTAGTGATAGTCGTGGAAGCATAAGCTTGGCGAGACGAAAACGATGCTACGATGGAGATCAAGGTGTCACGCCGGTGACGATGGTGATCACGACGGTGCTTCAGAGATGGAGATCACAAGCACAAGATGATGATGGCCATATCATATCACTTATATTGATTGCATGTGATGTTTATCCTTTTTATGCATCTTATCTTGCTTTGATTGACGGTAGCATTATAAGATGATCTCTCACTAAATTATCAAGAAGTGTTCTCCCTGAGTATGCACCGTTGCGAAAGTTCTTCGTGCTGAGACACCACATGATGATCGGGTGTGATAGGTTCTACGTTCAAATACAACGGGTGCAAAACAGTTGCACACGCGGAATACTCAGGTTATACTTGACGAGCCAAGCATATACAGATATGGCCTTGGAACACGGAGACCGAAAGGTCGAGCGTGAATCATATAGTAGATATGATCAACATAACGATGTTCACCATTGAAAACTACTCCATCTCACGTGATGATCGGTTATGGTTTAGTTGATTTGGATCACGTAATCACTTAGAGGATTAGAGGGATGTCTATCTAAGTGGGAGTTCTTTAATTAACTTGATTAACTGAACTTAAATTTATCATGAAACTTAGTACCTGATTAGTATCTTGCGTATGTTTGATTGTAGATAGATGGCTCGTGTTGTTGTTCCATTGAATTTTAATGCGTTCCTTGAGAAAGCAAAGTTGAAAGATGATGGTAGCAATTACACGGACTGGGTCCGTAACTTGAGGATTATCCTCATTGCTGCATAGAAGAATTACGTCCAGGAAGGACCGCTGGGTGCCAGGCCTGCTGCAGGAGCAACGCCGGATGTTATGAACGTCTGGCAGAGCAAAGCTGATGACTACTCGATAGTTCAGTGTGCCATGCTTTACGGCTTAGAATCGGGACTTCAACGACGTTTTGAACATCATGGAGCATATGAGATGTTTCAGGAGTTGAAGTTAATATTTCAAGCAAATGCCCGGATTGAGAGATATGAAGTCTCCAATAAGTTCTATAGCTGCAAGATGGAGGAGAACAGTTATGTCAGTGAGCATATACTCAAAATGTCTGGGTATAATAATCACTTGATTCAATTGGGAGTTAATCTTCTAGATGATAGCGTCATTGACATAATTCTTCAATCACTGCCACCAAGCTACAAGAGCTTCGTGATGAACTATAATATGTAAGGGATGAACAAGACTATTCCCGAGCTCTTCGCGATGCTGAAAGCTGCGGAGGTAGAAATCAAGAAGGAGCATCAAGTGTTGATGGTCAACAAGACCACTAGTTTCAAGAAAAAGGGCAAAGGGAAGAAGAAGGGGAACTTCAAAAAGAACGGCAAGCAAGTTGCTGCTCAAGAGAAGAAACCCAAACCTGGACCTAAGCCTGAAACTGAGTGCTTCTATTGCAAGCAGACTGGTCACTGGAAGCGGAACTGCCCCAAGTATTTGGCGGATAAGAAGGATGGCAAGGTGAACAAAGGTATATGTGATATACATGTTATTGATGTGTACCTTACTAATGCTCGCAGTAGCACCTGGGTATTTGATACTGGTTCTGTTGCTAATATTTGAAACTCGAAACAGGGACTACGGATCAAGCGAAGATTGGTTAAGGACGAGGTGACGATGCGCGTGGGAAACGGTTCCAAAGTCGATGTGATCGCAGTCGGCACACTACCTCTACATCTACCTTCGGGATTAATATTAGACCTGAATAATTGTTATTTGGTGCTAGCGTTGAGCATGAACATTATATCTGGATCTTGTTTGATGCGAGACGGTTATTCATTTAAATCAGAGAATAATGGTTGTTCTATTTATATGAGTAATATCTTTTATGGTCATGCACCTTTGAAAAGTGGTCTATTTTTGATGAATCTCGATAGTAGTGATACACATATTCATAATGTTGAAACCAAAAGATGCAGAGTTGATAATGAAAGTGCAACTTATTTGTGGCACTGTCGTTTAGGTCATATCGGTGTAAAGCGCATGAAGAAACTCCATACTGATGGACTTTTGGAACCACTTGATTATGAATCACTTTGTACTTGCGAACCGTGCCTCATGGGCAAGAAGACTAAAACACCGTTCTCCGGTACTATGGAGAGAGCAACAGATTTGTTGGAGATCATACATACCGATGTATGTGGTCCGATGAATATTGAGGCTCGTGGCGGATATCGTTATTTTCTCACCTTCACAGATGACATAAGCAGATATGGGTATATCTACTTAATGAAACATAAGTCTGAAACATTTGAAAAGTTCAAAGAATTTCAGAGTGAAGTTGAAAATCATCGTAACAAGAAAATAAAGTTTCTACGATCTGATCGTGGAGGAGAATATTTGAGTTACGAGTTTGGTGTACATGTGAAAAATTGTGGAATAGTTTCGCAACTCACGCCACCCGGAACACCACAGCGTAATGGTGTGTCCGAACGTCGTAATCGTACTTTACTAGATATGGTGCGATCTATGATGTCTCTTACTGCTTTACCGCTATCGTTTTGGGGATACGCTCTAGAGACGGCCGCATTCACGTTAAATAGGGCACCATCAAAATCCGTTGAGACGACGCCTTATGAACTGTGGTTTGGCAAGAAACCAAAGTTGTCGTTTCTGAAAGTTTGGGGCTGCGATGCTTATGTGAAAAAGCTTCAACCTGATAAGCTCGAACCCAAATCGGAGAAATGTGTCTTCATAGGATATCCAAAGGAAACTATTGGATACACCTTCTATCACAGATCCGAAGGCAAGGCTTTTGTTGCTAAATTCGGAAACTTTCTGGAGAAGGAGTTTCTCTCGAAAGAAGTGAGTGGGAGGAAAGTAGAACTTGACGAGGTAACTGTACCTACTCCCTTATTGGAAAGTAGTACATCACAGAAAACTGTTTCTATGACACCTACACCATTTAGTGAGGAAGCTAATGATGATGATCATGAAACTTCAGAACAAGATACTACTGAACCTCGTAGATCAACCAGAGTAAGATCCGCACCAGAGTGGTACGGTAATCCCGTTCTGGAAGTCATGCTACTAGATCATGATGAACCTACGAATTATGAAGAAGCGATGGTGAGCCTAGATTCCGCAAAGTGGCTTGAAGCCATGAAATCTGAGATGGGATCCATGTATGAGAACAAAGTGTGGACTTTGGTTGACTTGCCCGATGATCGGCAAGCAATTGAGAATAAATGGATCTTCAAGAAGAAGACTGACGCTGACGGTAATATTACTGTCTATAAAGCTCGACTTGTCGCAAAAGGTTTTCGGCAAGTTCAAGGGATTGACTACGATGAGACCTTCTCACCCGTAGCGATGCTTAAGTCTGTCCGAATCATGTTAGCAATTGCCGCATTTCATGATTATGAAATTTGGCAGATGGATGTCAAAACTGCATTCCTGAATGGATTTCTGGAAGAATAGTTGTATATGATGCAACCAGAAGGTTTTGTCGATCCAAAGGGAGCTAACAAAGCGTGCAAGCTCCAGCGATCCATTTATGGACTGGTGCAAGCCTCTCAGAGTTGGAATAAACGTTTTGATAGTGTGATCAAAGCATTTGGTTTTATATAGACTTTTGGAGAAGCCTGTATTTACAAGAAAGTGAGTGGGAGCTCTATAGCATTTCTGATATTATATGTGGACGACATATTGTTAATTGGAAATGATATAGAATTTCTAGATAGCATAAAGGGATACTTGAATAAGAGTTTTTCAATGAAAGACCTCGGTGAAGCTGCTTACATATTAGGCATTAAGATCTATAGAGATAGATCAAGACGCTTAATTGGACTTTCACAAACAACATACCTTGACAAAATTTTGAAGAAGTTCAAAATGGATCAAGCAAAGAAAGGATTCTTGCCTGTGTTACAAGGTGTGAAATTGAGTAAGACTCAATGCCCGACCACTGCAGAAGATAGAGAGAATATGAAAGATGTTCCGTATGCATCAGCGATAGGATCTATCATGTATGCAATGCTGTGTACCAGACCTGATGTGTGCCTTACTATAAGTCTAGCAGGGAGGTACCAAAGTAATCCAGGAGTGGATCACTGGACAGCGGTCAAGAACATCCTGAAATACCTGAAAAGGACTAAGGATATGCTTCTCATATATGGAGGTGGCAAAGAGCTCGTCGTAAAAGGTTACGTTGATGCAAGCTTTGACACTGATCCGGACGATTCTAAATCGCAAACCGGATACTTGTTTACATTAAACGGTGGAGCTATCAGTTGGTGCAGTTCTAAACAAAGCGTCGTAGCGGGATCTACATGTGAAGCGGAGTACATAGCTGCTTCGGAAGCAGCGAACAAAGGAGTCTGGATGAAGGAGTTCATATCCAATCTAGGTGTCATACCTAGTGCATCGGGTCCAATGAAAATCTTTTGTGACAATACTGGTGCAATTGCCTTGGCAAAGGAATCCAGATTTCACAAGAGAACCAAGCACATCAAGAGACGCTTCAATTCCATCCGGGATCTAGTCCAGGTGGGAGACATAGAGATTTGCAAGATACATACGGATCTGAATATTGTAGACCCATTGACTAAGCCTCTTCCACGAGCAAAACATGATCAGCACCAAGGCTCCATGGGTGTTAGAATCATTACAGTGTGATCTAGATTATTGACTCTAGTGCAAGTGGGAGACTGAAGGAAATATGCCCTAGAGGCAATAATAAAGTTATTATTTATTTCCTTATAATCATGATAAAAGTTTATTATTCATGCTAGAATTGTATTAACCGGAAACATAATACATGTGTGAATACATAGACAAACAAAGTGTCACTAGTATGCCTCTACTTGACTAGCTCGTTAATCAAAGATGGTTATGTTTCCTAACCATGAACAATGAGTTGTTATTTGATTAACGAGGTCACATCATTAGTTGAATGATCTGATTGACATGACCCATTCCATTAGCTTAGCACCCGATCGTTTAGTATGTTGCTATTGCTTTCTTCATGACTTATACATGTTCCTATAACTATGAGATTATGCAACTCCCGTTTACCGGAGGAACACTTTGGGTACTACCAAACGTCACAACGTAACTGGGTGATTATAAAGGAGTACTACAGGTGTCTCCAAAGGTACATGTTGGGTTGGCGTATTTCGAGATTAGGTTTTGTCACTTCCGATTGTCGGAGAGGTATCTCTGGGCCCTCTCGGTAATGCACATCACTTAAGCCTTGCAAGCATTGCAACTAAATGAGTTAGTTGCGGGATGATGTATTACAGAACGAGTAAAGAGACTTGCCGGTAACGAGATTGAACTAGGTATTGGAATACCGACGATCGAATCTCGGGCAAGTAACATACCGATGACAAAGGGAACAACGTATGTTGTTGTATGGTCTGACCGATAAAGATCTTCGTAGAATATGTAGGAGCCAATATGGGCATCCAGGTCCCGCTATTGGTTATTGACCGGAGACGTGTCTCGGTCATGTCTACATTGTTCTCGAACCCGTAGGGTCCGCACGCTTAAGGTTACGATGACAGTTATATTATGAGTTTATGAATTTTGATGTACCGAAGGTTGTTAGGAGTCCCGGATGTGATCACGGACATGACGAGGAGTCTCGAAATGGTCGAGACATAAAGATTGATATATTGGAAGCCTATGTTTGGATATCGGAAGTGTTCCGGGTGAAATCGGGATTTTACCGGAGTACCGGGAGGTTACCGGAACCCCCCGGGAACCATATGGGCCTTGATGGGCCTTAGTGGAAAGGAGAAAGGGGCAGCCCAAGGTGGCCGCGCGCCTCCCCCCTTCCCCTAGTCCTATTAGGACTAGGAGAGGTGGCCGTCCCCCCTCTCTCTCTTTCCCCCCTCAAGGAATCCTATTCCAACTAGGATTCGGGGGGGGGGGGGAATCCTACTCCCAGAGGGAGTAGGACTCTCCTGGCGCGCCTCCTATGGCCGGCCAGCCCCCCCCCCTCTAGTCCTTTATATACTGAGGCAGAGGCACCCTAGAAACACACAAGTTGATCCACGTGATCTATTCCTTAGCCGTGTGCGGTGCCCCCTACCACCATAGTCCTCGATAATACTGTAGCGGAGTTTAGGCGAAGCCCTGCTGCTGTAGTGCATCAAGATCGTCACCACGCCGTCGTGCTGACGGAACTCTTCCCCGACGCTTTGCTGGATCGGAGTCCGGGGATCGTCATCGAGCTGAACGTGTGCTCGAACTCGGAGGTGCCGTAGTTTTGGTGCTTGATCGGTTGGATCGTGAAGACGTACGACTACTTCCTCTACGTTGTGTCAGCGCTTCCGCAGTCGGTCTGCGTGGGTACGTAGACAACACTCTCCTCTCTCGTTGCGATACATCACATGATCTTGCGTGTGCATAGGAAAATTTTGAAATTACTATGAAACCCAACATTATTTTCCTTGCATTTAATTTTCCACAACTTATTAGTTCCTTTTTCTTTTTCGTTTCATTTCATTTTCCACAACTTTGATTCCGGCAAGGCACTTGAACAATTGATCGACCTCCTTCTGATCTAAGGTGAAGCAAGAGGGGGGCAATATTGTTCTTCCTTCTTGTTTACTTTTTTGCCCCTATCTTCCGTCTCTGTCTCCGTCTTGGTCTCCTCTGACGACCTTTTATCGGGCGTTTGGAGATCTTTCCTGATTTTCAAAAATTCCAAGTCTTTTCTCTCCTTCGGCCCATCCTTGGTCCTCTCCGGCATGTTCATCAATGTTCCAAGAAAACTCTCAAGGATGTTTTTTGTGATATGCATTTGATCAAGGCTATGAGGGTGTCGAGTATGGGCCAGTATTCCAAGTCCCAGAAAACAGATCTCGTCTTCCATACCTTCAGCCGGGGCTCCGGCGCCTTTTTCTTTGTCTTTCCCGGCGAGGGGCACTCTTTCGAGTTCTTCAATAACTCATATATTTCTGCACCGCTACGCTTACGTGGAGGACCTCGATGCTCAGCCTTACCATTGAATAGATCTCCACGCTTTCTCCATGGGTCATCCTTCTCGAGCCATCTTTGATGCCCCATGTACATGATTTTCAAAGACCCGCCATCTTTCGATAGCTGCAGAGAAGTTGTATCATCCATGCACCTCGTGCATCCGCAATATCCGTGACACACCTGGCCGGAGAGATACCGCAACCAAGATAGTCCTGCACCGTTGTAATCAGCGTGGCTCTCATGTAGAAATACTCTCCTTTGCTTGCATCCCATGTCTTGGCTGGCGTTGTCCATAAGGTCTGTAACTCCTCTTTCAGTAACCCGAGATACAGATTTATATCATTTCCCGGTTGTCGCGGCCCTTGAATAAGCATAGCCATGTGTATGTATTTTTCCTTCATGCATAACCAGGGGGAGGTTGTACATCCATACAAACATGGGCCATGTGCTATGATTGGTGTTCTGGTTGCCAAATGGATTCATGCCATCACTACTAGCGCCAAGCACTATGTTCCTTGGATCATTTGCGAAAAAATCAAATTTAGCATTTAATGCTCTCCACTGGCTAGCATCTACGAGGTGTCTCAGCTTCGGCTCATCTCCGTCATCTGGCTTCACCCTCTCCGCGTGTCAGCGCATAAGCTTTGCTTCATTAGGATCTACGAAATACCGCTGTAGACGCGGAGTGCTCGAAAAGTACCATACAACTTTCTATGGAGCTTTCTTTCCAGCCTTTTTATATCGTGAAGCATTGCACTTTGGACAGATGGTTTTTTCAGCATGCTCGTTCCAATATATGATGCAAATGTTGATGCATGCATGATATCTAATATGTGGCAGATCAAGAGGGCACACGATTTTCTTTGTCTCCTTGACACTAGTAGGACACAGGCTTCCCGCGGGAAGAACCTTCTTTAGGTACTTCAGAAGCTCATCCAGACTCGTATCTGTCCATTTGTTTTTTCCTTCATCTTTAGAAGTTCTAGTGTGAAACTCAAGCGGGTCACCTCGGGATTATTGCAACCATCATACAAAGGAGTCATCGAGTCTACCTCTAGTTGCACCAGTTTGGCCTCCTCTCTAGAAGCAGCTTTGTCACTAGTCGTCTTCTTGCGAAGCATGTCTCGAACATGCGGGTTCCGCATGGCTGAACTTAGTAGCGACGAAGACGGTGGCGTGTCCGCGTCTTCTCCGCCTTGAACTGCCTCTTCGCCATCGACATTTCCAAGGCTGTCTTCCTCTTCGGGCACATAATCGGTCATCTCTTCGTCTGGTGGCCCCATGTCATTATTTCCTGCCCCGTCGACGTCCTCATCATCATCATCATCTTCACTTATCCACCGAGTATGGCCATGCATGAAACCATGCATGAGCAGGTGCGCCTTGAATGTGCCACCCTCAAAGGGGTCGAGCCTGACAATTCCTTTGCATTTTCGACACGGACATAAAACATCCTTTAGTCTTTTTTCATACATGTCGTCCATAGTGGATTGCTAGTATCTTTCCACCATCCTTCCATTGACCTTCATGATCATCTGCGCACGGAGCAAATATTATAACCACGTATATATGCATGCATGGATCAAATTCATACAAAAATTCAGCATGACCTTCCCTAAACATAGGACATATTGAGTTTGCCCGAAATTCGCCGAAACAGAATTGAATTGACATTTTGGCAAAACATAGGCAACTCATGTCACCCACATTATTTCATCAAATACACAATGTAGGAAACTCAAATTATGCCACACACAAATCGGTATATATATTCTCATATCGCCCATATATATATAGTTGCGATCCAATCCACACAGACACCTTTTTTTGCTCACCTATGTGTTGAGAGGGATATCAAACACCTTTCTTCTTAATTACCTAGTAGCTCTAGATATATAGCTCTAACTAGCTAGCTAGCTAGGGAGAGAGAGAGAGAGCTAGCTAGGGAGATAGTGGGAGAGGAGAGGGAAGGCATTAATGGAAGGGGTGGAGGGCAAAGAAGAGGGGGAGGGAGGGCATTAATGGAGGGGGTGGTGGTGGAGGGAACAAAGAAGAGGGGGTGGTGGAGGGCAAAGAAGAGGGGGTGGTGGAGGGCAAAGAAGAGGGGGAGGGAGGCCTCTAAAGGAGGGGTGGTGGAGGGGGAGCATTGAATGGAACAAGCAAGGTGCAAGGAAAGGGGGAGAAAGGAAGGGGAGAGGAAGAAGAAAGGGGAGGAAGGAGGGGAAAGGTGGTAGGTGGGTGGCGACCATAGCAGTAGCGCGGGGTGCCAAAGCACGCTACTGCTATGAGTGCCAGCCAAAATATCTGCTGGTACGTAAAACTAGCTATAGCGCTTGTACAAAAACAACGCTACTGGTATAAGTTTACCCATAGAAGAAATAGCAGTAGCGCGTCTAGGTGCACGGGCGCTACAGCTACTTTCTTAACAGTAGAGCTTGTTAGACAACAAACGCTGCTAATATTTTTTGGTCGGGTGGTGTGCTGTGGCAAACTTACCAGTAGCGTGGCTTCCAAAAACCAACGCTGCTACTATGTTGTACCAGTAGCGCGTGTTGTAACAGACGCTACTAGTAAATATACACGCTACTGATAAACTTCTATGTATAAGCCTTTTCCTAGTAGCGCTAGCACCACGTATTGCCATGTTATGCTTTGTGATGCTTTGGTTGCTCTGTTATTTATTGGTTCCCCCTCCGTTACTTCTTTCCGGTAGACCCCGAGACCGCGGTTGAACCTATGATCGACTACTTCACCTTCGAGGGTCCGTTTTTGTCTACAGAGCAACCAGGCAAGCCCCCCCCCCTTGATCAACCCGATATCGCCTATTTCTCTCTACTGCTTGCATTAGAGTAGTGTAGCATGTTACTGTTTCCGATTAATCCTATTATGTTGCATAGCCTGTCATTGTTGCTACAGTTGTTGATACCTTACCTGCAATCCTAAATGCTTAGTATAGGATGCTAATTTATCATAAGTGGCCCTACATTCTTGTTCGTCTGCCATGCTATACTATTGGGCCATGATCACTAGGGAGGTGATCACAGGTAAATACTTATAATACATGATATATGATCCATGTGGTGACTAAAGTCGGGTCGGCTCATAGAGTACCCACAAGTGATTCCGATGTGGGGGCTGAAAGGACAGGTGGTTCCATCCCGGTAGTGGTGGGCCTAGGTTCCCGATGGCCCCCGACTGTTACTTTGTGGCGGGGCGATAGGGCAGGTTGAGACCACCTAGGAGAAAGGTGGGCCTGGCCCTGGTCGGCGTCTGCAGATACTTCAATTAACACGCTTAATGAGATCTTGGTATTTGATCTGAGTCTGGCCACTGGCCTATACGCACTAACCAACTACACGGGAACAATTTGGGCACTCGACGTCGAGGTGTCAGCCGAAGCCTTCGTGATGTGAGCGACTGTGCTGCGGGCGCCGGGTTGGACCGTGTAAAGAAACCTCCTTTGTAATTGAGGTTGCTAGGTCTGCTCACCGACCGCGTACCCAACGTGCAGGTGTGCAATTGGCGATGGGCCCAGACCCCTACACACATAGGATTTAGACAGGCGTGCTGATATCTCTGTTGTGCCTAGGTAGGGTTGCGACATGTTGATCTTTCGAGGTCGGGCATGACCCAGGAAAGTGTGTCCACCAAAGGGTATCGAGTGTGTTGGGAAATGTGGTGCACCCCTATAGGGAAGTTTATCTATTCGAATAGCCGTGTCCCTCAGTAAAATGACAACCCAAAGTTGTACCTCAACCTTATGACAACTATAACTGGATACTTAATAAAACACACCCTTTCAAGTGCCAGATACAACCCGGTGATCATTCTCTCACAGGGAGACGAGGAGAGGATCGCCGGGTATGATTAAGCTATACGATGATACTTGGTGAACTTACCATCTACTCTCTTCTATATGCTTCAATATAGAGGCTGCCACAAGTGTAGTCTTTGATAGGACTAGCTATCCCCCTCTTATTCTGGCATTCTGTAGTTCAGTCCATAGATACTACCCATTTCATTGATACCAATGCATATGTAGTGTAGATCCTTGCTTGCAAGTACTTTGGATGAGTACTCACGGTTGCTTTGCTCCCCCTTTTCCCCTTTCTCTACCTGGTTGTTGCGACCAGATGATGGAGCCCAGGAGCCAGACACCACTGATGATGACTCCTACTACTCTGGAGGTGCCTAGTACTACGTGCAGACCGTCGACGACGACTAGGAGTAGTTTAGGAGGATCCCAGGCATGAGGCATGCGCCTCTTTCGATTTGTATCCAAGTTTGTGCTAGCCATCTTATGGAAACTTGTTTAACTTATGTATGTACTCAGATATTGTTGCTTTCGCTGACTCGTCTATGATCGAGCACTTGTATTCAAGCCCTCGAGTCCCCTGGCTCGTAATATAAAGCTTTGTATTATTTTAATTTGTGCCTAGAGTTGTGTTGTGATATCTTCCCGTGAGTCCCAGATCTTGATCGTACGCATTTGCGTGTATGATTAGTGTATGGTCAAATCGGGGGCGTCACAAGTTGGTATCAGAGCCGACCGCCTGTAGGAATCCCACTTTCCAACTCCTTGGCCGAAGTTGAGTCTAGTAATTGCAAAACTTTTACTAACATGGTTGTGTGGCTTACAGGCCCACATCGCCATTGGGCACTAAAACAGAATTTACTATGACCCGCCCACCTCCAGTCTCCTCCCACCTCACGTACAGGAGCCTTGCCGTGGCCGCGCGCACGCCGCCCACACGCTCGATTGATCTCGTGTCGAGCATCCACGACCATCTGGAGAAAGATAAGACCACCCCCAACCCCCAGGACAAACCCTAATCCCCATTCGCCCCCTCGTTCACTATCTTTCTCATTTTAGATCTCGCCCGAGCTGTGCTCGCCATGTTCGTCATCGTCGTCGTGGCCATCGTGCTCCCCGTCGCCTGAGGAGATGTCCAGGAGGACTCTCGCGGATGACTACATCTTCTCCGAGCTTCCTATCAAACTGGGACGCCCCGAGCGCTCGCCATCAGGCGTCTTCCCCGCGTCTGGTCACCACTGCCCCACCCTGGATCTCCTCCCTCAGCGCTCCCCTAGCCTCCCAAACACGTCATCGAGAACCGCTGTGAGGCCCTCGTCCAAGTCCCCTTCTCCCCCCCTTAGAATTCGTGCCGTAGCCGTCGCCCTTGAGCTCACCCGGAGCTCCGCGTGCCTACTCGCCTCTGTCTGTGCTCACCACGTATGCGCGCGCCCCTGGCCGTGCTCGCGTGCCTCTTCCTTGACCGCGTTGTCCGCATGCACCCCTCACTTCTTTCCTCTCCGGCCGCGCCTAGCGCACGCGCGCTCCCAGCCGTGCCACCTCTGCTCGTCACTGTCGCCCGTGTTGCTTCCGTTGCTCCTGCCTGATGTCACCGCTGCTTTGCTGCGCTGCCGCTACCATGCGCTGCTGCTATGCTGCCAGCCCTTGCTAGCTCTCGTTGCTACTGCTCTATATTGTTGCTGCTCTACCCGCTGCTACGGTCGGCCATGGCAAGCACCCGTGCGAGTGTACGTGATGTATGTGCGTGTTGTGTGTGTTGTGTGTGTGATGTATGTGCGTGTGAGTAGGGCGGCCCTTTTTAATTAGGACTAAGTACCAATTAGTGGTTAGGAAACCCTATGACATGTGGACCATGCTGCTAATTAGAAGTTAAAACAAATAAAAATATACAGGCCTATGACATGCAGGACCCACTTTTACTATTCACGTGTTGACCAGTAAATGTTGACTGGGTCAACCCAGCCACTGGACCCCACTTGTAAGCCACTGTAGCTAAGCTGCTGCTGTGTACACTTAGCAATTTCCTTTAAAAGGAATGAAAACAAATTCTGGAAATGCAATAAACTTGGATAATTCATATAAGATAATCCGTAACTCAGATGAAAATATTTTATACATGAAAGTTTCTCAGAACGACGAGACGAATCCGAATACACGGTCCGTTCATCCGTCACACATCCCTAGACATAGCAAACATGCAACAATCCCCCTTCGGTTCATTTGTCTGAAAACGTCAAACACCGGGAATACATTCCCGGATGTTTCCCCTGAAGGAAATATGTCCTAGAGGCAATAATAAAGTTATTATTTATTTCCTTATATCATGATAAATGTTTATTATTCATGCTAGAATTGTATTAACCGGAAACATAATACATGTGTGAATACATAGACAAACAGAGTGTCACTAGTATGCCTCTACTTGACTAGCTCGTTAATCAAAGATGGTTATGTTTCCTAACCATGAACAAGGAGTTGTTATTTGATTAACGGGATCACATCATTAAGTGAATGATCTGATTGACATGACCCATTCCATTAGCTTAGCACCCGATCGTTTAGTATGTTGCTATTGCTTTCTTCATGACTTATACATGTTCCTATGACTATGAGATTATGCAACTCCCGTTTACCAGAGGAACACTTTGTGTGCTACCAAGCATCACAACGTAACTGGGTGATTATAAAGGAGCTCTACAGGTGTCTCCAAAGGTACATGTTGGGTTGGCGTACTTCGAGATTAGGATTTGTCACTCCGATTGTCGGAGAGGTATCTCTGGGCCCTCTCGGTAATGCACATCACTTAAGCCTTGCAAGCATTGCAACTAATGAGTTAGTTGCGGGATGATGTATTACAGAACGAGAAAGAGACTTGCCGGTAACGAGATTGAACTAGGTATAGGATACCGACGATCGAATCTTGGGCAAGTAACATACCGATGACAAAGGGAACAACTTATGTTGTTATGCGGTCTGACCGATAAAGATCTTCGTAGAATATGTAGGAGCCAATATGAGCATCCAGGTTCCGCTATTGGTTATTGACCGGAGACATGTCTCGGTCATGTCTACATTGTTCTCGAACCCGTAGGGTCCGCACGCTTAAGGTTACGATGACAGTTATATTGTGAGTTTATGCATTTTGATGTACCGAAGGTTGTTCGGAGTCCTGGATGTGATCACAGACATGACGGGGAGTCTCGAAATGGTCGAGACATAAAGATTGATATATTGGAAGCCTATGTTTGGATATCGGAAGTGTTCCGGGTGAAATCGGGATTTTACCGGAGTACCGGGAGGTTACCGGAACCCCCCGGGAGCTTTATGGGCCTTAGTGGGCCTTAGTGGAAAAGAGAAGGGGCAGCCCAAGATGGGCCGCGCGGCCCTCCCCTCCCTTGGTCCGAATAGGACAAGGAGAGGGGGTCGGCCCCCTCTCTCTTTTCCCCCCTTCGCGAATCCTATTCCAACTGGGATTGGGGGGGGGATCCTACTCCCAGAGGGAGTAGGACTCCTCCTGGCGGGCCTCTCCTAGGCCGGCCGCACCCCCCCCCCTTGGTCCTTTATATACGGAGGCAGGGGCACCCCAGAGAGACACAAGTTGATCCACGTGATCATATTCTTAGCCGTGTGCGATGCCCCCTTCCACCATAGTCCTCGATAATATTGTAGCGGTGCTTAGGCGAAGCCCTGCGACGGTAGTACATCAAGATCGTCACCACGCCGTCGTGCTGACGGAACTCTTCCCCGACACTTTGCTGGATCGGAGTCTGGGGATCATCATCGAGCTGAACGTGTGCTAGAACTCGGAGGTGCCGTAGTTTCGGTGCTTGATCGGTCGGGCCGTGGAGACGTACGACTACATCAACCAAACGCTTCCGTTGTCGATCTACAAGGGTACGTAGATCACACTCTCCCCTCTTGTTGCTATGCATCACCATGATCTTGCGTGTGCGTAGGAAAAATTTTGAAATTACTATGTTCCCCAACATCCCCCCCTTCGCCAGTATCACCCATCCCTGCGTTTGGTCAACCTAGCACCACGTATTGCCATGTTATGCTTTGTGATGCTTTGATTCCTCTATTATTTATTGGTTCCCCCTCTGTTACTTCTTTCCGGTAGACCCCGAGACCGCGGTTGAACCTGTGATCGACTACTTCACCTTCGAGGGTCCGTTTTTGTCTACAGAGCAACCAGGCAAGCCCCCCCACCCTTGATCAACCCGATATTGCCTATTCTTCTCTCTACTGCTTGCATTAGAGTAGTGTAGCATGTTACTATTTCCGATTAATCCTATTCTGTTGCATAGCCTGTCATTGTTCCTACAGTTGTTGATACCTTACCTGCAATCCTAAATGCTTAGTATAGGATGCTAATTTATCATCAGTGGCCCTACATTCTTGTCCGTCTGCCATGCTATACTATCGCGCCATGATCACTAGGGAGGTGATCATGGGTATATACTTATAATACATGATATATGATCCATGTGGTGACCAAAGTCGGGTCGGCTCGTAGAGTACCCGCAAGTGATTCTGATGTGGGGGTTGAAAGGACAGGTGGTTCCATCCCAGTAGTGGTGGGCCTGGGTTCCCGATGGCCCCCGACTGTTACTTTGTGGCGGGGCGATAGGGCAGGTTGAGACCACCTAGGAGAAAGGTGGGCCTGGCCCTGGTCGGCGTCTGCGGATACTTCAATTAACACGCATAACGAGATCTTGGCACTTGATCTGAGTCTGGCCACTGGCCTATACGCACTAACCAACTACATGGGAACAATTTGGGCACTCGACGTCGTGGTATCAGCCGAAGCCTTCGTGATGTGAGCGACTGTACGGCGGGCGCCGGGTTGGACCGCGTAACGCAACTTCCTTTGTAATGGATGTTGCTAGGTCTGCTCACCGGCCGCATACGCAAAGTGCGGGTGTGCAATGGGCGATGGGCCCAGACCCCTGCGCGCATAGGATTTAGACCGGCGTGTTGACCTCTCTGTTGTGCCTAGGTAGGGTTGCGACATGTTAATCTTCCGAGGCCGGGCATGACCCAGGAAAGTGTGTCTGGCCAAAGGGGATCGAGCGTGTTGGGAAATGTGGTGCACCCCTGCAGGGAAGTTTATCTATTCGAATAGTCGTGTCCCTCGATAAAAGGACAACCCGAAGTTGTACCTCGACCTTATGACAACTAGAACCGGATGCTTAATAAAACACACCCTTTCAAGTGCCAGATACAACCCGGTGATCGTTCTCTCACAGGGCGACGAGGAGAGGATCGCCGGGTACGATTAAGCTATACGATGATACTTGGTGAACTTACCATCTACTCTCTTCTATATGCTTCAATATGGAGGCTGCCGGAAGTGTAGTCTTCGATAGGACTAGCTATCCCCCTCTTATTCTAGCATTCTCCAGTTCAGTCCACATATATTACCCATTTCATTGATACCAATGCATATGTAGTGTAGATCCTTGCTTGCGAGTACTTTGGCTGAGTACTCACGGTTGCTTTGCTCCCCCTTTTCCCCTTTCTCTACCTGGTTGTTACGACCAGATGATGGAGCCCAGGAGCCAGACGCCACCGATGATGACTCCTACTACTCTGGAGGTGCCTAATACTACATGCAGACCGCCACCGATGACTAGGAGTAGTTTAGGAGGATCCCAGGCAGGAGGCATGCGCCTCTTTCAATCTGTATCCCAGTTTGTGTGAGCCATCTTATGGCAACTTGTTTAACTTATGTCTCTACTCAGATATTGTTGCTTTCGCTGACTCGTCTATGATC
This sequence comes from Triticum urartu, assembly GCF_003073215.2. NCBI lineage: Eukaryota > Viridiplantae > Streptophyta > Magnoliopsida > Poales > Poaceae > Triticum > Triticum urartu. Next base: position 197,634,661 of record NC_053022.1, read on the forward strand.
GAGCACTTGTATTCGAGCCCTCGAGGCCCCTGGCTTGCAATATAAAGCTTGTATTATTTTAATTTGTGCCTAGAGTTGTGTTGTGATATCTTACGGTGAGTCCCTAATCTTGATCGTACACATTTGCGTGTATGATTAGTGTATGGTCAAATCGGGGGCATCACAAGTTGGTATCAGAGCCGACTGCCAGTAGGAATCCCCCTTTCCAACTCCTTGGCCGAAGTTAAGTCTAGTCATTGCAAAACTTTTACTAACATGGTTGTGTGGCTTATGGGCCCACGTCGCCATTAGGCACTAAAACAGAATTTACTATGACCCAGCCCACCTCCAGTCTCCTCCCACCTCACATACAGGAGCCTTGCCGTGGCCACGTGCACGCCGTCCACATGCTTGATTAATCTCGTGTCGAGCATCCACGACCATCTGGAGAAAGATAAGACCACCCCAACCCCCAGGACAAACCCTAATCCCCATTCTCCCCCTCGTTCACTATCTTTCTCATTTTAGATCTCGCCCGAGCCGTGCTCTCCATGTTCATCATTGTCGCCGTGGCCATCGTGCTCCCCGTCGCTTGAGGAGATGTCCAGGAGGACTCTCGCGGACGACTACATCTTCTCCGAGCCTCCAATCGAACTGGGACGCCCCGAGCGCTCGCCATCGGGCATCTTCCCCGCGTCCGGTCGCCACTGCCCCACCCTGGATCTCCTCCCTCGGCGCTCCCCGGGCCTCCCGAGCATGTCATCGAGAACCGCTGTGAGGCCCTCGTCCAAGTACCCTTCTTTCCCCCTTAGAATCTGTGTCGTAGCTGCCGCCCTTGAGCTCGCCCGGAGCTCCGCGTCTGATACGTCTCCAACGTATCTATAATTTTTGATTGCTCCATGCTATATTATCTACTATTTTAGAGATTATTGGGATTTATTATCCACTTTTATATTATTTTTGGGACTAACCTATTAACCGGAGGCCCAGCCCAGAATTGTTGTTTTTTGCCTGTTTTAGGGTTTCGAAGTAAATGAATATCAAACGGAGTCCAAAAGGAATGAAACCTTCGGAAACGTGATTTTCTCATCAGATATGATCCAGGAGACTTGGACCCTCCGTCAAGAAAGCCACGAGGTGGTCACGAGGGTAGGGGCGCCCCCCCCCCCCAGGGCGTGCCCCCTGCCTCGTCGGCCCCTTGAAGCTCCACCAACGTACTTCTTCCTCCTATATATATCCACGTACCCCCAAATGATCGGGGACGGAGCCAAAAACCTAATTCCACCGCCGCAACTTTCTGTATCCACGAGATCCCATCTTGGGGCCTATTCCGGAGCTCCGCCGGAGGAGGCATCGATCACGAAGGGCTTCTACATCCTCATCCAAGCCCCTCCGATGAAGTGTGAGTAGTTTACTTCAGACCTACAGGTCCATAGCTAGTAGCTAGATGGCTTCTTATCTCTTTTTGGATCTCAATACAATGTTCTCCCCCTCTCTCGTGGAGATCTATTCGATGTAATCTTATTTTTGTGGTGTGTTTGTTGAGACCGATGAATTGTGGGTTTATGATCAAGTCTATCTATGAATAATATTTGAATCTTCTATGAATTCTTTTATGTACGATTGGTTATCTTTGCAAGTCTATTCGAATTATCAGTTTGGTTTGGCCTACTAGATTGGTTGTTCTTGCCATGGGAGAAGTGCTTAGCTTTGGGTTCGATCTTGCGGTGTCCTTTCCCAGTGATAGAAGGGGCAGCAAGGCATGTATTGTATCATTGCCATCGAGGATAACAAGATGAGGTTTTTATCATATTGCATGAAACTATCCCTCTACATCATGTCATCTTGCTTAAGGCATTACTCTGTTTTTAACTTAATACTCTAGATGCATGCTGGATAGCGGTCGACGAGTGGAGTAATAATAGTAGATGTAGAATTTTTTTGGTCTACTTGTCTCGGACGTGATGCCTATATACATGATCATACCTAGATATTCTCATAACTGTGCTCAATTCTGTCAATTGCTCAACAGTAATTTGTTCACCCACCGTAGAATACTTATGCTCTTGAGAGAATCCACTAGTGAAACCTATGGCCCCCGGGTCTCTTTCTCATCATATCAATCTCCATCACTTTATTATTGCTTTGCTTTTACTTTGCTTTTACTTTATTTACTTTGCATCTCTATATCAAAAATACTAAAAAATATTATTTATCATCTCTATCAGATCTCACTTTCATAAGTGACCGTCAAGGAATTGACAACCCCTAAGCGCGTTGGTTGCGTTGAGCTATTGTTTTTGTGTAGGTACGAGGGACTCAAGCGTAGCCTCCTACTGGATAGATACCTTGGTTCTCAAAAACTGAGGGAAATACTTACGCTAGTTTGCTGCATCATCCCTTCCTCTTCGGGAAAATCCAACGCAGTGCTCAAGAGGTAGCACCCACTCGCCTCTGTCTGTGCTCACCGCGTATGCGCGCGCCACTGGCCGTGCTCGCGCGCCTCTTCCTTGACCGCGCCGTCCGCATGCGCCCCCTCGCTTCTCGCCTCTCTGGTCGCGCCTAGCGAATGCGCGCGCCCAGCCGTGCCACCCCTGCTCGTCACTGCTGCCCGCGTTGCTACCGTTGCTCCTGGTCGATGTCGCCACAGCTCTACTGCGCTGCCGCTACCTTGTGCTGCTATATGCCGCCTGCCCTTGCTAGCTGTCGTTGCTGCTGCTCTATACTGTTGCTGCTCTACCCGCTGCTTCCGGCGGCCATGGCAAGCACCCGTGCGAGTGTACGTGTTGTATGTGCGTGCTGTGTGTGTTCTGTGTGTGTATGATGTATGTGCGTGTGAGTAGGGCAGCCCCTTGTTAATTAGGAGTAAGTACCAATTAGTGGTTAGGAAAGTTAGTCTAAACCCTATGACATGTGAACCTTGCTGCTAATTAAAAGTTAAAACAAATAAAAATATACAAGCCTATGACATGCAGGACCCACTTTTACTATTCATGTGTTGACTAGTAAATGTTGACTGGGTCAACCCAGCCACTGGACCCCACTTGTAAGCCACTGTAGCTAAGTTGCTGCTGTGTACACTTAGCAATTTCCTTTTAAAACGAATTAAAAAAATTCTGAAAATGCAATAAACTTGGATAATTCATATAAAATAATCCATAACTCAGATGAAAATACTTTATACATGAAAGTTGCTCAGAACGACGAGACGAATCCAAATACAAGGTCCATTCATCCGTGACACGTCCCTAGCATAGCAAACATGCAACAATCCCCCTTCAGTTCATTTGTCTGAAAATGTCAAACACGGGAATACATTCCCGGATGTTTCCCCCTTCGGCAGTATCACCTATCCCTGCGTTTGGTCACCCTAGCACCACGTATTGCCATGTTATCCTTTGTAATGCTTTGATTGCTCTGTTATTTATTGGTTCCCCCTCCGTTACTTCTTTCCGGTAGACCCCGAGACCGCAGTTGAACCTGTGATCGACTACTTCACCTTCGAGGGTCCATTTTTGTCTGCAGAGCTACCAGGAAAGCCCCCCCCCCTTGATCAACCCAATATCGCCTATTCTTCTCTCTACTGCTTGCATTAGAGTAGTGTAGCATGTTACTGTTTTTGATTAATCCTATTCTGTTGCATAGCCTGTCATTGTTGCTACAGTTGTTGATACATTACCTGCAATCCTAAATGCTTAGTATAGGATGCTAATTTATCATCAATGGCCCTACATTCTTGTCCGTCTGCCATGCTATACTATCGGGCCGTGATCACTAGGGAGGTTATCACGAGTATATACTTATAATACATGATATATGATCCATGTGGTGACTAAAGTCAGATTGGCTCGTAGAGTACCCGCAAGTGATTCCGATGTGGGGGCTGAAAGGACAGGTGGTTCCATCCCGGTAGTGGTGGACCTGGGTTCCCGACGGCCCCCGACTGTTACTTTGTGGCGGGGCGATAGGGCAGGTTGAGACCACCTAGGAGAAAGGTGGGCCTGGCCCTGGTCGGCGTCTGTGGATACTTCAATTAACACTCCTAACGAGATCTTGGTATTTGATCTAAGTCTGGCCACTGGCCTATATGCACTAACCAACTACACGGGAACAATTTGAGCACTCGACATCGTGGTATCAGCCGACGCCTTCCTGATGTGAGCGACTGTGCGGCGGGCGCCGGGTTGGACCGCGTAACGCAACTTCCTTTGTAATGGAGGTTGCTAGGTCTGCTCACCGGCCGCGTACGCAACGTGCAGGTGTGCAATGGGCGATGGGCCCAGACCCCTGCGCGCATAGGATTTAGACCGGTGTGCTGACCTCTCTGTTGTGCCTAGGTAGGGTTGCGACATGTTGATCTTCCGAGGCCGGGCATGACCCAGGAAAGTGTGTCTGGCCAAAGGGGATCGAGCGTGATGGGAAATGTGGTGCACCCCTGAAGGGAAGTTTATCTATTCGAATAGTCGTGTCCCTCGATAAAAGGAGAACCCAAAGTTGTACCTCAACCTTATGACAACTAGAACCGGATACTTAATAAAACACACCCTTTCAAGTGCCAGATACAACCTGGTGATCGTTCTCTCACAGGGCGACGAGGAGAGGATCGCCGGGTACGATTAAGCTATACGATGATACTTGGTGAACTTACCATCTACTCTCTTCTATATGCTTCGATATGGAGGCTGCCAGAAGTGTAGTCTTCGATAGGACTAGCTCTCCCCCTCTTATTCTGGCATTCTGCAGTTCAGTCCACAGATACTACCCGTTTCATTGATACCAATGCATATGTAGTGTAGATCCTTGCGTGTGAGTACTTTGGATGAGTACTCACGGTTGCTTTGCTCCCCCTTTTCCCCTTTCTCTACCTGGTTGTTGCGACCAGATGATGGAGCCCAGGAGCCAAATGCCACTGATGATGACTCCTAATACTCTGGAGGTGCCTAACACTATGTGCATTCCACCGCCGACGACTAGGAGTAGTTTAGGAGGATCCCAGGCAGGAGGCATGTGCCTCTTTCGATCTGTATCCCAGTTTGTTCTAGCCATCTTATGGAAACTTGTTTAACTTATGTATGTACTCAGATATTGTTGCTTTCACTGACTCGTCTATGATCGAGCACTTGTATTCGAGCCCTCGTGGCCCCTGGCTTGTAATATAAAGCTTTTATTATTTTAATTTGTGCGTAGAGTTGTGTTGTGATATCTTCCTGTGAGTCCCTGATCTTGATCATACACATTTGCGTGTATGATTAGTGTATGGTCAAATCGGGGGCGTCACAAGTTGGTATCAGAGCCGACTGCCTGTAGGAATCCCCCTTTCCAACTCCTTGGCCGAAGTTGAGTCTAGTCATTGCAAAACTTTTACTAACATGGTTGTGTGGCTTACGGGCCCACGTCGCCATTGGGTGGTATTAAGATCTTTTATTCCTCGACCTATACTCTGGGATTCTGATCTCTCTTCTATTTGGTTATATGAATTTTGCCAAATCTAACATTAGGATCTCGTGATCACTTTCACCCGGAGAGCACCTTATTACCGATGATCGCCTACTGCACCAGAAGATTCGGAAGATACTCTCCAGTGTTCACTTGAGACCTTGTTCCCGTTGCTTTTGCAATTCCCTACAACCATTATCCCTATGGAGAATTACGTGCACCTGTCGTCTTACTTTTATTCCTAGTTGCTCTTGTTATTACAAGATGCATCTAATTATTCTCCGACTTCTTAAGAATCCTTGAGCTTACTGTTTGCAGTTCTTTGCCACATGAATACCCCCTACGGATAATAACTCACACTTAACAAGTATCTATTCTTCCCCGTTGTTTTTATGATTCACAAGATACATTGAAATACTATCTGATCTTCCCGTCATCCTCTGCCCACTATTGCTCTACAAATACTTGTCTGCTTGTATTATGGTCGTCCCATATGACTAGCAATGTTCATTAGTATCCTTTGTCATTATCATTTCGAGTCCCTTGATTCAATATGTTGTGAATGCTCACAATCATCAATCAGATCCTAGAATTCATCCTTCCGGCTCAAACATCGTTTTGAACATGAGCTGGTTCTCGGCCAATCAAATTGCCGTCGATTGTACGCCTAAGTCTAGTCAACTTATCTGTCCTTAATCAGAGCGTTTGCTCCTGACCCCTTGATTTGGAAATCATAATTCTTTTGCATTTGATCTTTGAACTAGTCAGTTGTTTCTATAATCCGATGCCTTTGCATTCATTCTTCCTCTGATTGATTATCGATACTCATGTCAGCTCCATTGTAGACCACAAGACCCCTTGTTGGATAATTAGTCGACAGTGTCATTCCCATTCAAAATTCTTGTGAGCCTTTCCTAGGATATATATAATGCCTTTGGTAAAATTGTATCCTTGCTTTGTCAACCATGCTCTACATTATTTTATGTCAAGGATGTGGTGAGAGTTTCACCACCTCTTAACGATTCTGGATACAGTGATGCTTCTCGCCATCACCATTCTTTTCTTGGACCACGTGTTCCAATTGGAATACCAATAAGTAAACTCTATTGTGCGAATTTAATATTTCTGGCAACCCTATTGCTTCTGAGTTGATGGATTATAATTCAAATTTAGTGATGGTTGCTAAATCGGCATTCTGATGTTGGCCATGCAACCCAGCCCATATCTCGGTTACACCTTTCAGCCAATGTTTAATTGTGTATGTTTTACTCGAGCATACATCATTATATCATTTGATCTGACAAATGTTATCTCCTTGTTCACATAATTGTGGAAATCCATCTTTTTGGAAATCTTGATGAATTGTTGCTGAGTCCATCAACCACCTCCTCATCGTCTCCTTGGTTTAATGATGAACTCTTGTTTTGGAACTTGCTTCCATAGTTCATTTCCCGATAGTCTTATAATGTTGTCCCGTCAATTTGTGTCGTACCTTTTTCTTCTCATGCATCCCGAGTCTGAGGTATCCTGACCCCAATCAGATCTGAATCTCGATCAGATATGATGGTTGGAACATATTTCCGAGAGTTATAACATTACTCTTGGAACCGATAAGGTGATGTCATGCCAAGCACACCTGACCAGAGAGCCTATTGTATAGTTCTTCCTTTTAGCAAGGTTAACCATTCTTCCATGAGGAAATTAAAAGACTTATTCTATAAGTTGTTCCTGAGGAATCCATTGAGTATCCAAAGTCTGACCTTGCTTGAAGACCATGTCAATGCTATCTCGAAGCATATCTATGGTACTCTGATTTTCAATATGAACATTTGAAGCGCAATGCTAAATGTTTCTTGATCAGTTACCCAAACAACATTGTATGGGTACATATCATGATTCTTCTTACCCCTTTTATCTAAATGGTCATGCCTTTGGTCTCTTGTCCTGGATATCATCCTCTACTTGTCCTTGTGAAGGATATACCACTGCAATATGTGTTTAAACACATTTTCCTTTCCATTGTTCTGTTTAAACTGATAATCATATTTTCCTTTCCATTGTTTGGTTTAACCTATCTTGTGATCTATATGATCTAAGAAGTAATGATTCACTGCTTATGTGAACACCCTGGTGTACAACCTTGTCAGTAAAACCGTGTTACTATTGTTGATGACATTTTGGTAACCACCGATGGACGAGAACTTTGCCTATTGGTCCGCCTCGTTACAACAAGCAGGAAATGGTTCTCTTCGTCCCTTGCCCTTGGTACCGACATTGTTGCCGACATAACTGACATGCTACCCTTTGACATTCCTTGCTATCATGACCGTGCAAGAGGTCAGCGCCATTTCTAACTTTAAACCACATGGTGGGCCTGTAACCCACAATTCCACAAGATCGAAACCCGACTCTCCTGTACACCTCTGTTGCCAAAGGTATTCCTCATGCATGGCTTCGTAACTACTTCACGAGCCACCTTTCGGAAGATCATCAATTCTGGTATCAGACACAATACTTATTCACATTGCTCTAAACCCTTTCACACTATGTTACAGGCACCGAAAGATTGCCTATCCACTTGAAACTTCTTATGGCACCTTCTTACTTTGCTCTCGATGAATTTCTTGAATGTCAACTCGAGAGATACCTTGAGTTTCATTCCTTGAGATAATTACTGATTGTCAGTCCTCACTGACATATGTCCTTATCGTTTCCCGCCTTCTACCCTATTCATAAGTACGATGAAAACTCCAAAGAAAGGATGACAACTTCATCATGATCACCTAAAGCAGAGAAATGAAGACATCAACGAGAGGGATCAACTTCTTCGAGATGGGCAACAAAGACCGGGAAGACGCGATAAAACTTCGTAACCAAGTCTTTTCCCCCTCACCCTACCTCTTAAATCTCGGGACAAGATTTCTTGTAGTGGAGGAGATTTGTAACACCCCGAGAATCATGCTACAGTAAACTCCCCCTAATGGTAGCTAGGTCATCATAGTTACTATGCAAATCGCCACTTGTCCAAAAATCAAGGTCAAATTGAAATTCAAATTGCAAGTCAAATTTTTTGCATCTTCAAAAATGCAAACTAAATAGTTCATGATTTTGCAAATAATCACTAGGGATTGTCATGCAGAAACCAATATTATTTTGAATATTAATTTGCCTTTAACATGTTTAAGGCAGTAGCAAAACAACCCCAAATTAAATCATTTCTTTTTCAACACAATTCAAATAGAGTCAAAAAATCCTCACACTTTTGTGGCAGTTCTAAATAATGTAGAGTATTTATATGTCAAAGCTCCACATTTTACAAAAGTCATTTGGTTCAAGGATTGATGCAAAACAGTAGCTGCAAATGGAAAACAGAAAAGGAATAAGGAAAAATAAGAAAGACACTATGCACTTAGGCCCAGTGCTACACTGCATGACCCGGCCCACCTCCAGTCTCCTCCCATCTCACGTGCAGGAGCCTTGCCGTGGCCGCGTGCACGCCATCCACATGCTCGATTGATCTCGTGTCGAGCATCCACGACCATCTCGAGAAAGATAAGACCACCCCCAACCTCCAGGACAAACCCTAATCCCCATTCTCCCCCTTGTTCACTATCTTTCTCATTTTAGATCTCGCCCGAGCCATGCTCGCCATGTTCGTCGTCGTCGCCATGGCCATCGTGCTCGCCGTCGCCCGAGGAGATGTCCAGGAGGACTCCCGCGGACGCCTACGTCTTCTCCGAGCCTCCAGTCGAACCGGGACGCCCTGAGCGCTCGCCATCGGGTGTCTTCCCCGCGTCCGGTCGCTGTTGGTGTCAAAACCGGCGGATCTCGGGTGGCGGATCCCGAACTGTGCATCTAGGATCGATGGTAACAAGAGACGGGGGACACGATGTTTACCCAGGTTCGGGCCCTCTCTATGGAGGTAATACCCTACGTCCTGCTTGATTGATCTTGATGAATATGAGTATTACAAGAGTTGATCTACCACAAGATCGTAATGGCTAAACCCTAGAAGCCTAGCCTGTATGACTATGGTAATGAGTATATCTTTTCCGGACTAACCCCTCCGGTTTATATAGACACCGGGGGGATCTAGGGTTTACATAGAGTCGGTTACATAAGAAGGAATCTTCATAGTCTGTCGCCAAGCTTGCCTTCCACGCCAAGGAGAGTCCAATCCGGACACAGGTACAATCTTCGGACTTCATGTCTTCACAGCCCATCAGTCCAGCCCATGGATAATAGGTCGGACGCCCGTGGACACCTTAGTCGAGGACTCCCTCAGTAGCCCCTGAACCTGGCTTCAATGACGAGGAGTCCGGCGCGCAGATTGTCTTTGGCATTGCAAGGCGGGTTCCCCCTTCCGAACTCCGGCCACTTTTTGGTAATATGACACCATGCCTGCTCGGCCACTACTTGCGAACCGTTTTAGCCGGCCTGTCGCCCCACGCCCCAAGACGTGGTCTTATTGGCGCGTCTTATCCAAACGGAGATCGTGCCTCCCTTTTTTAAGGGATTCCTGTGAACCCGGACGTGGGTAACCCAACCATCGCTGGGGTACAACTCCTTGGAAACAAGCAGGTTTTTGAGGCCCAAGAGGAGACGTTTGATATTTGCAGCCTTTATATAGGGGTACAAACCCGTCTTTTTCTTCCACACTTGCCTCTTTCTCAACCCCTGCTACCCCGAGTTCCAACACCCGGGTTTCGGTCGCCGCCAGCCCCAATCATGTTCGGATCCAGCCGTCAAGGCCAGTGGGTAGCTTCTTCTGTTATGGAGGAAGACATCGCAAAGCTTCGGGCGGCCAGGTACCTGACCGCTGAAATCCATCATCGGCTTCCTACTGAGGGGCAGGTTATTCCCACCCCCAGATCTGGCGAGAGGGTCGTGTTCGTGTCCCACTTCCTCTACGGGTTGGGGTTTGCACTTAACCCCATTGTCCGAGGGCTCATGTTCTATTACGGGCTAGACTTTCACGATTTCGCCCCGGACTCTATTCTTCTTATCTCGACGTTTATCGTCACATGCGAAGCCTTCCTCCGAACTCCTCCGCACTTCGGCTTGTGGCTCAAGACCTTCGATGTGAAGCCGCAAGTGGTAGAGGGCGAGTAGGCCGAGTGCAGTGGCGCTACAGTGAGCAAGCTTGCTAGCGTCGTTTGGATGAAAGGATCCTTCGCCAGATCTGCCGATCTGTGGCAACAGGGGTGGTTCTATATCACCGAACTCCGCAGCTCCAAGTGGGCAACTGCGGCTGCATTCTGATCCAGCCCCCCAATTCAGATTGCATCATGGATTAACAAGGGGCTGTACTGGGGATCAACGAATGATGTGCGAACTCCGCCAAGTCGCATCCGAAGCCTCATCGAGAGGGACATCGACATAGCCAACGTCATTCAAGTAATGCTAGTTCGTCGGACCCTGCCGTGCCAGCGACGGCCTCTCCGCTTATGGGAGTTCAATCCAGAAGGGCCACGGACTCTTCAGCATTTCTTTAACACAACGCACGAAGGAATGTGGAGATTATTCTTTGGGAAACGAAGGCAATGGCCAGACACCACCGAAGATGTCGGACTAGACTGTAACCATCCGGATACCCCGGTAAGTACCCGTTTACCGAATACCTTATAGTCAGATACCCAATGGCAAGATACCAACAGTATCATCCTTTTTCAGGGCTGGATAAAGAAGGTGGAACAGATTAGGTGTCCGTCTCCCCTTCCCGAAGACTCAGCTACTCCTGTGTTAACAAGGATGCTGGCCTCGGCGCCATACCAGGCACCAGCAGGGGAGGGCGAGAAGACCCAAGATGACCTTGGTTCCGGAGGTAAGTCGGACACTGAGTCCAGAGAAATCGACCTTTCCTCGCCCGGAGACGGAGGCGGCAAAGGACCCAGTATCCCTTCTCCAAACAGGAGGAAAAGGGCCGCCTCCGAAGATTGGGAGGGGCGGTCTTCCAAGAAGGGCAAGATGCCATCGTCGGTCGGCTTGGGTTTGGAAAGCGACGCCGTTGGTCAGCTCCAACAGGGGGACAAGCCCTCAGCCAAACCATAAGAGAATCCGGAGTACTTTGATAGCGTCCTGCTCCGTTATTGTTGCCAAAGATACACATAACGCATTTATGCATTTTTATAGGTCGGCACAGAATTTTTGTGGGCGATCCTCTTCTTCGGGGAGTCTCCTCCCGGAGATGATGGAGAGCGAGAGGCCTCCTCCGACCTCCTCGCCCAATAAGGCGGATGACTCTGAAGTGTCATCGCGGAGGGTCCCTTTAGACCAGGGGACAGAAGAGGCAGTACCCAAAGGAGGATCTCCGACCATCCAGGATTCCGGGGCTGGTGATAACAAAGGCCCCGGACTGTCTGGTTCACAGCCGACAGCGATTTTAGAGACAGGTGAGAAGATTCCTTCAAAGGATGATTGTGCTTTTGGAGCAGCTTCCGGAGACCCGGGGACTCCGGATATGTTGTGGGACATGTTGCGGAAAGCATCTGTCTTGGGGGAACAGCGTACCTTGATGGGTACAGTGATTGAAAAGATTTCGTCTGCGAAGAGCGGATTAAATGAAGCCTGCATGAGCCTACTGAAGGGCTTCGAGGTTTGTGACATAATGTTTTCAGCTATGTTTCATTTGCAAAGATGCGCCTGTGTATAGGTAGTAGCCCCTGATACTCGGGTTGTCTTCCACTAGGAAGCAAAATGGAGGATCAAAAAGGATCGTTTGAGGACTAACCTGATCAACTTTGAACACAGGCTGCTGGCCCCTTGGCCGCTTCCCGAACTATGGAAATTGCTGAGTTGCAGCAGAAGCTTGATGTGGCAGGGGATGATCTTGCTTTAATCAATATGCGTCTTGACAAGTCGCAAGGTATGCATTCGGGGCAATCCTCATACATTTTTGTGGTATAAGCATGATGCTGAGATTTAGATGCTAGAATATGCATGGCTACAGATGGTGCTGCCGCCGTTGAAGTTCTTCGAGCGGAGCTGGCCCGGGCCATGGAGCAGGCCCATTGTAGTAATGCTGCTGCTGAAAAGGCATCGGCTGAATTAAAAGCCGAACAAGTTGTACAGCGCCAAGATGAGGAGAAGATATCCACTATGACGCTCAAACTAGAGAATGCTACCGGCCGCTGTGAATTTCTGGAGAAGGAGAGTAAAGCCTTAACGGCTGAGCTGGACAAGGCCTTACAAGTGGCTAGAGCAGCATGGTCGGAATCCATAGCAGCCCATGAGGAGGTTCGACAGGCGAGGGAGATTGCGGTTGGAAAGCCCTTTCTGCTGCAAACTAAGTTCGGTGACCCGAACTATGCCTGGCTTAACCAAGTATGGAGTTCTCCTGATGAGTTCTTGGACTTGCCGAAGAGTTCTGCCGATAAGGCGCAGTATTACCAAGCACGAGATGGATATGCAACGAAGAAGCTTTTTTGGTCGCAGTTTGGTGCATCAAAGCGCCCTCTGTTGCTCAATGAACAGATGTCCCAATGGGCCGAACTTCATAGAATATCCGGCGCTGCCATGAAGGATGTCGTAATCCGGTTGTGGCCAACCGAGCCTGTTCCGAATAGCTATTTCGGTTTGGTGCAGAGGCTTGTTGATGCGGTGCCGTGTATCGATGCTGTGAAGCGATCATCATTCATTGAGGGTGCGCGGATGGCTTTTGCCCGAGTCAAAACATTCTGGGGGAAGATGAAGGCCATCGATGTTGCAACGAAGAGTCCACCCAAAGGCAAGGACTGCCCGGAACCGGAGCATTATTTTGAAGACGTCCTAGAGGTCGCCCGCTTTATAGAGGGTCAGTGCTTGAAAGATATAATGTTCAAGTGAGGTGTATGAAAATTGTAGAAGACAAATTTATAGGTAATATATTTATGTTTTGCTTGAAAGCTTGAATTCCTCCTGTGCGGCCATTTTGATATAATCTGAAAGTTTTCCAGTCGTCGGCTTCAGCCCCATCATAGGAAGTACGGGGGTGTTCAGAAAGGCATTTAATCACTCTTTATCCAACATCTTGGTCCATGAAGGAGGTGATAATGCGGCGAACCAGGCAATCGGACTATAGGGCGTTAATGCTTTCACTTAGCCATAGGAGTTCTATTGTGGGGCTACGACATAGCCCCTGGTATGTATGTGGCGTATGGTGCCTTACATATTTGATCTGAAAAAGATCCCTCGTGTGACACGGAGAATCGCTAAATATTCCAAGAAGTCGTCAAGTGGTTGACGAGCTCACGCCGCATCATGACAGTCAGTTTTCGGCTTTCTCTACTGAGGTGCTCGTCCGGTTTAGACTAGGGCGCAATCGCAGTAGTTCTCCCTTTACTACCCTAGCCGATAGAGCGGAACATAGGGTAGCAAGCACAGGAGCTGGGCAACCCAACTATTGACCCAAGACAATGATTCGGAGCTGATGCATATAAGGCCAAACTTGCGACGCCGAAGTATGCTATAGAGCTATTCGGACTTTTACTAGCAACTCATTTGTTCCCACACCAAGCCCCTGACAGGTTATGCCAAGGTATTTCTGTGAAATAACCGTAGGAGCCATATTTGTTGGGGAAACAATGCGGATGATTATTTCGGATATTGTTTAATGAGAACTGAGCGATATGCCAATGATTACTTATGATATATATATATAAGTCGTCCTCCCGGGTATTTGACATGCTCGGGGTTGGAGGCGGAGGAATAGGCATAGAACAGGCTCGAGAAATAGAGAGTGTGGTCTACAAAAAGTTATTTTGGACCTCCTGTCGCATGTCTGCGCCGCCACTCATCGCTGGGGGGAATCCTTGATGGAAATAGCCCCTTAGGTGAGTGTACGGATCCGGACTCCGATAGAGCCAGTTTCCGATGTTTATCCTGTTCGTCACCTGTTTTTAAAGGATAGCAAAGGAAGAAATAAAAAGAAAATAAATAAAATAAAAAAATTTACTGGAGTGCTTGCAGGCTTGTCCGTATTGTGCTTCTGCCAATGCCCATGGTATCTTGAGTGCGTAATGATGTGTGCGCGGTACAAACTTTGTAGGTGTACGGAGTGGGCGGCGGAAGCCGGGTTGCTATTTCCGTTCTAGGAGTAGTTGATCCTTGGGTGGAGACTGCTTCTGACCCCTGGTGTTTTGTTGGTGAACCTTTCCATCATCCCTGTCGCTTGGCGGCCTCCTCCCCCTGTGTTCGGCGTTGAGCTTGCCGGCCTGTTTAAAGACCCAACAATTTCTGTTGGTATGATTAGCTGGTTTATCGGGGTGGCCATGAATCTGGCAGGGTCGGTCCAATATCCTGTCGAGGTTGGATGGTTCATCTCGATTCGCCTTGAATGGCTTCTTCCACTGACCGGGCTTGGGGTTGCTGAATCCGGCATTGACCGCTGTGTCGCCTGATCTTTTATTGTCATTGCAACTGTTGTTTTTGCTTCCTCGTGGCTTGTCGTTGCCGTCTCGGATTTCGGAGGTGCCCTGGTTGTTGGCGCTATTGCTTCTACGAGCGAGCCAGCTGTCTTTTCCCGTGCAAAAGCGGGTCATCAGAGCAGTGAGGGCTGTCATGGATTTAGGTCCTTCTTGGTCAAGGTGGCGTGCAAGCCATTCGTCCCGGACGCTGTGTCTGAAAGACGCAAGGGCTTCCGCGTCCGGATAGTCGACGATTTGGTTCTTTTTGACTAAGAACCAAGTCCAGAGCTCCCTGGCCGATTCTCTGGGCTGTTGGACAATGTGACTTAGGTCATCGGCATATGATACGTCTCCAACGTATCTATAATTTTTGATTGCTCCATGCTATATTATCTTCTGTTTTGGACATTATTGGGCTTTATTATTCACTTTTATATTATTTTTGGGACTAACCTATTAACCGGAGGCCCAGCCCAGAATTGATGTTTTTGCCTATTTCAGAGTTTCGCAGAAAAAGAATATCAAACGGAGTCCAAACGGAATGAAACCTTCGGGGACATGATTTTTGGAACGAACAAGACCCAAGAGACTTGGACCCTACGTCAAGCAACCAACAGGGAAGCCACGAGGTAGGGGGCACGCCTACCCCCCCCCCAGGCGCGCCCTCCACCCTCGTGGGCCCCTGATAACCCAAAAGTATAGGGGATCGCAACAGCTTTCGAGGGTAGAGTATTCAACCCAAATTTATTGATTCGACACAAGGGGAGCCAAAGAATATTCTCAAGTATTAGCAGCTAAGTTATCAATTCAACCACACCTGGAAACTTAGTATCTGCAGCAAAGCATTTAGTAGCAAAGTAATACGATAGTGATGGTAATGGTAACAAAAGAGTAACGAAAGCAAAGTAATGTTTTTTGTATTTTGTAGTGATTGTAACAATAGCAACGGGAAAGTAAATAAGCGTAAACCATTATATGGAAAGCTCATAGGCATCGGATCAATGATGGATAATTATGCCGGATGCGGTTCATCATGTAACAGTCATAACATAGGGTGACACAGAACTAGCTCCAATTCGTCAATGTAATGTAGGCATGTATTCCGAATATAGTCATATGTGCTTATGGAAAAGAACTTGCATGACATCTTTTGTCCTACCCTCCCGTGGCAGTGGGCTCCTAATGGAAACTAAGGGATATTAAGGCCTCCTTTTAATAGAGAACCGGAACAAAGCATTAGCACATAGTGAATACATGAACTCCTCAAACTATGGTCATCACCGGTAAGTATCCCGATTATTGTCACTTCGGGGTTAACGGATCATAACACATAATAGGTGACTATAGACTTGCAAGATAGGATCAAGAACTCTCATATATTGATGAAAACATAATAGGTTCAGATCTGAAATCATGGCACTCGGGCCCTAGTGACAAGCATTAAGCATAGCAAAGTCATAGCAACATCAATCTCAGAACATAGTGGATACTAGGGATCAAACCCTAACAAAACTAACTCGATTACATGGTGAATCTCATCCAACCCATCACTGTCCAACAAGCCTACGATGGAATTACTCACGCACGGCGGTGAGCATCATGAAATTGGTGATGGAGGATGGTTGATGATGACGACGGCGACGAATCCCCCTCTCCGGAACCCCGAACGAACTCCAAATCAGCCCTCCCGAGAGGTTTTAGGGCTTGGTGGCGGCTCCGTATCGTAAAACGCGATGATTTCTTCTCTTTGATTTTTTCTCCCAGAAAGCAGTTATATAGAGTTGGAGTTGGAGTCGGGGGGTCTCCAGGGTGCCCATGAGGTAGGGGGCGCGCCCTAGGGGGGACGCGCCCCCCACCCTCGTGAGAAGGGTGTGGGCCCCCTGGTCTTCATCTTTGGCGAGGATTTTTTATTATTTATTGTAAGATATTCCGTGGAGTTTCAGGTCATTCCAAGAACTTTTGTTTTCTGCACATAAAACAACATCATGGCAATTCTGCTGAAAGCAGCGTCAGTCCGGGTTAGTTCCATTCAAATCATACAAGTTAGACTCCAAACAAGGGCAAAAGTGTTTGGAAAAGTAGATACGTTGGAGACGTATCAACTCCCCCAAGCTTAAACCCTTGCTTGTCCTCAAGCAATTCAGTTGACAAACTGAAAGAAATAAAGAAAAACTATTACAAACTCTGTTTGCTCTTGTTGTTATAAATATGTCAAGCTAGCATTCAAGTTTTCAGCAAAGATCATAACTAACCATATTTGCAATAATTCTTAGGTCTCATGATTACCCATATCAATAGCATAATCAACTAGCAAGCCATAATAATAAATCTCAGATGACAACACTTTCTCAAAACAATCATAATATGATATAACAAGATGGTATCTTGCTAGCCCTTTCTGAGACCGGAAAACATAAATGTAGAGCACCTTTAAAGATCAAGGACTGACTAGACATTGTAATTCATGGTAAAAGAGATCCAATCATAGTCACACCCAATATAAATTAACAGTAACGAATGCAAATGACAGCTGCGCTCTCCAGCTAGTGCTTTTTAATAAGAGGGTGATGACTCAACATAAAAGTAAATAGATAGGCCCTTCGCAGAGGGAAGCAGAGATTTGTAGAGGTGCCAGAGCTCGGTTTTGAAATAGAGGTGAATAATATTTTGAGCGGTATACTTTCATTGTCAACATAACAACCAAGAGATGGCGATATCTTCCATGCTACACACATTATAGGCGGTTCCCAAACAGAATGGTAAAGTTTATACTCCCCCTCCACCAACAAACATCAATCCATGGCTTGCTCGAAACAACGAGTGCCTCCAACATACATCAGGTCCCAGGGGGAGTTTTGTTTGCAATTATTTTGATTTAGTTTGCATAAAGCATGGGACTGGGCATCCCGGTAACCAGCCATTTATCTCGTGAGTGAGGAGCGGAGTCCACTCCTCTTGACAATAACCCGCCTAACATGGAAGATACAGACAGCCCTAGTTGATACATGAGCTATTCGAGCATACAAAACAGGATGATTATTTGAAGGTTTAGAGTTTGGCACATACAAATTTACTTGGAACGGCAGGTAGATACCGCATATAGGAAGGTATAGTGGACTCATCTGGAATAACTTTGGGGTTTTAAGGGATTGGATGCACAAGCAGTATTCCTGCTTAGTATAGGTGAAGGCTAGCAAAAGACTGGGAAGCGACCAACTAGAGAGCGACAACAGCCATGTACATGCATTAAAATTAATAAATATTGGATGCAAGCATGAGTAGGATATAATCCACCATGAACATAAATATCGTGAAGGCTATGTTGATTTGTTTCAACTACATGCATGAACCTGTGCCAAGTCAAGTCACTTAAATCATCCAGAGGAGGATACCACCCTATCATACCACATCATAACCGTTTTAATAGCATGTTGGCACGCAAGGTAAACCATTATAACTCATAGCTAATCAAGCATGGCATAAGCAACTATGATCTCTAATTGTCATTGCAAACATGTTTATTCATAACAAGCTGAATCAAGAATGATGAACTCATCATATTTACAAAAACAAAAGAGGTTGAGTTCGTACCAGCTTTTCTCATCTCAGTCAGTCCATCATATATCATCATAATTGCCTTTCACTTGCATGACCGAACGATGTGAATAATAATAAGAGTGC
Source organism: Triticum urartu (assembly GCF_003073215.2). NCBI lineage: Eukaryota > Viridiplantae > Streptophyta > Magnoliopsida > Poales > Poaceae > Triticum > Triticum urartu. The sequence continues at coordinate 197,653,140 of NC_053022.1, forward strand.
ATGTGCATTGGACTAAGCTGGAATCTGCGAGCATTCAATAAACAGGAGAAGACAAAGCAATACGGGCTCTTTTGTCAGATAAACAATAATGCATATAAGAGCCACTTCAACAATTTAATTATGGTCTTCTCCTACTGACCCCCAAAGAAAAGAAATAAAATTATTTACACGGGAAAGCTCCCAACAAGCAAAAGAAGAACAGGAAATATTTTCGGGTTTTCTTTTTAATTACTACTACAAGCATGGAAAGTAAATTAATTAAAAGCTACAACTAACTTTTTTGGTTTTTCTTAAGGTTTATTAAATACACAAGAAGAAAGCATAAAAGGGAAAATAAACTAGCATGGATGATACAATGAAAAAGTATGAGCACCGACATCTAGCAATGAGTGTGTGTGAACATAAATGTAATGTCGGTGAGAAATACGTACTCCCCCAAGCTTAGGATTTTGGCCTAAGTTGGTCTATGGCCACGGCTGGCCTGGCTGATATCCATAATAATAGTTGTTGGGGTCGTACTGTGATGCATTAGCTATCGCCTCCTGAGCTGCAGTGTGGCGACGAGCGGCCTCCGCTCTCCTCTCGTACTCATCTGCCTCCTCTCTGGTAATAGTATATCCTCCTATTACCTGATAATCAAAGAAAGCAGGAGCAGGGAGAGTAATATGGACAGCACAGCGTCTGTCAAAGATTAGTCGGTATTGGAAAGGTGATTCGTTCCTCTCGACAAAATGGTGGGAAACCATAGAATCAATATCTAAATAAGCAGGAGGCAACTCCATGTCTCCTTCACGAACGTCTATCTCAAGAAATTTAGCTAAGCGGGTTGCATAAATTCCTCCAAAGAAATCTCCATTATGTCTATTATGATGCAACATACGAGCTACAATGGCTCCCATATGATAAGATTGGTCTCCTGACACAGCACTCCTGAGAATGCTAAGGTCAGGGACACACATGTGACATGCTTCATCCTTAGCATTTATGCACCTACCTATGAAGAGAGCAAAATAATGTATAGCAGGAAAGTGAATGCTCCCTATGGTAGCTTGCGTTATATCTCTAGATTCCCCTACAGTTATACTAGCAAGAAAGTTTCTAAATTCAGATTTAGGGGGATCCCTAACACTACCCCATTGTGAAAGTTTGCAAGCAAAAGTGAAATCCTCTAAGTCCATGGTATAAGATTTGTCATAAAGATCAAACATGACTGAAGGAGAATTACGCGAAGATGAATACTCAAACCTCCTCACAAAAGAGCTTGTGAGCTCATGATACGGGGGGCATTTGTCTGCCTCAAAGTCCTCATGACCGGCATTACGCAAATATGCGTTAAATTCTTCTTTAATTCCCACTCGATCAATAAAATTTTCAGAAGGCCACTCAAAAGGACGCACTGGAGCGTCTCTTGATGGCTCTTCGTCAGCATCACACATTGCAAGCCTGGGTCCTTGGTTCCTTGAAGAACCACCTTGGAACATTTTCCTAAACATTTTTCTTCCTCTAAAAAAATTCTGAATTTTTTTTAGTAACCTCAAAATAAAAGTAAACCAAACTCAATAATATTAATAGCAACTACTCCTACAAGTTCCTAGTGCATATATCGTGCATCAAAACTACTTTTCACCATATAAATTTGACATGCAAGCTCAAGAACAGGGTCACCTAAGCAACACAAATTTGCAATGAATAAAGCACTAGAATAAAAACTAATTGGACAAATGGAGGAGTCGCATACCAAGGAACAATCTCCCCAAGCAGTTTTGTGAGAGGTGCTTTGAGCAAGGAGATCGAAAATGGCAGCAAAACGAGCTTGGACTCGGGTTTGAGCTGGTTTTTCGTGTTTGAGGGAGGAAGATGAAGTGTGTGGCTGAAAGAATAAGTGGAGGAGGGCCACCGTGGGCCCACGAGGTAGGGGGCGCGCCCTCCACCCTCGTGGCAAGGTGGTTGGCCCCCCTGGTGTGTTCTTTGTTCCATAAATCCTCAAATATTCTAGAAAAAATCATATTTAATTTTCAAGGCATTTGGAGAACTTTTATTTTCGAGGTATTTTTATATTGCATGGATAATCAGATAATAGACAGAAAATTATTTATTTATATTTTATTTCAACTAAATAACAGCAAGTAAAAGTGGGGTACAGATGGTTGTGCTTCTAGTTTCATCCATCTCATGCTCATCAAAAGGAATCCATTAACAAGGTTGATCAAGTCTTGTTAACAAACTCATTTCGATTATCATGGAACCGGAGAAATTTCGAATAACACTAGGTTACCTCAACGGGGATATGCACATTCCCAATAATAAATATATCATATTTCTTCTTGATAGTAGGAACAGGAAATCCAAAACCTCCAAATATAATCGATGGAATGTTTCCGACAGAGTTGATAGTATGAACTTGAGGTTGTTTCCTCGGAAAGATGCTCACTACCATTAACATGAAAAGTGACATTGCCTTTAGTGCAATCAATAGCAGCCCCTGCAGTATTCAAAAAGGGTCTTCCAAGAATAATAGACATACTATCATCCTCGGGAATATCAAAATAACAAAGTCCGTTAAAATAGTAACGTTTGCAACCACAACAGGCACATCCTCACAAATACCAACAGGTATAGCAGTTTATTTATCAGCCATTTGCAAAGATATTTCAGTAGGTGTCAACTTATTCAAATCAAGTCTACGATATAAAGAGAGAGGCATAACACTAACACCGGCTCCAAGATCACATAAAGCAGTTTTAACATAGTTTCTTTTAATGGAGCATGGTATAGTAGGTACTCCTGGATCTCCAAGTTTCTTTGGTATTCCAGCCTTAAAAGTATAATTAGTAAGCATGGTAGAAATTTCAGCTTCTGGTATCTTTCTTTTATTTTTAATAATATCTTTCATGTACTTAGCATAAGGATTGGTTTTGAGTATATCAGTTAATCGCATACGCAAAAAGATAGGTCTAATCATTTCAGCAAAGTGCTCAAAATCCTCATCATCTTTTTTCTTGGATGGTTTGGGAGGAAAAGGCATGGGGTTCTGAACCCAAGGCTCTCTTTCTTTACCATGTTTCCTAGCAACAAAATCTTTCTTATCATAACGTTGATTCTTTGATTGTGGGTTATAAAGATCAACAGCAGGTTCAATTTCTACATCATTATCATTATCAGGTTGAGAATCATTATGAACATCATCATTAACATTTTCATTAGGTTCATGTTCATTGCCAGATTGTGTTTCGGCATCAGACATAGAGGTATCATTCGGATTATCAGGTGGTTCAGTAATAGGTTCACTAGAAGTTTGCACAGTTCTATCATTTTTCTTTTTCTTTTTTTAGAAGAACTAGGTGCATCAATTTTATTTCTCTGAGAATCTTGCTCAATTATCTTAGGGTGGCCTTCAGGATACAAAGGTTCCTGAGTCATTCTACCAGTTCTAGTAGCCACTTTAACAGCATAATTATTTTTCTTACTATTCATCTCATTGAGCAATTCTTTTTGAGCTTTAAGTACTTGTTCTACTTGAGTGGTAACCATAGAAGCATGTTTGCTAACAAGTTTAAGTTCACCTCTAATATTAGACATATAATCACCCAAGTATTTAATCATATCAGCATCTTGTTTTAATTGTCTACCAAAATAAGCATTGAAGTCTTCTTGCTTAAACATAAAATTATCAAACTCATCCAAGCATTGACTAGCAATTTTAGTAGGAGGGATTTCAGCTTTATCATATCTATAGAGAGAATTTACCTTTACTACCTGTGTCGGGTTATCGAGGTCTGGAGGTTCTTCAATAAATAAAGGATTAAGATCATATGTTTCTTCGGCATGCGGTAAATTAAGACCATGTATTTCTTCAATAGGAGGTAAATTCTTAACATCTTCAGCTTTAATACCTTTTTCTTTCATAGATTTCTTTGCCTCTTGCATATCTTCGGGACCGAGAAATAGAATACCTCTCTTCTTCGGAGTTGGTTTAGGAATAGGATCATTAATTGGAGCAGGAGCTGGCTCAGGAGCTGGCTCAGGAGGTGCCCAATTATTTTCATTTGTCAACATATTATTCAATAAGATTTCAGCTTCATCCGGTGTTCTTTCCCTGAAAAGAGAACCAGCACAACTATCCAGGTAATCTCTGGAAGCATCGGTTAGTCCATTGTAAAAGATATCAAGTATTTCATTTTTCTTAAGAGGATGATCACGCAAAGCATTAAGTAACTTGAGAAGCCTCCCCCAAGCTTGTGGGAGACTCTCTTCTTTAATTTGCACAAAGTTGTATATTTCCTTTAAGGCAGCTTGTTTCTTATGAGCAGGGAAATATTTAGCAGAGAAGTAGTAAATCATATCCTGGGGACTACGCACACAACCAGGATTAAGAGAATTAAACCATATCTTAGCATCACCCTTTAATGAGAACGGAAATATTTTAAGGATATAAAAGTAGCGAGATCTCTCATCATTAGTGAACAGGGTAGCTATATCATTTAATTTAGTAAGATGTGCCACAACAGTTTCAGATTCATAACCATGAAAAGGATCAGATTCAACCAAAGTAATTATATCAGGATCAACAGAGAATTCATAATCCTTATCAGCAACACAGATAGGTGAAGTAGCAAAAGCAGGGTCAGGTCTCATCCTAGCATTTAGAGATTGCTTATTCCATTTAGCTAATAACCTTTTGAGTTCATACCTATCTTTGCAAGCTAAAATAGCTAAAGAAGCATCTTGATCAAATAAATAACCCTCAGGAATAACAAGTGATTCTTCATCATCACTTTCATCTTCATAATCAGATTCAATATTTTCAATCTCTCTAGCCCTAGCAAGTCGTTCCTCGAGAAAATCACTAAGTGGTATAGTAGTATCAGGCATAGAGGTAGTTTCATCATAAGTATCATGTATAGCAGAAGTAGCATCATCAATAACATGCGACATATCAGAACGAATAGCAGAAGCAGGTTTAGGTGTCGCAAGCTTACTCATAGCAGAAGGTGAATCAAGTGCAGAGCTAGATGGCAGTTCCTTACCTCCCCTCGTAGTTGAGGGATAAATTGTTGTCTTAGCGTCTTTCAAATTCGTCATAGTGTCCAGCAAATATAAATCCCAAGTGACTCAAAGAATAGAGCAATGCTCCCCGGCAACGGCGCCAGAAATTTGTCTTGATAACCCACAAGTATAGGGGATCACAACAGCTTTCGAGGGTAGAGTATTCAACCCAAATTTATTGATTCAACACAAGGGGAGCCAAAGAATATTCTCAAGTATTAGCAGCTGAGTTGTCAATTCAACCACACCTGGAAACTTAGTATCTGCAGCAAAGTGTTTAGTAGCGAAGTAATATGATAGTGATGGTAACGGTAACAAAAGAGTAACGAAAGCAAAGTAATGTTTTTTGTATTTTGTAGTGATTGTAACAATAGCAACGGGAAAGTAAATAAGCGTAAACCAGTATATGCAAAGCTCGTAGGCATTGGATCAATGATGGATAATTATGCCAGATGCGGTTCATCATGTAACAGTCATAACATAGGGTGACACAGAACTAGCTCCAATTCGTCAATGTAATGTAGGCATGTATTCCGAATATAGTCATATGTGCTTATGGAAAAGAACTTGCATGACATCTTTTGTCCTACCCTCCCGTGGCAGCGGGGTCCTAATGGAAACTAAGGGATATCAAGGCCTCATTTTAATAGAGAACCAGAACAAAGCATTAGCACATAGTGAATACATGAACTCCTCAAACTACGGTCATCACCGGTAAGTATCCCGATTATTGTCACTTCGGGGTTAACGGATCATAACACATAATAGGTGACTATAGACTTGCAAGATAGGATCAAGAACTCTCATATATTGATGAAAACATAATAGGTTCAGATCTGAAATCATGGCACTCGGGCCCTAGTGACAAGAATTAAGCATAGCAAAGTCATAGCAACATCAATCTCAGAACATAGTGGATACTAGGGATCAAACCCTAACAAAACTAACTCGATTACATGGTGAATCTCATCCAACCCATCACCGTCCAGCAAGCCTACGATGGAATTACTCACGCACGGCGGTGAGCATCATGAAATTGGTGATGGAGTATGGTCGACGAATCCCCCTCTCCGGAGCCCCGAACGGACTCTAGATCAGCCCTCCCGAGAGGTTTTAGGGCTTGGCGGCGGCTCCGTATCGTAAAACACGATGATTTCTTCTCTCTGATTTTTTCTCCCCGAAAGCAGTTATATAGAGTTGGAGTTGGAGTCGGGGGGTCTCCAGGGGGCCCATGAGGTAGGGGCGTGCTAGGGGGGCGCGCCCCCCACCCTCGTGAGAAAGGTGTGGGCCCCCTGGTCTTCATCTTTGGCGAGGATTTTTTATTATTTATTGTAAGATATTCCGTGGAGTTTCAGGTCATTCTGAGAACTTTTGTTTTCTGCACATAAAACAACATCATGGCAATTCTGCTGAAAACAGCGTCAGTCCGGGTTAGTTCCATTCAAATCATACAAGTTAGAGTCCAAAACAAGGGCAAAAGTGTTTGGAAAAGTAGATACGTTGGAGACGTATCAGCCCCCTGTTGCTCTACCGACGTACTCCTTCCTCCTATATATATACCTACGTACCCCCAAACGATCAGAAACGGAGCCAAACCCCTAATTCCACCACCGTAACTTTCTGTATCCACAAGATCCCATCTTGGGGCCTGTTCCGGAGCTCCGCCGGAGGGGGCATCGATCACAGAGGGCTTCTACATCAACACCATAGCCTCTCCGATGATGTGTGAGTAGTTTACATCAGACCTTCGGGCCCATAGTTATTAGCTAGATGGCTTCTTCTCTCTTTTTGGATCTCAATACAATGTTCTCCCCCTCTCTTGTGGAGATCTATTCGATGTAATCTTCTTTTGCGGTGTGTTTGTTGAGACCGATGAATTGTGGGTGTATGATCAAGTTTATCTATGAACAATATTTGAATCTTCTCTGAATTCTTTTATGTATGATTGGTTATCTTTGCAAGTCTCTTAGAATTATCAGTTTGGTTTGGCCTACTAGATTGATCTTTCTTGCAATGGGAGAAGTGCTTAGCTTTGGGTTCAATCTTGCAGTGTCCTTTCCCAGTGATAGTAGGGGCAGCAAGACAAGTATTGTATTGTTGCCATCGAGGATAACATGATGGGTTTTTTATCATATTGCATGAATTTATCCCTCTACATCATGTCATCTTGCTTAAGGCGTTACTCTGTTCTTATGAACTTAATACTCTAGATGCATGCTGGATAGCGGTCGATGTGTGGAGTAATAGTAGTAGATGCAGGCAGGAGTCGGTCTACTTGTCTCGGACGTGATGCCTATTTACATGATTATATCTAGATATTATCATAACTATGCTCAATTTTGTCAATTCCTCAACACTAATTTGTTCACCCACCGTAAAATACTTATGCTCTTGAGAGAAGCCACTAGTGAAACCTATGGCCCCCGGGTCTATCTTCCATCATATTAATCTTCCAACACTTGGCTATTTTCATTACCTTTTATTTTACTTTACATCTTTATCATAAAAATACCAAAAATATTATCTTATCATATCTATCAGATCTCACTCTCGTAAGTGACCGTGTAGGGATTGACAACCCCTTATCGCGTTCGTTGCGAGGATTTATTTGTTTTGTGTAGGTGCGAGGGACTCACGTGTAGCCTCCTACTGGATTGATACCTTGGTTCTCAAAAACTGAGGGAAATACTTACGCTACTTTGCTGCATCACCCTTTCCTCTTCAAGGGAAAACCAACGCAGTGCTCAAGAGGTAGCAAGAAGGATTTCTGGCGCCGTTGCTGGGGAGGTCTATGCAAAAGTCAACATACCAAGTACCCATCACAAACCCTTATCTCCCGCATTACATTATTTGCCATTTGCCTCTCGTTTTCCTCTCACCCACTTCACCCTTGCCGTTTTATTCGCGCCCTCCATCTCTATCCTCCCTCTCTTTCTCTATTTGCCTCTTTTTGCCCGTTCCTCGTTTGCTTGTGTGTTGGATTGCTTGCTTGTCACGATGGCTAAAGATAACACTAAATTGTGTGACTTTACCGATACGAGCAACAATGATTTTATTAGCACTCCGATTGATCCTCTTACCGATGCTGAATCTTGTGAAATTAATGTTGCCTTGCTGAATTTTGTCATGAAAGATCCGTTTTCCGGCCTTCCTAGTGAAGATGCCGCTACCCATCTAAATAGCTTCATTGATTTGTGTGATATGCAAAAGAAGAAAGATGTGGACAATGATATTGTTGAATTGAAATTATTTCCTTTTTCGCTTAGAGATCGTGCTAAAGCTTGGCTTTTGTCTTTGCCTAAAAATAGTATTGATTCTTGGAATAAGTGCAAAGATGCTTTTATCTCTAAGTATTTTCCTCCCTCTAAGATCATCTCTCTTAGAAACAATATTATGAATTTTAAGAAACTTGATCATGAACATGTTGCACAAGCTTGGGAGAGGATGAAATTAATTATACGTAATTGCCCAACACATGGTTTGAATTTGTGGATGATTATACAAAAAATTTATGCCGGATTGAATTTTGCTTCTAGAAATCTTTTAGATTCGGCCGCGGGAGGCACTTTTATGGAAATCACTTTAGGAGAAGCTACTAAACTCGTAGATGATATTATGGTTAATTATTCTCAATGGCACACTGAAAGATCTACTAATAAAAAGTGCATGCGATAGAATAAATTAATGTTTTGAGTGGAAAGTTGGATGAACTTATGAAATTATTTGCTACTAAAAGTGTTTATTCTGATCCTAATGATATGCCTTTGTCTACTTTGATTGAGAATAATAATTAATCTATGGATGTGAATTTTGTTGGTAGGAACAATTTTGGTAACAACGCATATAGAGGAAACTTTAACCCTAGGTCGTATCCTGGTAATTCCTCTAATAATTATGGTAATTCCTACAACAATTCGTATGGAAATTATAATAAGATGCCCTATGATTTTGAATCTAATATTAAAGAATTTATTACTTCGCAAAATAATTTCAATGCTTTGATTGCAGAGAAATTGCCTAAGATTGATGAGTTGGATAGGAACGTTGATAGAATTTCTCTTGATGTTGATTCCTCGAAACTTGGATCTATTCCACCTAAGCATGATATCAATGAGTCTCTCAAAGCCATGAGAATTTCCATTGATGAGTGCAAAGAAAGAACCGCTAGGATGCGTGCTAAGAAAGATTCCTTTATAAGAGCGTGTTCTTCTAGTTTTCATGATAATAAAGATGAAGATCTAAAAGTTACTGATGTGCCCCCTATTAAATCTTTGTTTTGCAATATGAATCTTGATAATGATGGGACTGAATATGATCCACCTTTACCTAGAAGGCCTTCCAAAAATTTGGAGTTTTTAGATCTTGATGCTAAATTTGATAAAAGTGGGATTGAAGAGATCAAAACTCTAGATGTTAATGAACCTACTATTTTGGATTTCAAGGAATTTAATTATGATAGATGCTCTTTGATAGATTGTATTTCCTTGTTGCAATCCGTGCTAAATTCTCCCCATGCTTATAGTCAAAATAAAGCTTTTACCAAACATATTGTTGATGCTTTGATGCAATCTTATGAAGAAAAACTTGAGTTGGAAGTTTCTATCCCTAAAAAACTTTATGATGAGTGGGAACCAACTATTAAAATTAAAATTAAAGATCATGAATGCTATGCTTTGTGTGATTTGGGTGCTAGTCTTTCCATGATTCCAAAGACTTTGTGTGATTTGTTAGGTCTCCGTGATTTTGATGATTGCTCTTTAAACTTGCACCTTGCGGATTCCACTATTAAGAAACCTATGGGAAGAATTAATGATGTTCTTATTGTTGCAAATAGGAATTATGTGCCCATAGATTTTATCGTTCTTGATATAGATTGCAATCCTTCACGTCCTATTATTCTTGGTAGACCTTTCCTTAGAACAATTGGTGCAATTATTGATATGAAGGAAGGGAATATTAGATTCCAATTTCCATTAAGGAAAGTCATGGAACACTTTACTAGAAAGAAAATTAAATTACCTTATGAATCTATCATGATAGCCACTTATGGATTGCCCACCAAAGATGGCAATACCTAGATCTATCCTTGCTTTTATGCCTAGCTAGGGGCGTTAAACGATAGCGCTTGTTGGGAGGAAACCCAATTTTATTTTTATTCCTTGCTTTTTGCTCCTGTTTAGTAATAAATAATTTATCTAGCCTCTGTTTTGGTTGTGTTTTTTGTGTTTAATTAGTGTTTGTGCCAAGTAGAACCGTTGGGAAGACTTAGGGAAAGTTTTGTTAATCTTGCTGTAAAAAACAGAAACTTTAGCGCTCACAAGAACTGCTGCCATTTTTAATTGGAAAGTGCTATTTAGTTAATTCTTTTTGAAGATGATTAATAGATAAATTCCTCACGTCCAGAAATTTATTTTAGAAGTTTTGGGGTTCCAGATCTTGCGCTAGATACAGATTACTACAGACTGTTCTGTTTTTGACAGATTCTGTTTTTTCGTGTGTTGTTTGCTTATTTTGATGAATCTATGGCTAGTAAAATAGTTTATAAGCCATAGAGAAGTTGGAATACAGTACGTTTAACAGAAATATAAATAAAGAATGAGTTCATTACAGTACCTTGAAGCAATGTTGGGGATATCGCTTATCGGAAACTTATCGATCGACCCATGATAAGGGGTAAATCGGCCAGTTTATCGGCATATCGGTCGATTTATAGCCATATCCGCTGATTTATCGGACGATTTATCTTATTGGTCTGACAGCGGTAAGTGATAAATCGGCCGATTTATCGGCATGTCGGAAGATATCTTGAACAGTGCCTTGAAGTGGTGTTTTGTTTTCTTTCGCTAACGGAGCTCACGAGATTTTCTACTTTAAGTTTTGTGTTGTGAAGTTTTCAAGTTTTGGGTAAGGATTTGATGGATTATTGAACAAGGAGTGGCAAGAGCCTAAGCTAGGGGATGCCATGGCACCCCCAAGGTAATCTAAGGATACCTAAAAGCCAAAGCTTGGGGATGCCCCAGAAAGCATCCCCTCTTTCGTCTACTTCCATCGTAACTTTACTTGGGGCTATATTTTTATTCACCACATGATATGTGTTTTGCTTGGAGCGTCTTGTATGATTTGAATCTTGTTTTTTTAGTTTACCACAATCATCTTTGCTGTACACACCTTTTGAGAGAGACACACATGATTCGGAAATTATTAGAATACTCTATGTGCTTCACTTATATCTTTTGAGTTATATAGTTTTGCTCTAGTACTTCACTTATATCTTTTAGAGCACGGTGGTGGATTTGTTTTATAGAAACTATTGATATCTCATGCTTCACTTAGATTATTTTTATAGTCTTAAATAGCATGGTAATTTTCTTAAATAATCCTAATATGCTAGGTATACGAGATTAGTAAAAACTTTCTTGTGAGTGTGTTGAATACTAAGAGAAGTTTGATGCTTGATGATTGTTTTGAGATATAAAGATGGTGATATTAGAGTCATGCTAGTTGAGTAGTTTTGAATTTGAGAGATAATTGTGTTAAAGTTTGTGATTCCTGTAGCTTGCACATATGGTGAACCATTATGTGATGAAGTCGGAGCATAATTTATTTATTGATTGTCTTCCTTATGAGTGGCGGTCGGGGACGAGCGATGGTCTTTTCCTACCAATCTATCCCCCTAGGAGCATGCGCGTAATACTTTGCTTTGATAACTTGTAGATTTTTGCAATAAGTATATGAGTTCTTTATGACTAATGTTGAGTCCATGGATTATACGCACTTTTCTTCCTTCCACCATTGCTAGCCTCTCTAATACCACACACTTTTCGCCGGTATCATACACACACCATATACCTTCCTCAAAACAGCCACCATACCTACCTATCATGGCATTTCCATAGCCATTCCGAGATATACTGCCATGCAACTTACCACCGTTCTGATTATTATGACACGCTCCATCATTGTCATATTGCTTTGCATGATCATGTAGTTGACATCGTATTTGTGGCAAAGCCACCATTCATAATTCTTTCATACATGTCACTCTTGATTCATTGCATATCCCGGTACACTGCCGGAAGCATTCACATAGAGTCATATTTTCTTCTAAGTATTGATTTGTAATTGTTGAGTTGTAAGTAAATAAAAGTGTGATGATCATCATTATTAGAGTATTGTCCCAAGTGAGGAAAGGATGATGGAGACTATGATTCCCCCACAAGTCGGGATGAGACTCCGGACTAAAAAAAGAAAAAGAAAAAAGATGCCAAAAAGAAAAGAAAATAGGCCCAAAAAATGAGAGAAAAAGAGAGAAGGGACAATGCTACTATCCTTTTACCACACTTGAGCTTCAAAGTAGCACCATGATCTTCATGATAGAGAGTCTCCTATGATATCACTTTCATATACTAGTGGGAATTTTTCATTATAGAACTTGGCTTGCATATTCCAATGATGGGCTTCCTCAAAATGCCCTAGTTCTTCGTGAGCAAGCGAGTTGGATGCACACCCACTTAGTTTCTTTTGTTGATCTTTCATATACTTATAGCTCTAGTGCATCCATTGCATGGCAATCCCTACTCACTTACATTGATATCTACTGATGGGCATCTCCATAGCCCATTGATACGCCTAGTTGATGTGAGACTATCTTCTCCCTTTTTGTCTTCTCCACAACCACCATTCTATTCCATATATAGTGATATGTCCATGGCTCACGCTCATGTATTGCGTGAAGATTGAAAAAGTTTGAGAATATCAAAAGTATGAAACAATTGCTTGGCTTCTCATTGGGGTTGTGCATGATTTAAATACTTTGTGTGGTGAAGATAGAGCATAGCCAGACTATATGATTTTGTAGGGATAACTTTCTTTGGCCATGTTATTTTGAGAAGACATAATTGCTTAGTTAGTATGCTTGAAGTATTATTATTATTTATGTCAATATTAAACTTTTGTCTTGAATCTTTCGGATCTGAATATTCAAGCCACAATTAAGAAGAATTACATTAAAATTATGCCTAGTAGCATTCCGCATCAAAAATTCTGTTTTTATCATTTACCTACTCGAGGACGAGCAGGAATTAAGCTTGGGGATGCTTGATACGTCTCCAACGTATCTATAATTTTTGATTGCTCCATGCTATATTATCTTATGTTTTGGACATTATTGGGCTTTATTATTCACTTTTATATTATTTTTGGGACTAACCTATTAACCGGAGGCCCAGCCCAGAATTGTTGTTTTTTGCCTATTTGAGAGTTTGGCAGAAAAAGAATATCAAACGGAGTCCAAACGGAATGAAACCTTCGGGAGCGTGATTTTTGGAACGAACAAGATCCAGGAGACTTGGACCCTACATCAAGCAACCAACAGGTAAGCCACAAGGTAGGGGGCACTCCTACCCCCCCCCCCCCCCCAGGCGCACCCTCCACCCTCGCGGGCCCCCTGTTGCTCCACCAACATACTCCTTCCTCTTATATATCCACGAGATCCCATCTTGGGGCCTGTTCCGGAGCTCCGCCGGAGGGGGCATCGATCACAGAGGGCTTCTACATCAACACCATAGCCTCTCCGATGATGTGTGAGTAGTTTACCTCAGACCTTTGGGCCCATAGTTATTAGCTAGATGGCTTCTTCTCTCTTTTTGGATCTCAATACAATGTTCTCCCCCTCTCTTGTGGATATCTATTCGATATAATCTTCTTTTGTGGTGTGTTTGTTGAGACCGATGAATTGTGGGTTTATGATCAAGTTTATCTATGAACAATATTTGAATCTTCTCTGAATTCTTTTATGTATGATTGGTTATCTTTGCAAGTCTCTTCGAATTATCAGTTTGGTTTGGCCTACTAGATTGATCTTTCTTGCAATGGGAGAAGTGCTTAGCTTTGGGTTCAATCTTGCGGTGTCCTTTCCCAGTGACAGTAGGGGCAGCAAGACACGTATTGTATTGTTGCCATCGAGGATAACAAGATGGTTTTTTTTATCGTATTGCATGAATTTATCCGTCTACATCATGTCATCTTGCTTAAGGCGTTACTCTGTTCTTATGAACTTAATACCCTAGATGCATGCTGGATAGCGGTCGATGTGTGGAGTAATAGTAGTAGATGCAGGCAGGAGTCGGTCTACTTGTCTCGGATGTGATGCCTATATACATGATCATACCTAGATATTCTCATAACTATGCTCAATTCTATCAATTGCTCAACAATAATTTGTTCACCCACCATAAAATACCTATGCTCTTGAGAGAAGCCACTAGTGAAACCTATGGCCCCCGGGTCTATCTCCCATCATATTAATCTTCCAACACTTAGCTATTTTCATTACCTTTTATTTTACTTTGCATCTTTATCATAAAAATACCAAAAATATTATCTTATCATATCTATCAGATCTCACTCTAGTAAGTGACCGTGTAGGGATTGACAAACCCCTTATCGCGTTGGTTGCGAGGATTTATTTGTTTTGTGTAGGTGCAAGGGACTCGCGCGTAGCCTCCTACTAGATTGATACCTTGGTTCTCAAAAACTGAGGGAAATACTTACGCTACTTTGTTGCATCACCCTTTCCTCTTCAAGGGAAAACCAACGCAATGCTCAAGAGGTAGCAGCATCCGGTGGCCGGACATGTGTTCCTCGGAAGTTATCGAGGAAGGTCTCTTCCAAGTCCTCCCAGCTACCTATGGAATTTTCAGGCAGGCTGTTTAACCAGTACCGAGCTGGCCCTTTTAGTTTTAGTGGGAGGTATTTAATTGCGTGGAGGTCGTCCCCACGGGCCATATGGATGTGGAGGATGAAATCTTCTATCCATAGCGCGGGATCGGTTGTCCTGTCGTATGATTCAATATTGGCGGGTTTGAATCCTTTGGGGAATTCATGATCCATTACTTCATCGGTGAAGCAAAGCGGGTGTGCGGCGCCCTCTATGTTGGGCCACACTGCGACGTAACTCTGAAGGAGTCCCTTTGCGGTTTTCTGCTCGGGCGTGGCGAGGTTTGACATGTCCGAATAGGTAGCCATCGTCGCGTGTCAAAGCATGCTTTCGCGATCCGTGGATCGGTCTTGCATGTCCTGCTCTATTGTTCGAGTCCCTCTGCAGGTTGTCTGGGTAATCGTGACCTGCGTTGTTCTTGCCTTTACGACGAGGTGGGGTAGTCTGGTGTTCGGCTTGAGTTGCCTCTTTATCCGGATAGAGTTGTCGACGACCTGCCGCATTGTGTGACGATGGTATGGGCTCCAACGCCCCGTCATCGGACAGGTATAGCAATCTGTGCTTTGGGTAGCTTTTGGCTAGGCCACTAAGGCCGTATTCTTCAGCGACCAGGACTTCGGTCCATCTGTCGTTGAGTAGGTCTTGGTCAGCTTGAAGCTGCTGCTGCTTCTTTTTCAGGCTCCTTGTCGTAGCTATCAGCCTGCGCTTGAAGTGCTCCTTCTCGAGGGTCTCTTCGGGTACGATGAAGGCTTCGTCGCCGAGGCTTACCTCATCTTCGGAGAGCGGAAGGTAGTTGTCGTCCTCTGAACCGTCGCTGGGCGGGGCCTATTCATCGGGGCTGGCTTGCCCGTTTTCCTGTTCCTCCTGCTCGGATATTGCTCCCACAGGGTCTTCATTGCTTTTGGCGCTGTCCGGAGTACTATTTTCTCCAGTGCCATCATTGCTGCAGCGTGACTTAGGGCGGCGTTTGGTGTGCCAGAACTTAGACTGTGTCTCAAGAGTTTTAACTGGATCTCCCTTGTCCTTGCCATGAGGCTTTTTAAGTGTATCAATCATGTACACGTCATATGAAGGGGTGGTCGTCCCACGCCCGATGGCTGGCGGGTCTTGGCCTTGCTCCTTATCGGCATCGTCGTCTATACCGTCAATGTCTTCGGAGCCAGAAGCGGGCATGTCGGTCAAATCCTCGATAGTGGCTATGAAGTGGGTGGCGGGTGGGAAGCGAAATTTCCCATCATCAGCCTCTGGCTCGAACTAAATATAGTTTGGCTGTGAGTCCTTCTCCAAGGACAAGTTCTTTAAAGAGTTCAACACATCACCCAAAGGTGGGTGCTGGAAGATCCGAAGATGTCTGCGGCGCTAAATTCGAAAATCGATAACCGATCCAGCTCGGTGTACGCAGGCGTGCCCGGTCTGAAACATATAGCCAGAGACGAGTCCGGAGTTCCATTGACGCAAATATTGCAGGCTACCGAGCCCGTGTGCGGCTCCAACACCGCGGACTCTATGGCCTCGGATGGCACGATCTGCTCCGGTTCTAAGGTCATTGCAGCAACAGGGACCATCTCCTGGATGTGATCCGATGACAGATTTAAGTCATGTTCATCGGGGTGAGGGGGAGCGATCGCAGCGGTCTCAAATCCATTGAAGATCAAGTCTCCACGGATATCCGCGACGTAGTTCAAGCTTCCAAATCTGACCTGGTGGCCAGGGGCGTAGCTATTGATCTACTCCAGATGGCCAAGCGAGTTGGCCCACAGTACGAAGCCGCCGAACATGGAAATCCGTCCGAGGAGGAAGGTTTCTCCTTGGACAGCGTCACCATAGACGATTGAAGGGGCCATCGAACCTTTCATTGATGGCACAGTGGAACTCTCAATGAAAGCACCAATGTCGGTGTCAAAACCGGCAGATCTCGGGTAGGGGGTCCCGAACTGTGCGTCTAGGATCGATGGTAACAGGAGACGGGGGACACGGTGTTTACCCAGGTTCAGGCCCTCTCTATGGAGGTAATACCCTATGTCCTGCTTGATTGATCTTGATGAATATGAGTATTACAAGAGTTGATCTACCACGAGATCGTAATGGCTAAACCCTAGAAGCCTAGCTTGTATGACTATGGTAATGAGTATATCTTTTCCGGACTAACCCGTCCGGTTTATATAGACACCGGGGGGATCTAGGGTTTACATAGAGTCGGTTACATAAGAAGGAATCTTCATAGTCGGTCGCCAAGCTTCCCTTCCACGCCAAGGAGGGTCCAATCCGGACACAGGTACAGTCTTCAGCCTTCATGTCTTCACAGCCCATCAGTCCGGCCCATGGATAACAGGCCGGACGCCCGAGGACCCCTTAGTCTAGGACTCCCTCAGTCGCCACTGCCCCAGCCTGGATCTCCTCCCTCAGCGCTCCCCTGGCCTCCCAAGCATGTCATCGAGAACCGCTGTAAGGCCCTTGTCCAAGTCCCCTTCTTCCCCCCTTAGAATCTGTGCCGTAGCCGCCACCCTTGAGCTCGCCTGGAGCTCCGCATGCCCACTCGCATCTGTCTGTGCTCACCGCGTATGCGCGCGCCCCTGGCCGGGCTCGCATGCCTCTGCCTTGACCGCGCCGTCCACGTGCACCCCCTCATTGCTTGCCTCTCCGGTCACGCCTAGCTCACGCGCGCACCCAGCTGTGCCACCCCTGCTCGTCACTGCCGCCCGTGTTGCTGTGGTTGCTCCTGATCGCTGTCGCCGCTGCTCTGTTGTGTTGTCGCTGCCTTGCGCTACTCCTGTGCCGCCGGCCCTTGCTAGCTTCGTTGTTGCTGCTCTATACTGCTGCTGCTCTATGCCGGTGCTACGGCCGGCCATGGCAAGCGCACGTGCGAGTGTACGTGATGTATGTGCGTGTTGTGTGTGTTGTGTGTGTTGTGTGTGTGCGTGATGTATGTGCGTGTGAGTAGGGTAGCCCTTGTTAATTAGGAATAAGTACCAATTAGTGCTTAGGAAAGTTAGTCTAAACCCTATGACATGTGGACCCTGCTGCTAATTAAAAGTTAAAACAAATAAAAATATACAAGCCTATGACATGCAAGACCCACTTTAACTGTTCACGAGTTGACCAATCAAATGTTGACTGGGTCAACCCAGCCGCTAGGCCCCACTTGTAAGCCACTGTAGCTAAGCTGCTGTTGTGTACACTTAGCAATTTCCTTTAAAATGACTTAAAACAAATTTTGAAAATGCAATAAACTTGGATAATTCATATAAATAATCTGTAACTCGGATGAAAACACTTTATACATGAAAATTGCTCAGAATGACGAGATGAATCCGAATACACGGTCCGGTCGTCCGTCACACGTCCCTAGCATAGCAAACATGCAACAATCCCCATTCGGTTCATTTGTCCGAAAACGTCAAACACCGGGAATACTTTCCTGGATGTTTCCCCCCTTCGCCAGTATCACCTATCCCTGCGTTACGTCACCCCTACCACCGCGTATTGCCATGTTATGCTTTGTGGTGCTTTGATTGCTCTGTTATTTATTGGTTCCCCCACCCTTACTTCTTTCTGATAGACCCCGAGACCGCGCTTGAACCTGTGATCGACTACTTCACCTTCGAGGGTCCATTTTTGTCTGCAGAGCTACCAGGAAAGCCCCCCCCCCCCTTGATCAACCCGATATTGCCTATTCTTCTCTCTACTGCTTGCATTAGAGTAGTGTAGCATGTTACTATTTTTAGTTAATCCTATTCGATTGCATAGCCTGTCATTGTTGCTACAGTTGTTGATACCTTACCTGCAATCCTAAATGCTTAGTATAGGATGCTAGTTTATCATCAGTGGCCCTACATTCTTGTCCGTCTGCCATACTATACTATCGGGACGTGATCACTAGAGAGGTGATCACGGGTATATACTTATAATACATGATATATGATCCATGTGGTGACTAAAGTCGGGTCGGCTCGTAGAGTACCCGCAAGTGATTCCGATGTGGGGGGCTGAAAGGACAGGTGGTTCCATCCCGGTAGTGGTGGGCCTAGGTTCCTGACAGCCCCCGACTGTTACTTTGTGGCGGGGCGACAGGGCAGGTTGAGACCACCTAGGAGAGAGGTGGGTCTGGCCCTGGTCAGCGTCCGTGGATACTTCAATTAACACGCTTAACGAGATCTTGGTATTTGATCTGAGTCTGGCCACTGGCCTATACGCACTAACCCACTACACGGGAATAGTTATGGGCACTCGATGTCGTGGTATCGGCCGAAGCCTTCGTGACATCAGCGACTGAGCGGCGCGCGCCGGGTTGGACCGTGTAACGCAACTTACTTTGTAATGGAGGTTGCTAGGTCTGCTCACGGGCCGAGTATGCAACGTGCAAGTGTGCAATGGGCGATGGGCCCAGACCCCTGCGCACATAGGATTTAGACCGGCGTGCTGACCTCTCTGTTGTGCCTAGGTAGGGCTGCGACGTATTGATCTTCCGAGGCCGGGCATGACCCAGGAAAGTGTGTCTCGCCAAAGGGGATCGAGCGTGTTGGGAAATGTGGTGCACCCCTGCAGGGAATTTTATCTATTTGAATAGTCGTTTCCCTCGATAAAAGGATGACCCGGAGTTGTACCTCGACCTTATGACAACTAGAACCGGATACTTAATAAAACACACCCTTTCAAGTGCTAGATACAACCCGGTGATCGTTCTCTCACAGGGCGACGAGGAGAGGATCGCCGGGTATGATTATGCTATATGATGATACTTGGTGAACTTACCATTTACTCTCTTCTATATGCTTCAAGATGGAGGCTGACAGAAGCGTAGTCTTTGATAGGACTAGCTATCCCCCTCTTATTCTCGCATTCTGCAGTTCAGTCCACACATACTACCCATTTCATTGATACCAATGCATTTGTACTGTAGATCCTTGCTTGCGAGTACTTTGGATGAGTACTCATGGTTGCTTTGCGCCCCCTTTTTTCCCTTTCTCTACCTGGTTGTTGCAACCAGATGATGGAGCCCAGGTTCCAGACACCACCGATGACGACTCCTACTACTCTGGAGGTTCCTACTACTACATGCAGACCACCGACGACGACTAGGAGTAGTTTAGGAGGATCCCAGGCAGGAGGCCTGCGCCTTTTTTGATCTGTATCCCAGTTTGTGCTAGCCATCTTATGGCAACTTGTTTAACTTATGTCTGTACTCAGATATTGTTGCTTTTGCTGACTCGTCTATGATCGAGCACTTGTATTCGAGCCCTCGAGGCCCCCGGCTTGTAATATAAAGCTTGTATTATATTAATTTGTGTCTATAGTTGTGTCGGTGTCAAAACCGGCGGATACTTGGGTAGGGGGTCCCGAACTGTGCGTCTAAGGTGGATGGTAACAGGAGGCAGGGAACACGATGTTTTACCCAGGTTCGGGCCCTCTTGATGGAGGTAAAACCCTACGTCTTGCTTGATTTATTCTTGATGATATGAGTATTACAAGAGTTGATCTACCATGAGATCGGTGAGGCTAAACCCTAGAAGCTAGCCTATGGTATGATTGTATATTGTCCTACGGACTAAAACCCTCCGGTTTATATAGACACCGGGGGGATCTAGGGTTTACATAGAGTCGGTTACATAAGAAGGAATCTTCATAGTCGGTCGCCAAGCTTGCCTTCCACGCCAAGGAGAGTCCAATCCGGACACAGGTACAGTCTTCAGCCTTCATGTCTTCACAGCCCATCAGTCCGGCCCATGGATAACAGGCCGGACGCCCGAGGACCCCTTAGTCTAGGACTCCCTCAGTCGCCACTGCCCCAGCCTGGATCTCCTCCCTCAGCGCTCCCCTGGCCTCCCGCACGTCATGGAGAACCGCTGTAAGGCCCTTGTCCAAGTCCCCTTCTTCCCCCCTTAGAATCTGTGTCGTAGCCGCCACCCTTGAGCTCGCCTGGAGCTCCGCATGCCCACTCGCCTTATCTGTGCTCACCGCGTATGCGCGCGCCCCTGGCCGGGCTCGCATGCCTCTGCCTTGACCGCGCCGTCCACGTGCACCCCCTCATTGCTTGCCTCTTCAGGTCACGCCTAGCTCACGCGCGCGCCCAGCCGTGCTCCCTGCTCGTCACTGCCGCCCGTGTTGCGTTGTTGCTCCTGACCGCTGTCGCGACTGCTCTGTTGTGTTGTCGCTACCTTGCGCTACTCCTGTGCCGCCGGCCCTTGCTAGCTTCGTTGTTGCTGCTCTATACTGTTGCTGCTCTATGCCGCTGCTACGGCCGGCCATGGCAAGCGCACGTGTGAGTGTACATGATGTATGTGCGTGTGTGTGTGTGTGTGTGTGTGCGTGATGTCATGTGCGTGTGAGTAGGGTAGCCCTTATTAATTAGGAATAAGTACCAATTAGTGTTAGGAAAGTTAGTCTAAACCCTATGACATGTGGACCCTGCTGCTAATTAAAAGTTAAAACAAATAAAAATATACAAGCCTATGACATGCAAGACCCACTTTAACTGTTCACGAGTTGACCAATCAAATGTTGATTGGGTCAACCCAGCCGCTAGGCCCCACTTGTAAGCCACTGTAGCTAAGCTGCTGTTGTGTACACTTAGCAATTTCCTTTAAAACGACTTAAAACAAATTTTGAAAATGCAATAAACTTGGATAATTCATATATAATACGTAACTCAGATGAAAACACTTTATACATGAAAGTTGCTCAGAACGACGAGACGAATCCGAATACACGGTCCGGTCGTCCGTCACACGTCCCTAGCATAGCAAACATGCAACAATCCCCATTCGGTTCATTTGTCCGAAAACGTCAAACACCGGGAATACTTTCCTGGATGTTTCCCCCCTTCGCCAGTATCACCTATCCCTGCGTTACGTCACCCCTACCACCGCGTATTGCCATGTTATGCTTTGTGGTGCTTTGATTGCTCTGTTATTTATTGGTTCCCCCACCGTTACTTCTTTCTGGTAGACCCCGAGACCGCGCTTGAACCTGTGATCGACTACTTCACCTTCGAGGGTCCATTTTTGTCTGCAGAGCTACCAGGCAAGCCCCCCCCCCCCTTGATCAACCCGATATTGCCTATTCTTCTCTCTACTACTTGCATTTGAGTAGTGTAGCATGGTACTATTTTTAGTTAATCCTATTCAATTGCATAGCCTGTCATTGTTGCTACAGTTGTTGATACCTTACCTGCAATCCTAAATGCTTAGTATAGGAGCTGAGTTTATCATCAGTGGCCCTACATTCTTGTCCGTCTCCCATACTATACTATCGGGACGTGATCACTAGAGAGGTGATCACGGGTATATACTTATAATACATAATATATGATCCATGTGGTGACTAAAGTCGGGTCGGCTCGTAGAGTACCCACAAGTGATTCCGATGTGGGGGCTGAAAGGACAGGTGGTTCCATCCCGGTAGTGGTGGGCCTGGGTTCCTGACAGCCCCCGACTGTTACTTTGTGGCGGGCGACAGGGCAGGTTGAGACCACCTAGGAGAGAGGTGGGCCTGGCCCTGGTCGCGTCCGGATACTTCAATTAACACGCTTAACGAGATCTTGGTATTTGATCTGAGTCTGGCCACTGGCCTATACGCACTAACCACTACACGGGAACAGTTATGGGCACTCGATGTCGTGGTATCAGCCGAAGCCTTCGTGACATCAGCGACTGAGCGGCGCGCGCCGGGTTGGACCGTGTAACGCAACTTACTTTGTAATGGAGGTTGCTAGGTCTGCTCACGGGCCGAGTATGCAACGTGCAAGTGTGCAATGGGCGATGGGCCCAGACCCCTGCACACATAGGATTTAGACTGGCGTGCTGACCTCTCTGTTGTGCCTAGGTAGGGCTGCGACGTATTTGATCTTCCGAGGCCGGGCATGACCCAGGAAAGTGTGTCTCGCCAAAGGGGATCGAGCGTGTTGGGAAATGTGGTGCACCCCTGCAGGGAATTTTATCTATTTGAATAGTCCGTGTCCCTCGGTAAAAGGATGACCCGGAGTTGTACTCGACCTTATGACAACTAGAACCGGATACTTAATAAAACACACCCTTTCAAGTGCCAGATACAACCCGGTGATCGTTCTCTCACAGGGCGACGAGGAGAGGATCGCCGGGTATGATTATGCTATATGATGATACTTGGTGAACTTACCATTTACTCTCTTCTATATGCTTCAAGATGGAGGCTGCCAGAAGCGTAGTCTTCGGATAGGACTAGCTATCCCCCTCTTATTCTCGCATTCTGCAGTTCAGTCCACACATACTACCCATTTCATTGATACCAATGCATTTGTACTGTAGATCCTTGCTTGCGAGTACTTTGGATGAGTACTCATGGTTGCTTTGCGCCCCCTTTTTTCCCTTTCTCTACCTGGTTGTTGCAACCAGATGATGGAGCCCAGGTTCCAGACACCACCGATGACGACTCCTACTACTCTGGAGGTTCCTACTACTACATGCAGACCACCGACGACGACTAGGAGTAGTTTAGGAGGATCCCAGGCAGGAGGCCTGCGCCTTTTTTGATCTGTATCCCAGTTTGTGCTAGCCATCTTATGGCAACTTGTTTAACTTATGTCTGTACTCAGATATTGTTGCTTTTGCTGACTCGTCTATGATCGAGCACTTGTATTCGAGCCCTCGAGGCCCCCGGCTTGTAATATAAAGCTTGTATTATATTAATTTGTGTCTATAGTTGTGTCGGTGTCAAAACCGGCGGATCTCGGGTAGGGGATCCCGAACTGTGCGTCTAAGGCGGATGGTAACAGGAGGCAGGGAACACGATGTTTTACCCAGGTTCGGGCCCTCTTGATGGAGGTAAAACCCTACGTCTTGCTTGATTTATTCTTGATGATATGAGTATTACAAGAGTTGATCTACCATGAGATCGGTGAGGCTAAACCCTAGAAGCTAGCCTATGGTATGATTGTATATTGTCCTACGGACTAAAACCCTCTGGTTTATATAGACACCGGAGGGGGCTAGGGTTACACAAGGTCGGTTACAAATGAGGAGATATACATATCCGTATTGCCTAGCTTGCCTTCCGCTCCAAGTAGAGTCCCATCTGGACACGAGACGAAGTCTTCAATCTTGTATCTTCATAGTCCAATAGTCCGGCCGTCCGGAGACCGCCTAATTTAGGACTCCCTCAGTAGCCCCTGAACGAGGCTTCAATGACGATGAGTCCGGCGTGCAGTGTTGTCTTCGGCATTGCAAGGCGTGTTCCTCCTCCGAATACACCATGGAAAAATTTGAATACAACGATAGTGTCCGACCCTACAAAATAAGTTCCACATAGCACCGTAGAGAGAATAATATTTCCACAAATCTAATCTGCTGACACGTTTTGGCAACATGACTTCATGCGATAGCTCGGTGATTATTCGAACTGTTTCCTTTAACTAGCCCCGCACATAACGCGAGGCAGTTTCTTGATACGTCTTGTCAAAGCAGAGATCGTGTCCCCCTTATTACGGGATTCTCATCAATATGGGCATGGGTAACCCAGCCGCGCCATCGATTACGACACTTGGGGGATAAGCGAGTTTTACCAGGCTAGTGGGGGCGCATAGTTTCAGTCGCCCTTATAAAGGGACAAGGTTTAACCTTTTTCTACCCACCCCTGCTTCCTCGTTGCTCACACATTCTTGCGCACTCGAGCTCCAATGCCCAAGTCCACATCCTTCCCCTCAACCTTCTCCAATCATGTCCAGAGCGGGAGGCAAATGGATGGCTTCCTCCATTATGGAGGGACACATCAAGAAGCTGCGCGGAGCCGGATACTTAGCCGCGAATATCGCGCATCGGCTGCCCGCTGCGGGGCAGATCGTCCCTACCCCTGAACCTCACGAGAGGGTAGTTTTACTCCACCACTTCCTCCGCGGACTAGGGTTTCCCCTCCATCCATTAGTCTGTGGTCCCATGTTCTACTACGGGTTGGACTTCCATGATCTGACCCCGAACTTCATCCTCAACATTTCGGTGTTCATCGTCGTGTGTGAGGCTTTCCTCCGCATCCGGCCCCACTTCGTCCTGTGGTTAAAGACCTTCAATATCAAGCCGAAGGTGGTGGGAGGCCAACAAGCAGAATCTGGCGGAGCCATGGTGGGAAAGATGCCCAATGTTATATGGCTTGAAGGCCCCTTCGTGGAGACCATAAAGGGGTGGCAATCGGCGTGGTTCTACATCACCGAGCCGTGCGACACCAACTAGGTGGCTGCCCCCAAGTTTTGATCCGGAATCCCCACGCGGCTCACCTCCTGGAAAGAGAAGGGCCTGTCCTGGGGTTCATCGGTGGAGCTAGACGGACTCCAGAAATGTATCCAGAATATGGCAGGCAAGAAGCTCAAGCTTGTCAACATAGTCCAGGTCATGCTCATCCGCCGGATCCTCCCGTGTCAACAACGGGATTTCAACTTGTGGGAGTTCGACCCGGCCCAGCACCAGACTCTGAGCGAGCTCTTCGACACGACGCACAAGGACGTATGGAGGGTGCTATTCAAGGGCGCTGAGGTCCCTCCCTCTCTCACCGAGGACCGCGGGCTAAGCGCGAAGCGCCTAGCGCATTCGGTGAGTTCTATACATCTGGTAGGATATTTATTTCCCATAGCTTAACCATGTGCGGGGTCTGAGCTCCATGCCTTTGACAGGACTGGGTGGAGACGTCGGGGCAGATTAATTGTCCGGTCCCTCTGCCCGAAGACACTGCGGACGCTCTCCTGACGGAGATGCTGACTCTGGCTCCTTACAAGGTGCCGGAGAAGACCAAGAAGGCCAAGGGAACCCGAAAGAGTTCCCGACGCCAGGTGTTATCGGACTCATCATCTGATAACTCCGCGATGCACTCCTCCCCCGAAGACGAGGAGGAAGATGAAGATTCTCCCCCTCCAGTCGGGGGAGACAAGAAAAGGAAGGCCGCCCCAACCGGGGGGGCGAAGGGTCCAAGAAGGGAAGGACTCTCCTTCCGGACTACTCCACCACCACCGCCGAAGGCGAAGACGAGTGGCTGCTCAGGGCCAAGCCCCTGGCGAAGTCGTAAGTATTCGGATGCCAGAGTAACTCATAGCATATCTTTGTCGCACTGCTTCTCCGAACGCCGAATTATGATTATGCAGACCGCCACGAGCCTGTATCGACGTATCTTCGTCGGACGGCTCCCTGGGCTCGTCGAATATGGATAGCAATCCACTTCTGACCGCCACCTCCCCTTACCCTATGGACAACACCGAGGTATTGTCTCAAGAGGCACTGGGTCGAGGGGAGACAGTCCCGGAGGCACCTCAAGGCGACCTTCTGGATTCCGGGAGTAGAGGGAGCAAGGCTCACGAGGGCTCCGAGTTTGGCCCTCAGCCGAACACCGCGCCGGAACCTCCAGTGGTTCCGGACTCACGTAGGCGGCCTCCTTCCAAAAGGGGCAAGACGCATGTGCCGGTGACCTCTGTCCATCCAGAGGCACCGAACAGTCTACTAGGAGCGCTTCGCAACGCTTCCATCAACGAAGAGCACCGCACTATTATGAGTGCGGTGATCCAGAAGGTTCAGTCCGCCAAGAGCGGACTGACTGAAGCCTGTGCCAGCCTTCTAATAGGCTTTGAGGTAAGTATTTGAAATATAGGAAAAATATTACCGCATAGACAGTAGCCCCTGATGCTCTGTTCGGTGTTCACAAAGAAAAGCCGAATAGAGGATCAAACAATATCGCAAGAGTCTAATATAAGTATGTCTATATGCGTATGCAGGCTTCGCTGCTGGCCTCTGCCGCACTGACTGCGGCGGTCGCCACACTGAAGCAGGACCTCGAAGGGTCCAAGGAAGAGCTCGGCCTTGCCAAGAGGCAGCTCAAGGAGAACAAAGGTAAGTAATACCTAGTCTATAAAAAAAGAATGCGATTGCGAAATGACAGGATCATCGTAAATTTGCCAGGGGCCATGACCGAGGTGGCGACCCTGAAGCAAGTGCTATCCGAGGCCGAAAACAAAGTGGCCAAGGAGTGCACCGAGCGGGAAAGGCGGGAGGCACGGGTGGGTGAGGTGCAGCAAGAGCTCCACGCTCTCGTGACGAAGCACGAGGCGTTGGAGCTTGACTTGAAGACGCGAGAGTCCGAGCTTGCCGCGGCCCTCGAGAGCGCAAAGAATGCCAAGGCCGAAGCCCAAAAGGCCCCCAGGAGGTTGATGCGATGAAGAAGATAGCGGCGGGTAAGGCATTCTATATGCAAAGCAAGCATGTGAAAGTAAATTACTTGTTACTTACCCAAATCCGGAGCTCTCCAGGATCATTCATAGATTTGCCCCATAGCGTGTCGGATGCCGCACAGTTTTACTAGGCCGAGGAGGGAAGCTCAACGGAGAAGTTGTTCTGGTCTCAGTATACTGGGACCGAACACCCGAAGCCTCTGAGCGACCAGCTAAAGCAACTGGTCGACCTGCATAAGGCGGCCGAACAGGCCATGAAGGGCTTTATAGTCTGGATGTGGCCTGGCGACGCCCTTCCCAACAGCTACTTCGGCCTGGTGAGGCGGCTTGTGGATGCCTGCCCACGGCTGGAAGTCATCAAGCGGTCCGCCTGCATCGAAGGTGCACGCCGGGCTTTCGCCCGTGTGAAGGTGCAATGGGCCAAGATGGATGCCATGAAGCTGGTGAAGGAAGGGCCGCCGTAGGGCAAGGAGCATCGCCACCCCGAGATGTACTATGAGGGTGTCCTGAAGGGTGCCCATCTCGTAGCGGATGAGTGTGCAAAAGATGTAATATTTGAATGAACTTGCTCGTGTAATCATGTATTATGAAAACTTGTTCATATGCGCTATGCAAGGCTTGTCTGAATTTAAAATATTACCTTATGTTCGGTTGTTTATAAAATCTGAGAGATGGCTAGTCGTCGGCTTCTGCCCCCACGCCACGAGTGCTGGGGTGTTCGGGATAAACCTGAGCACTCTTGTTCCCATTGTTGGATCCTTGGAGGGAGGTTCTCAGCACAACGAACAAGGCAATTGGACTATAATGCGTTATCACTCTCACTTAGCCATAGAATTCTATAATTTTAAATTTCGGCGAAGCCCCTAGTATTCGGAAGGCCGAATTCAGGGCGCGATACACGCCTTAAGCCGGACAGGGCCGACTCCTCGCTCTAAGCGGCATAAGTCTTTAGGGACTTGAAACCTCTCAAACAGCGACCAGTCTCTCGCCTTATCATGACAGTCAGTTTTAGCTTTCTCTACTGAGGTGCTTAGCCCAGCAGAACCGGGGCATAATCGTAGTAGTTCTCCCAGTGCTACCTTAGCCGATATAGCGGAACGTAAGGTACCAAAACATGGGAGCTAGTCAAACCCAACTATTGACCCAAGACATGATTCGGATCTGATGCATATAATGCTATAAGTTCGGGGTTCCGCATTGTCGAAAGTGTTTGGACTTCTCACGCCGTATTATGGGGTATGCTTAAGCCCTTAGCGTATTGGCCGTACCAGAGTGTACGGGTGCTAGATGTCGTGAATGAACATATATATATAAAGGAAGAATGCAATAATAGTCTTAATGCTATGCATTGTTTATTCAAAAAGGTGCATTAAAGCAGAATGATACAAGTAGTGCGATAAGCAAAAAGTAGGACTGTTTGACATGTCCCTTCAAAGGGCAAGCTGAGGAATAGTATTAAAGCAAATATTTCACTCGTTATCGTAATCCACCTGGGAGTTCTGTGGTGTGACGTAGCTTTCTGCCTCCTTGGTTGCTACATCATGTGTTCGGCAATCATGCTACCGGACAGGGTTTCCAGAGATTAAAGTCCTGAAAGAGAAAAATAACAAAGCGGGAAGCCCCTAGTGCGGTTTAAGTCGCGACTTGGAGCGTGTCGCGGTCGTGTCCCCCCTCCCCGCCTGTGCCTATGGTATTTTTAATGTGTAATTATGTACGCGTGGCATGGATTTCGCGTTTGGCTAGGACCGGGGGGCCGCATTGCTATGCGAGCTCGGAACGTGCCAGGTGGTCCTGTTGCCTATTACTCCGGGCGCGCTTGAAGGTGTCCGGGTCCTTAAACGCCAAACTAGTGGATTGCCTTAAGAGGCTGCTTTGTGCTTCTGCTGCGAGGGTCGCAGTGTGCTCCTCCGTGCGGAGAGAGCGCTCTGTGTTTCCATTGACTGTGATGAACCCCCGAGGTCCTGGCATCTTGAGCTTGAGATATGCATAATGCGGTACCGCATTGAATCTCGCAAATGCGGTTCGCCCGAGCAGTGCATGGTAGCCACTGCGGAACGGTACTATGTTGAAGATTAACTCTTCGCTTCGGAAGTTATCCGAAGATCCAAAGACCACTTCCAGTGTTACTAAGCCTATGCAATGGGCCTCTACACCTGGTATGACGCCTTTAAAGGTCGTTTTAGTGGGTCTGATCCTTGAGGGGTCTATACCCATTTTGCGCACTGTGTCCTGATAAAGCAGGTTCAGGCTGCTGCCGCCATCCATTAGGACTCGAGTGAGGTGAAATCCGTCAATGATTGGGTCTAAGACTAATGCGGCAAATCCGCCATGACGGATACTAGTGGGGTGGTCCCTGCGGTCGAAGGTGATCAGGCAGGAAGACCATGGGTTGAACTTTGGGGCAACTGGATCCAACGCATATACGTCCCTGAGCGCACGCTTCTGCTCCCTCTTGGGGATGTGGGTTGCGTATATCATGTTCACCGTCCGCACTTGTGGGGGGAACCTCTTCTGTCCTCCGGTGTTTGGCTGCCAGGGCTCCTCCTCGTCATCACTATGTGACCCCTTATCTTTGTTTTTGGCATTTATCTTGCCGGCCTGCTTGAACACCCAACAATCCCTGTTGGTGTGGTTGGCTGGCTTGTCGAGGGTGCCGTGTATTTGGCACGAGCAATCGAGTATACGGTCCAAACTGGACGGGCCCAGAGTTCTTCTTTTGAATGGATTTTTCCGCTGACCGGGTTTAGAGCCTTTGAATCCGGCATTGACTGCCGTATCCTCGGTATTGTCGCTGTTAATGCGGCGCTTATGTTTGTTGCGATGCGATCTACCATTGCCATCCTTGGTATCCGAAGTACCATGGTTCTTTGATATGTTATTGCTGCGAGCTAGTCAACTGTCTTCTCCCGCACAAAAGCGGGTCATGAGTGTCGTGAGCGCTGCCATAGATTTCGGCTTTTCTTGGCCAAGGTGCCGGGCGAGCCATTCGTCACGGATGTTGTGCTTGAAAGCTGCTAGGGCCTCTACATCTGGACAGTCGATGATTTGATTTTTCTTTGTTAGGAACTATGTCCAGAATTGCCTGGCCGATTCCTCTGGCTGCTGAATTATGTGGCTCAAGTCATCGGCATCTGGTGGTCGCACATAAGTGCCCTGAAAGTTGTCGAGGAATGTGGCTTCCAGATCTTCCCAACAGCCAATGGACTCTGCTGGCAAGCTGTTGAGCCAATGTCGAGCTGGTCCTTTGAGTTTGAGTGGGAGGTATTTGATGGCGTGTAGGTCATCACCATGGGCCATGTGGATGTGCAGGAGGAAATCCTCGATCCATACCGTAGGATCTGTTGTGTCGTCGTATGATTCTATATTTACGGGTTTGAAACCCTCTGGGATTTGATGATCCATTACTTCATGTGTGAAGCATAAGGGGTGTGCGGCGCCTCTGTACTGGGCTATATCGCGACGCAGCTCAAATGAGTCTTGCCCGCTAGGTTTGGCCCGGCCGGACTTACTTTTACTGTATCCGGCGTGACGATTATCGTCTCGCATAGTGGCGCGCCCTCGTGATCCGTAGATCGATCTTGCATGTTTTGCTTTTTCCTCCAATACATCTCGCAGGTCTGGCGTATTTCCCCATTCCTTTTTATTTGAATGGCGTCGGGGTGCGGGCTGAGCTTTTGGCTGGAATGTCTCTCTGTCGTGGCCACGAGGTGGCCGATCAGCCATGTCATATGCTGGGGATGTAGGTTTCGGTGCTTCCTCCTCCAGTCGGGGTAGCAACCTGCACTTTGGGTAACTCTTGGAGGGGCGTTCGAGTTTATATTCCTCGGCCGCCAGGACTTCAGTCCATCTGTCAGCTAGCAAATCTTGATCAGCTTGAAGCTGATGCTGCTTTTTCTTAAGGCTATTTGCCGTGGCTATAAGCCAGCGCTTGAAGCGCCCTTGTTCGACGGGATCCTCTAGCACGACGAATTCGTCATCGTCGAGGCTTGCCTCGTCTATGGAGGGAGGCATGTAATTATCATCCTCCGCCTCTCCATCTGCCGCTCTCTCAGGAGGGCTGGCTCCTCCATCCTCCTGCTCTAAATCTTGCTGGAGGGGATTATTGTTGTCTTCGGCACTTTTCGGAGTGCTATTATCTCCGGTGCCGGTATCACCACTTTTGCCTTGGCGGGACTTAGAGCGGCGCCGCTGACGCTGGTGCTTGGGTTGCTTCTTGGAGGGGTCATCCTCCATTGTCTCGTCGCCATTGCCTTCTTTGGGTGTGTCCACCATGTATATATCGTATGATGAGGTGGCTATCCAGTGCCCTGTGGGCAGTGGTTCCTCTTCGTCTCCCGCACCGTCATCCATACCGTCGATGTCTTCGGAGTCTAAGTCGAGCATGTCGGTTAAGTCGTTCACAGTGGCTACTAAGTGGGTGGTGGGTGGGTGGCGAATTTCTTCGTCATCCGCATCCCAATCCTGCCGGACATAGTTCGGCCAGGATCCTCCTGACAAGGAGAGAGACCTTAATGAGTTCAGTATGTCGCCGAAGGGCGAGTGCTGAAAAATATCCGCGGGGGTAAACTCCATGATCGGCGCCCAATCAGATTCGATAGGAACGGGTGCAGGCGGTTCGGAGTCCGTGGCCGGAGAAGGATCTGGCAGTTTGGCAACACGGCTCTCGTGAAGGGTAAGGTCGATATTCGGCTCGATCGCCGCAAAGGATATGGCCTCCGCGACGGGGTCTATCCACCCGTCCATGGATGGCGCAACCGGCTCCGAATTGAGGGTCGGAGCGGCTGCCTGTGCGATTTCTTGAACATTGTCCGATGGTAGAGCTAGATCGTACTCATCGTGACCGCGTGGCGCACAAGGCAAGGGCTCGAATCCGTCGAAGATCAAGTCTCCACGGATATCGGCCGTGTAATTTAAGTTTCCAAACCTGACCTGGTGGCCAGGGGCATAACTTTCGATCTACTCCAGATGGCCAAGCGAGTTGGCCCACAGTGCGAAGCCGCCGAACACAAAGATCTGTCCGGGGAGAAAAGTCTCACCCTGGACCGCATCGCTATCGATGATAGTAGGAGCCATCAAGCCTAACGGTGACGACACAGAGGAACTCTCAATGAAAGCACCAATGTCGGTGTCAAAACCGGCGGATCTCGGGTAGGGGGTCCCGAACTGTGCGTCTAAGGTGGATGGTAATAGGAGGCAGGGAACACGATGTTTTACCCAGGTTCGGGCCCTCTTGATGGAGGTAAAACCCTACGTCTTGCTTGATTTATTCTTGATGATATGAGTATTACAAGAGTTGATCTACCACGAGATCAGAGAGGCTAAACCCTAGAAGCTAGCCTATGGTATGATTGTATATTGTCCTATGGACTAAAACCCTCCGGTTTATATAGACACCGGGGGGGCTAGGGTTACACAAGGTCGGTTACAAAGGAGGAGATATACATATCCGTATTGCCTAGCTTGCCTTCCACGCCAAGTAGAGTCCCATCCGGACACGAGACGAAGTCTTCAATCTTGTATCTTCATAGTCCAACAGTCCGGCCAAAGGATATAGTCCGGCCGTCTGGAGACCCCCTAATCCAGGACTCCCTCAAGTTGTGTTGTGATATCTTCCCATGAGTCTATGATCTTGATCGTACACATTTGCGTGTATGGTCAAATCGGGGGGGTCACATATGCTTGTTTTGCTTTCCTATGCTAGTTGATTCTTGTTCCCATAAGTTGTTTGCTCACAAAATCCCTATGCATAGGAAGCGGGTTAGACTTAAATGTGCTAGTTATATTCTTCATGATGCTCTCTTTATGTTTCAATTCTTATCTTTTATGTGAGCATCATTGAAATTATCATGCCTAGCTAGAAAGGCATTAAAGAAAAGCGCTTGTTGGGAGACAACCCAACACCTTTACCTACTATTTTTGTGTGTTCACGTGATTAAGCTACTATAGTAATCATGTTTTATAGCTTTTGTTTCAATGAAGTGCCAAGTAAGACCTTTGGGATGATCTTTGGTGATAGTTGATTTGATCTTGCTGGAAAACAGAAACTTTTGCGCTCAGGAAAACAATTCTCATTTTTAACAGAAGCGCGATAAAATACTGATTATTTTTGCATAGGATTAGTAAAAAAATTCCTAGGACTTCCTAATTTCTCAGTATTTTTGGAGTTACATAAGTATTCGAGAGTTACAGATTACTACAGATTGTTCTGTTTTTGACAGATTCTATTTTTGATGCATAGTTTGCTTGTTTTCTAGTTTCTATGGCTTATATTGCTTAATATAAATTGTATAAATGATATGGTACAGTAGGCATCATGTGAGAAAAATTATGAATCTTGACTTGACAGTACCTAAGTGGTGATTTGCTTTCTTATACTAACGGAGCTTACGAGTTTTCTATTGAGTTTTGTGTTGTGAAGTTTTCAAGTTTTGGGTAAAGTTTTGATGGAATACGGAATAAGGAGTGGCAAGAGCCTATGCTAGGGGATGCCCCGGATGGCATCCCCTCTTTCGTCTTCCTTCATCGATAACCTTACTTGGAGCTATATTTTTATTCACCACATTATGTGTTTTGCTTGGAACGTTATTTTATTTTATTAGTATTTGCTTGCTTCTATTTAGAGTAATGTTTTGCATCTTTCAGTTCAATAAAAAGGTCAAGTATAGCCTTTACCATGCTTATTTTCAAGTCCTTATGTTGTTGTTTTAGAAAACAGAAAGTTTGCTGTTATGTTTTGAATATTTGTGAATATTCAGAACATGATAAAATCTTCAAATTTTTACACAATCATCAACAACAAATTATCTACAGCATTGTAATTTCCAGAATTTTTGAGTTAAATAAGTATGATTCCTCTTGCATTCTTTACATACTATCCTGTTTAGACAGAGTGTTGTTATGTTTGCATATGTTTGCTTGTTTAATGATTCTATTTGAGGATAGGAGTGTTAATATGCAAAGGCAATTAGTAGGCAATGTTAAATTATAATTTTAGTGATTTTCTACAGTAGAGAATGATAAGGTTTTGCGTTGATTTATACTAACTTATCTCATGAGTTCTTGTTGAGTTTTGCGTGCATGAAGTTTTTAAGATTCCAGGAAACTATGATATGAGAAGAACTAAGGAGACACAAAAGCTCAAGCTTGGGGATGCCCAAGGCATCCCTAATTAATATTTCAAGAAGTCTCAAGCATCTAAGCTTGGGGATGGCCCGGTAGGCATCCCGCCTTTCTTCATCAACAATTATCGGTCAGTTTTAGTTGAGCTTAATTTTTGCTTCTTCACATGATATGTGTTGTCCTTGCAATGTAATTTTATTTTGCTTTTATTGCTGTTTCAATAAAATACCAAGATCTGAAATTCTTAAATGTTAGAGAGTCTTCACATAGTTGCATAATTATTCAACTACTCATTGATCTTCACTTATATCTTTCGGAGTAGTTTGTCATTTGCTCTAATGCTTCACTTACATCTTTTTAGAGCACGACGGTGGTTTTATTTTGAAGAAATAGATGAACTCTCATGCTTCACTTATATTATTTTTAGAGTCTTAAATAGCATGGTAATTTGCTTTGGTTACTAATTTAGTCCTAATATGATAGGCATCCAAGAGGGATATAATAAAAACTTTCATATAAAGTGCATTGAATACTATGAGAAGTTTGATTCTTTATGATTGTTTTGAGATATGAAGATGGTGATATTATAGTCATGCTAGTGGAGTAATTGTGAATTTGAGAAATACTTTTTTTAAGGTTTGTGAGTCCCGTAGCATGCACGTATGGTGAACCGTTATGTGATGAAGTCGGAGCATGATTTCTTTTTTGATTGTCTTCCATATGAGTGGCGGTCAGGGACGAGTGATGGTCTTTTCCTACCAATCTATCCCCCTAGGAGCATGCGCATAGTACTTTGATTCGATAACTAATACATGTTTGCAATAAGTATGTGAGTTCTTTATGACTAATGTTGAGTCCATGGATTATACGCACTCTCACCCTTCCACCATTGCTAGCCTCTCTTGTGTCACGCAACTTTCGCCGGTACCATAACACCCACCATTAACTTCCTCAAAACATCCACCATACCTACCTATTATGGCATTAACATAGCCATTCCGAGATATATTGCCATGCAACTTTCCACCATTCCGTTTATTATGACATGCTCCATCATTGTCATATTGCTTTGCATGATCATGTACTTGACATCGTATTTGTGGCAAAGCCACCGTTCATAATTTTTTTATATATGTCACTCTTGATTCATTGCACATCCCGGTACACCGCCAGATGCATTCACATAGAGTCAAATTTTGTTCTAAGTATCGAGTTGTAATTCTTGAGTTGTAAGTAAATAAAAGTGTGATGATCATCATTATCGGAGCATTGTCCCAGTGAGGAAAGGATGATGGAGACTATGATTCCCCCACAAGTCGGGTTGAGACTTCGGACAAAAAAGAGGCCAAAAAAAGAGAGGGCCCCAAAAAGAGAGAAAAAAATGAGAGAAAAAGAGAGAAGGGGCAATGCTACTATCTTTTTACCACACTTGTGCTTCAAAGTACCACCATGATCTTCATGATAGAGAGTCTCCTATGTTGTCACTTTCATATACTAGTGGTAATTTTCATTAAAGAACTTGGCTTTGTATATTCCAATGATGGGCTTCCTCAAAATGCCCTAGGTCTTCGTGAGCAAGCAAGTTGGATGCACACCCACTTAGTTTATTTTTGAGCTTTCATACACTTATAGCTCTAGTGCATCCGTTGCATGGCAATCCCTACTCACTCACATTGATATCTATTGATGGGCAACTCCATAGCCCGTTGACATGCCTAGTTGATGTGAGATTATCTTCTCCTTTTTTCTTCTCCACAACCACCATTCTATTCCACCTTTAGCGTTTTATCCATGGCTCACGCTCATGTATTGCGTGAAGATTGAAAAAGTTTGAGAACATCAAAAGTATGAAACAATTGATTGGCCTGTCGTCGGGGTTGTGTGTGATTAAATACTTTGTGTGATGAAGATAGAGCATAGCCAGACTATATGATTTTGTAGGGATAGCTTTCTTTGTCCATGTTATTTTGAGAAGACATGATTGCTTTGTTAGTATGCTTGAAGTATTATTATTTTTATGTCAATATTAAACTTTTGATTTGAATCTTATGGATCTGAATATTCTTGCCACAATAGAGAAGATTACATTGATAAATATGTTAGGTAGCATTCCACATCAAAAATTATGTTTTTATCATTTACCTACTCGAGGACGAGCAGGAATTAACCTTGGGGATGCTTGATACGTCTCCAACGTGTCTATAATTTTTGATTGTTCCATGCTATTATATTATCAATCTTGGATGTTTTATATGCATTTATATGCTATTTTATATTATTTTTATGACTAACCTATTGTAACACCCACGATGTGGCTATATCTCCCACATGTCGGAGCACGACTTAGAGGCATAACTGCATAGTAGGCATGTCGCAAGAGGGGTAATCTTTACACATCCCATGTACTGAATAAGAAAGAGATAAAGACTTGGCTTACAATCGGCACTTCACACAATACATAAATAGAGCATTACATTATCCAGATACAATCAAGGTCCGACTACGGAACCAAAATAAAGAAAGACTACCCCTAATGCAAAAGATCCCCGATCGCCCCGACTGGGCTCCACTACTGACCAACTGAAACGAAACAACACGATGAACAAGATCTTCATCGAGCTCCTCCTTGAGCTCGGTTGAGTCACCTGCACGGTATCATCGGCACCTGCAAACTGGTTTTGGAAGTAATCTGTGAGTCACGGGGACTCAGCAATCTCACACCCTCGCGATCAAGACTATTTAAGCTTATGGGTAGGTAAAAGGTATGTGAGGTGGAGCTGCAGCAAGCACTAGCATAGATGGTGGCTAACATACGCAAATAAGAGCGAGAAGAGAAGCAAAGCAATGGTCGTGAACTAGAAGTGATCCTGAAACTACTTACGTTCAAGCATAACACCAAAACCATGTTCACTTCCCGGACTCTGCCGAGAAGAGACCATCACGGCTACACACGCGGTTGATGCATTTTAATTAAGTTAAGATTCAAGTTCTCTAAAACCGGATATTAACAAATTCCCATCTGCCCATAACCGCGGGCACGGCTTTCGAAAGTTCAAACCCTGCAGGGGTGTCCCAACTTAGCCCATCACAAGCTCTCACGGTCAACGAAGGATATTCCTTCTCCCAGGAAGACCCGATCAGACTCGGAATCCCGGTTACAAGACATTTCGACAATGGTAAAACAAGACCAGCAAGACCGCCCGATGCGCCGACATCCCGATAGGAGCTGCACATATCTCGTTCTCAGGGCAACACCGGATGAGAACTCCGTACAACTAAAACCAGCCCTCAAGTTTCCCCGAGGTAGCACTGCAAAGGACTCTGGTTCGGACCAACACTTAGAAAAGCACTAGCCCGGGGGGATTAAATAAAGTTGACCCTCGAGAGAGCGACTCCCAAGGAAAAAGTAGGTGGTGGTGAGGCAAAAGGTAAAACCAAGGTTGGGCCTTGCTAGAGGAGTTTTATTCAAAGCGAACTGTCAAGGGGTCCCCATAACACCCAACCGTGTAAGGAACGCAAAATCAAGGAACATAACACCAGTATGACAGAAACTAGGGCGGCAAGAGTGGAACAAAACACCAGGCATAAGGCCGAGCCTTCCACCCTTTACCAAGTATATAGATGCATTAATTAAATAAGAGATATTGTGATATCCCAACATATCCATGTTCCAACATGGAACAAACTTCATCTTCACCTGCAACTAGCAAAGCATAAGAGGGGCTGAGCAAAGCGGTAACATAGCCAATCAACGGTTTTCTAGGAAAGGAGGGTTAGAGGCTTGACATGGCAATATGGGAGGCATGATAAAGCAAGTGGTAGGTAACGCGGCATAGCAATAGAGCGAGCAACTAGCAAGCAAAGATAGAAGTGATTTCGAGGGTATGGTCATCTTGCCTGAGATCCCGCAAGGAAGAAGAACGAGTCCATGAAGAAGATAAATGGACGTAGATGAACGGATCCTCACAACTCCGGAACGAAACCGAAGCTAACGCGAGAAGTAACCCAGAAAGAAGCAAACAACATAGTAAACAACCATCACATAATCATGTCATGATGCACAACCAAGTATGATGCATGTCCGGTTTAAAGATACATGGCATGGCAAAGTGCACAAGCAATCCTACAAATTAAGTGGAGCTCAATATGCAACGAGTTGCATATTGACGGAACACCACATGACTTATTTAGTTCTCTCTTGTTTAGGTACCCAACAAAATTAAATGTTGTTAACCATGGCAAGGGGTGAAGCATAAGTAAACTAACTATCTAGTCAAGTTTAAATGAGGCCGGAAATAACAAGCAACAATTCCGGAAACTCCTCATGTGCATATTTTAAGGTTTGGTACTGTTCTGCCCTAAACACAAATTTAGAGTTGTTAAACATGCAAAGTAAAGCCACCATGTTAAACTAGGCATTTTTCTACCCCATTTACATATAAAGTTTGTTAGGTTTAGAGCTACGGTTATTAAGTTATGAATTAAAGCATTTTAACATGGCATAAGAGTAAATCTACACAAACAACAATTTAAACATTTTAAACATGGTTGAAAGTGACATATTATGAAACTATACACAATTTTAAGCATTTTTCATATATAAAGTTTTTACATGTGATGCTTAGTTTGTGAGTTAAAATATGCATGAAGTTCAAGGGTGTTTCTGCAAAACTGACAAACTCTGGAAAAAGCTGAAACGCAGATCTGAAAAAAAAAAAACAAGACACGGGCCGAAACTGCTGGGCGCTGGGGCGCTCACCATGGCCCTTGCCCGGTCAGTGCAGCAGGCCGGCTTGGGCTGGCGGATATGGCGCGGCTGGGCATGCAGCGGTGTGGCCCACCCGGTGGATCTGGAGGTTGACGGGCGTGGCTAGGCCAACTCCAGATCGAGGCGAGGCGCAGCAGGGCATGGTCAACGCACGCGGTTGGGCGAGCGGGGGAAGCGAGGGGCAATGCAAACGACGCCCGCAGAGGAAAAACTCGAGTGCGAACTCGCGGTCGACAGGAAGATGGCGCGAAGCCGGGCTCCAACGGCGCGGGGACTTGGCGCATGGCTCTCAAGCGGCAGCAGTGGTGGCTTGAAGTTTGCATCCACGGCGGGGTTCCTGTGACAGAGGCACAGAGAGAGCTTGAGGAACCAGAGAAGGGGATGGAGGAAGGAAGGAGAAGGAGGGGCACGGCAGAGGGACCTGCTGACGGTGGTCTCCGGAAACGCAGCTGGTCGCGAGGACAGGTGCGGGGTTCCAGCGCGCGAGGCTGTGGTCGAGGAGCTCGGGAGGCTTGGCGGCTTGGCGGCCATGGAGGCTTCGGCGAGGGGTACCGAGTGACCAGCGGGCAAAACCGCGGGCAGTAGCTGTAGACGACGGTGACGATGGGATCTCGAGGTCGAGCCCAGGCCATGGCGGGTTCTTGTAGGCGCGCGGGCGATGAGGAGGTCGGGGCGCCGGTGTGTCATGGCAGCGATGAGCGGCGGAGGAAGAACATGGTGAGGAAGCAAACGGCGACTTGGACTCGGTTTGACCCGCGACGAGGCTTGCGGAGCGAGGGAGGCAGGGGTTGCAGGCGCGATCCTCTGATCGTCAGGAAGCAAAGCAACGGCAGCATCTTGGCGCGGCTGCAGGTGAAGGAAGGAAGAAGGAACGGGAGGGAGGAGACGCGAGGTGGCTCCGGTGCTGCTGCTGGGACGACGAGGAGGAGCTCGGGGAAGGAGATCGAGGAAGGGGATGTTGGTTGGCCTGATGGGGAAAACGAGGAAGGAGGAGGCGGCTTCGGTTGGCTGGTGGATCGGGGTGGATCCCAATGGGGATTTGGGAGATGAGTGCGGCGGCGGCAGCAGGGACAAGTCCCTGGATTTTAGGGTTTGCCCAAAATAGGCTATTGGTTGATCTATAAATAGCAAAAGGGCTAAGTTTAGGGGCATTTGGACCCTCCGATCTTAATCAGACAGTCTCGGATAAATAGGCTAGGGAGATCAAATAAGAAAACTGAGACGTTTTGTAGATGTTAGGGGATGATCCGGACCCAACGGTGATGACTGTCCGAGTAGGGTTCGGGTGAGTTTCGGACACGCACGAGGGGTTGATGCACTGTGCAAAGAGGGGTAGGCTGGCCTGCCGGTCGGTGGTGAAATGTGTAGAGAGGCTTGGGCTGAGAGGAGAGGAAAGAAGGCAGCCCGGCAACCGTTTCCGGAGACCAAAAACGTCCGACGTTTGACCGGCTATACTGCCGCTATAGTTAAACGTTGGGGCATCAGACGGACTCCGAATGCGATGAAACTTGGCAGGCGGCCTACCTACACTATAATAAGACCGCACGCCAACTCTCATCCCATTCTGAGAACATTTTCCAGTCACTTATAAAATAATATTTCGGACGTGTCGCGGGCGCGTGCAAATGTGTCTGGGCTCGGAACGGACAACGGAAGGACCTGGGAGACCGGGACAGATGCAAGTTTTGAAAACATGATGATGCAATGCACATGATGACATGATAAGATGCAACACGCAAGCAAATGACAAGGCAACAACAGTGAATAACTGGGAGACACCTGGCGCAACAGTCTCGGGGCGTCACACCTATTAACCTAGAGCCCAGTGCCAGTTTCTGTTTTCCTTGTTTTTGAGCTTTACATAAAAGGAATACCAAACGAAGTCCAATTGACGTGCCAATTTTTGATGATTTTTTTATGGACCAAACGAAGCCCTGGAGTAAAATAGTTGGGTCAGAAGAGTCCTGAGCCATCCACGAGGGTGGAGGGCGTGCCCTACCTGCCTGGGCGTGCCCCCTGCCTCGTGGATGACTCAGAGACCCCCCCTGGCGTGAGACCGATGCCAAAAATTCCTATAAATATAGAAACACCCGAAAAGAAACCTAGATCGGGAGTTCCGCCGCCACAAGCCTCTGTAGCCACCAAAAACCAATCGGGACCCTGTTCCAACACCCTGCCGGAGGGGGGATCCATCACCGGTGGCCATCTTCATCATCCCGGTGCTCTCCATGACGAGGAGGGAGTAGTTCACCCTCGGGGCTGAGGGTGTGTACCAGTAGCTATGTGTTTGATCTCTCTCTCTCGTGTTCTTGATTTGGCACGATCTTGATGTATCGCGAGCTTTGCTATTATAGTTGGATCTTATGATGTTTCTCCCCCTCTATCTCCTTGTGATGAATTGAGTTTTCCCTTTGAAGTTATCTTATCGGATTGAGTCTTTAAGGATTCGAGAACACTTGATGTATGTCTTGAGTGGGATACATGTGGTGACAATGGGGTATTCTATTGATTCACTTTATGTATGTTTTGGTGATCAACTTGCGGGTTCCGTGACCTTGCAAATCTATGCATAGGGGTTGGCACACGTTTTCGTCTTGACTCTCCGGTAGAAACTTTGGGGCACTCTTTTAAGTTCTTTGTGTTGGTTGAATAGATGAATCTGAGATTGTGTGATGCATATCGTATAATCATACCCGCGAATACTTGTGGTAACATTGGAGTATCTAGGTGACATTAGAGTTTTGGTTGATGTGTGTCTTAAGGTGTTATTTTACTACGAACTCTAGGGCTGTTTGTGATACTTATAGGAATATCCCAATGGATTGATCGAAAAGAATAACTTTAAGGTGGTTTCGTACCCTACAATAATCTCTTCATTTGTTCTCCGCTATTAGTGACTTTGGAGTGACTCTTTGTTGCATGTTGAGGGATTTTTATATGATCTAATTATGTTATTATTGTTGAGAGAACTTTCACTAGTGAAAGTATGAACCCTAGGCCTTGTTTCAACGCATTGCAATACCGTTTTCGCTCACTTTTATCATTAGTTACCTTGCTGTTTTTATAATTTCAGATTATAAAAACCTATATCTACCATTCATATTGCACTTGTATCACCATCTCTTCACCGAACTAGTGCACCTATACAATTTACCATTGTATTGGGTGTGTTGGGGACACAAGAGACTCTTTGTTATTTGGTTGCAGGGTTTTTTTGAGAGGGACCATCTTCATCCTACGCCTCCCATGGATTGATAAACCTTAGGTCTTCCACTTGAGGGAAATTTTCTACTGTCCTACAAACCTCTGCACTTGGAAGCCCAACAACGTCTACAAGAAGAAGGTTGTGTAGTAGACATTAGTGGGCCCCCTCTGGTAGTTATTTGCTCCAATATTCCTCATATATTTGATAAAAAATCTCTGTGAAGTTTCAGCTTGTTTGGAGTTATGCAGAATAGGTGGCCTGACGTAGCTTTTCCAGGTCCAGATTTCCAGCTGCCGGAATTCTCCCTCTTTGTGTAAACCTTGCATATTATGAAATAAAAGGCATTAGAATTACTCCAAAAAGCATTGTTATGGATAAAAAACATCATAAATAACAGTAAGAAAACATGATGCAAAATGGACGTATCAACTCCCCCAAGCTTAGACCTCGCTTGTCCTCAAGCGAAAACCGAAATCGAAAAACATGCCCACATGCTTAGAGAGAGAGAGAGAGAGGTGTCGATAAAAACAAAATATGGACATAGAAGCATCATGTTCATTATTATAACAACGACAAACTTAAACATAAGACTTTTATCATAGGACTTTTATCATAGACTTCTCATGAATAAGTGACAATTCATCACACAAATGAAGTATAAAGCAAAAACTCTATTAAAAACCAACAAACTATGTTCTCAATCAATTTCGCAACTACAATTCATCATCTTTTCAGGAAGGGTCACATATCGGAGACTTTAGGCAAGTCCACATACTCAACCATCATATAGTCTTCTATGATTTCTAACACTCACCCCGTACACATGAGAAAAACGTTTCAACCGTACACATAGAAATATAGGGGCTTATAGTTTCGCCTCCCAACATATTCACCTCAAGGGTGATGTCAACAGTAATGACTCATGCTATCTTATTCAACTAGACATATGTGCTAGATCTTTTTCTCGCCACATGATGCTTGCTAAAGGAGAAAAATAAAAAGGAATAGAAGAAAAACTTTGACTCTTTGCATAAAAGTAAATACATAAAGTAAAATATAGGTTCTTCGCAGAGGGAAGCATAGGTTGCCATGCGCTTATGTGTTTGTATGCTCAACCCCTTAGTGCAAAAGAACGTCACGTTGCATTGCCCCTTGTGATAGCGACCTTTATTATGCAGTCTGTCACTTTTATTCTTCACCATCACAAGTTCATGCAACACTCAATTTTCTCTTACACTAAATGATCTCACACTTTTAGAAGCAATTTTTATTGCCTTTTGGCACCGATGACAACTTACTTGAGGGATCTTGCTCAATCCCTAGGTAGGTATGGTGGACACTTGAAAATAATATTTGGGTTTAAGGGTTTTTGGATGCACAAGTAGTATCTCTACTTAGTGCGGAATTTTTGGCTAGCAAAGATAGGGG
The DNA here is from genome assembly GCF_003073215.2 of Triticum urartu. Classification (NCBI taxonomy): domain Eukaryota; kingdom Viridiplantae; phylum Streptophyta; class Magnoliopsida; order Poales; family Poaceae; genus Triticum; species Triticum urartu. The sequence continues at coordinate 197,696,599 of NC_053022.1, forward strand.
GCAAGCACCACATGTTAAAGGATCTATTACAATATGACTTCTATGTGAATAAACAAACATAAACCATTAAGTTGTCTTCCTTGTCCAATGTAAACAATTTTGGCATATAATATTTTGATGAGAGCTCACAATCACAAAAGATTTCTAGCATAGTATATTTATATGTGAATCTTATCTTCCCTTATTAATTCTTTCATGAGTTGCATCATTGACTAATGTTATGTTTGTTAATCTCTAATAAAATTTTCTACTTATACTTTTATGTGGTGTCATCACCTACTATAATATTAGTATATGATCTTTTCTTCATTTATTTCCTTTCTTTTATTTATTTCCTTTCTCTTTTACTTTTATTTGCAACAAGAAATTAAAGAAAGCAAAAACTCAAACTAGACTTTATTATATAACTTGCACACGATTACAAGGATAGATGACTAAGCAAACTCTCAAGGAAGAAAAGATCGAACTAACTTTTATTCATCTAAAGCAAAAGATCGAACTAAAATAAGTAAAGGAAAAAAGATAGTGGGATGATACGATACCGGGGTGCCTCCCCCAAGCTTGGCGAAAGCCAAGGGGCATGCTCATGCCCAATACTCAATTCTCCTTTGGTGGTGAAGATGGCGGTGGTGGTGAAGCGATAGTTTCCAATATAACCATGAGTAGATCCTTCATGCCTTAAATCTCCCTAAGGGCTTGATGAATTAACACCGTTTTTCTTCACTTCTGCCATTACGTTTTTTATTTTCCGGGCCCCAAGGGTTTACTCCTTCACTGTTTTCTCTTGGCCGAGATATGTCCCAGTTGGACGGTATGTACCTACGAGGAGTATTGTCAAACCCATAGTTATGAATCAAATTGTGAAAATTGTTACGATGTAACCTGTGCAAAGGCCTTCTTGGTGGGGTTTCTTCTTGCACTTCGAGACTCTCTTGATTATTTGAAGGTGTCATAGCTTGATGAGGATTCAGACGAGTGGAGATGCTAGCCAATGCCCCTCTCTCGGAGGCCGGAGAGTGAACCCCAAAAGGATTTTCCTCTTCTTCCTCCATAACAACTTCTTCAGCTTCCTCTCTCCTTGCATCCTCCTGAAATACCTCTGCATCTTCTTCTCCGTTGTTGGAGGGTGAGGAAGACATGATGCCTGACTCGACAGATCTGGCCAAAAACAGCAAGAAAAGAGAACATGGGATTTCTCCGTGATACGGTGGTTAACAGGTTCGGGAAGTATATATAGATTTTTTTTTATCTTGGGAGACAAGCAAACGGAAGAAAAACAGAGTCCGGAAGGTGTCCCGGGTGGGCACAACCCACCTGGGCGCGCCCTGGTGTCTTGTGCCCACCAGGGTACGCTTCCCGGTAGTTTCTTATTTTCCTATTTTTCTAAATATTCCAAAACTGACAAAAAATATTTTTGCGGATTTTTTGGAGTCCGTTTTCTTACCGTATCACGTACCTCCTTATTTTCATGATTCTGGAGTGTTTCGGAAGGACTCTTTTATGTGTTCTTCCAATGTCAAAGTTTGGATAATATTACTTTTCGACATTAATGGGCGTACCTGAGATATAATGTTTTATTCATTGTCCATTGACAACCTTCGAGTTAGTACCTTTGGCATTACTTATTTTGATGGCTCCAGACCGATAAACCTCCTTGATAACATAGGGGCCTTCCCATTTTGAGAGGAGTTTTCCTGCAAAGAATCTGAAATGAGATTTGTACGAAAGAACATATTCTCCGACTTTAAACTCACGTTTTTGGATTCTTTTGTCATGCCATCTTTTAACTTTTTCTCTGAATAATTTTGCATTTTCATAAGCTTGGGTTCTCCATTCATCTAATGAGCTGATATCAAATAACCTCTTTTCACCAGCAAGCTTGAAATCATAATTTAGCTCTTTGATGTCCCAATATGCTTTATGTTCTAACTCAAGAGGCAAATGACAAACTTTTCCATAAACCATTTTATAAGGAGACATACTCATAGGATTTTTATATGATGTTCTATAAGCCCAAAGTGCATCATCTAATTTCTTAGACCAATTCTTCCTGGACCTATTGACAGTCTTTTGCAAAATTAATTTTATTTCTCTATTGCTAAGTTCAACTTGACCACTAGACCGAGGATGATAAGGTGATGCAATTATATGGTTAACATCATACTTGGCAAGCATTTTACAAAAATCACCATGAATAAAATGTGTACCCCCATCAGTCATTAAATATCTAGGGACTCCAAACCTTGGGAAAATAACTTCCTTAAGCATTTTAATAGAGGTGTTGTGATCAACACTACTGGTATGAATAGCTTCTACCCATTCCGTAACATAATCAACAGCAACCAAAATATGTGTATACCCATTAGAGGAAGGAAAAGGTCCCATGTAATCAAATCCCCAAACATCAAATGGTTCAATAGCAAGTGAATAATTCAGACGCATTTCTTGATGCTTACTGATATTACCTATTCTTTGACATTCATCACAAGATAAGATGAACTTACGAGCATCCTTGAAGAGAGTAGGCCAATAATATCCAGATTGCAATACCTTGTGAGCAGTTCTATCTCCAGCATGATGCCCTCCATAAGATTCGGAGTGACATTTATGTAGGATTTGTCCCTGTTCATGCTCAGGCACACAACGTCTAATAATACCATCTACTCCTTCTTTATAAAGATGTGGGTCATCCCAAAAGTAGTGTCTTAAATCAAAGAAGATTTTTTTCTTTTGTTGGTATGTAAAGCTAGGTGGTAAATATTTAGCAATAATGTAATTAGCATGATCAGCATACCAAGGAGTACTGTGAGCAACATTTATTGCAGCTAACTGCTCATTAGGAAAACTATCATCAATAGGTAGTGGGCCACCAGGCACATTTTCAAGCCTAGATAAATTATCAACTACGGGGTTCTCAGCTCCTTTTCTATCAATGATATGTAAATCAAATTCTTGTAACAAGAGAACCCATCGAATAAGTCTAGGTTTAGCATATTTCTTTTCCATAAGATATTTAATAGCATCATGGTCTGTGTGAACAGTTACTTTGGAATCAACAATATATGGTGTAAATTTATCACAAGCAAACACCACTGCTAAGAATTCTTTTTCAGTAGTAGCATAATTTCTTTGAGCACTGTCTAGAGTTTTACTAGCATACTGAATAACATTCAGTTTCTTATCAACTCTTTGTCCTAGAACAGCACCAACGGCATAATCACTAGCATCACACATAATTTCAAAAGTCAAGTTCCAATCAGGTGGTTGAACAATAGGTGCAGAAATTAAGGCTTTCTTGAGTGTTTCAAAGGCTTCTTAAAAATCATCATCAAAAGAAAAAGGGATATCCTTTTGCAAAAGACTCGTAAGAGATCTAGAAATTTTAGAGAAGTATTTAATAAATCTCCTATAAAAACCAGCATGACCTAAGAAACTACGAATACATTTTACATCTTTAGGACATGTCATTTTCTCAATTGCATCAACCTTAGCTTTTTCCACTTCAATACCTCTTTCAGAAATTTTATGACCCCAGACAATGCCTTCATTAACCATAAAGTGGCACTTCTCCCAATTCAAGAGAAGATTTGTTTGTTCACATCTCTGCAAAACTCGATCAAGATTGCTCAAACAATCATCAAAAGACTTCCCATAAATAGAGAAGTCATCCATGAAAACCTCAACAATCTTTTCACAAAAGTCAGAGAATATAGCAGTCATACATCTTTGAAAGGTAGTAGGTGCATTACATAAACCGGAAGGCATACGTCTATAAGCATAAGTTCCAAAGGGACAAGTAAAAGTGGTATTTTCTTGATCAAGTTGAGAAATAGGTATTTGTGAAAAACCAAAATATCCATCAAGGAAGCAAAAGTGTGTGTGCTTAGATAATCTTTCAAGCATTTGATCAATAAAAGGCATAGGGTAATGATCTTTTCTAGTTGCTTTGTTTAATTTTCTAAAATTAATTACCATTCTATATCCTGTAACAATTCTTTGTGGAATAAGTTCATTCTTATCATTAGGAACAACAGTTATACCTCCTTTCTTAGGGACACAATGAACAGGACTCACCCATCTACTATCAGCTATAGGATAAATTATACTTGCTTCCAGAAATTTTAGTATCTCTGTTCTTACCACTTCTTTCATCTTCGGATTTAACCGACGTTGGTGATCAACAACGGGTTTAACATCAGGTTCCATATTAATTTTGTGTTGACATAGAGTTGGGCTAATGCCCTTTAAATCATTGAGAGTATATCCAATAGCAGCTCAGTGCTTCCTTAGAACTTTCAATAAGCTTTCTTCTTCATGTTCTAAAAGGTTAGCACTAATAATAAGAGGATATATCTTCTTTTCATCAAGATAAGCATACTTCAAAGTGTCTGGCAATTGTTTTAATTCAAACACAGGATCACCTTTAGGTAGAGGAGGACCTCCTAGAGTTCCAATAGGCAAATTGTGTTTAAGCAGAGGACGTTGTTCAAAGAAAATCTTATCTATTTCATTTCTTTCATGCATATGAAAATCGTTTTCATGATCTAGCAAATATTGTTCTAAAGGATCAGTAGGAGGCACAACATTAGAAGCAATACCAATTAATTCATCCTTACTAGGCAATTATTTTCATGAAGCTTTCTACTGAACTTGGAAAAATTAAACTCATGACACTCATCCAAAACTAACACCGACAGTTTGTTTCTCACAATCTATCTTAGCATTAACGGTGTTCAAGAAAGGTATACCAAATATAATGGGACAAAAATCATCTTGTGAGGAACCAAGAACAGGAAAATCAGTAGGGTATTTTATTTTCCCACACAAGACTTCAACATCTCTAATAATCCCAATTGGTGATATAGTGTCTCTATTAGCAAGTTTAATAGTAACATCTATGTCTTCTGTCTCTGCGGGTGCTATTATTTCATAATTTCTTGAAATAAGGTGTAAAGAATAGCACTCACACTAGCACCTATGTCACATAAACCATGATAACAGTGATCTCCTATTTTAACTGAGATAACGGGCATGCCAACAACAGGTCTATGTTTATCCTTTTTACCAGGTTTGGCAATTCTAGCAGCTTCTTCACAGAAGTAAATAACATGCTCATCCATATCTTCTTACAAGAGATCTTTAACCATAGCAATACTAGGTTCTACTTTAATTTGCTTATCCGGTTTAGGTGTTCTAATATAGCTTTTGTTGACCACAGTTGAAACTTTAGCATGTTCCTTTATTCTAACAGGGAAAGGTGATTTCTCAATATAACTAGAAGGAACAACTGGATCAACATTGTAAAGTATAGTTTCTTCTTTAACTGGTACCCGTTCTTTGATTTCTTATTTAATAGGTGGGTGATATTTAAACCACTTCTCTTTAGGGAGGTCAACATGAGTAGCAAATTATTCACAAAAGGAGGCTACTATCTCAGAGTCAAGTCCATATTTAGTGCTAAACTTTTGAAAAACATCGGTATCCATAAAAGATTTAACACAATCATACTTAAGTTTAATACCTGACCCTTTACCTTTGTCGAGTACCCAATCTTCAGAGTTGCATTTAATTCTTTCCAAAAGATCCCACCGGAATTTAATAGCCTTCCTCATAAAAGAACCAGCACAAGAAGTATCAAACATGGTTTGATCATTACGAGAAAGCCGAGCATAAAAGTTCTGGATAATAATTTCTCTTGAGAGCTCATGATTGGGGCATGAATATAACATTGACTTAAGCCTCCCCCAAGCTAGAGCAATACTTTTCCTTCACGAGGCCAAAAATTATATATATATATAATTCCAATCACGATGAACTAGATGCATTGGATAATTTTTTTGGTGAAACTCCAATTTCAATCGATTCCAATTCCAAGATCCAATATCATCGAATAGACTATACCATGCCAATGCTTTTCCCTTCAAAATTAAAGGGAAAACCTTCTTCATAAATTCATCTCCGGGTAAACCTGCAAGCTTGAACATTCCATAAATTTGTTCAACATATATCAAGTGCATATCAGGATGTTCGGTTCCATCTCCCGCATAAGGATTAGCTAGCAGTTGTTCTATCATACCCGAAGGAATTTCATATTCAATATTTTCAGTTTGTGCAGTAGGTTGAGGGGTAGCTAATTGTGGTTCCGGTCGAGGTGAAGATACCCCGAACAAACCCCTCAAAGGATTGTTTTCCATAGTAACAAGTGACAATAAATTTCAGCACACTATATAAATGTTTCCTTACTAAATTCCACTTACCAAAGGCGCTTCACTCCCCGGCAACGGCGCCAGAAAATAGCCTTGATGACCCACAAGTATAGGGGATCAATTGTAGCTCTTTTCGATACGTAAGAGTGTCGAACCCAACGAGGAGCAGAAGGAAATGACAAGTGGTTTTCAGCAAGGTGATGTCTGCAAGTGCTGAAATTGTAAGTAACAAAGTAGTTTGATAGCAAGATATTTTGTAACGAGAAAGTAATGATAGTAGTAACAAAAGTGCAGCAAGGTAGCCCAATCCTTTTGAGGAAAATGACAGGCCAAAACGGTCTCTTATAGTAAGCAAAGCATTCTTGAGGGTACACGGGAATTTCATCTGGTCACTTTCATCATGTTGGCTTAATTCGTGTTCGGTACTTTGATAATTTGATATGTGGGTGGACCGGTGCTTAGGTGTTGTTCTTACTTGAACAAACCTCCTACTTATGATTAACCCTCCCGCAAGCATCCGCAACTACGAGAAAAGTATTAAGAATAAATTCTAAGCATAGCATTAAACTTTTGGATCCAAACGGTCCCTTACGGAATAGCGCATAAACTGGGGTTTAGCTTCTGTCACTCTCGCAACCCATCATCTAATTGCTACTCCCCAATGCATTCCCTTAGGCCCAAATATGGTGAAGTGTCATGTAGTAGACGTTCACATGACACCACTAAGGGAATCACAACATACATACTATCAAAATATCGAATACATATCAAGTTCACATGATTACTTGCAACATAATTTCTCCCATGACCTCAAGAACAAAAGTAACTACTCACATATGATAAACATGCTCATGATCATAGGGGTATTAAATAGCATATTGGATCTGAACATATAATATTCCACCAAATAAACCATATAGTAATCAAATACAAGATGTAATCAACACTACTAGTCACCCACAAGCACCAATCTATAGTTTTGGTAACAAGATTGAACACAAGAGATGAACTAGGGTTTGAGATGAGAAGGTGTTGTTGAAGATGTTGATGGAGATTGTCCTCCCCAAAATGGGAGAGTTGTTGGTGATGATGATGACGATGATTTCCTCCTCTGGGAGGGAAGTTCCCTGGGCGGAATCGCTCCGCCGAAGGGCAAAAGTGCTCCTGCCCAAGTTCCGCCTCGAGACAGCGGCACTCCATCCCGAAAGTCCTCTCCTTTTTTTTTAGGTCAAAATGACTTATATACCAGAAGATGGGCACCGGAGGTGGGCCTGGGTGAGCACAACCCACCAGGGCGCGTCTGGGCTCCCTAGCGCGTCCAGGTGGGCTGTGCCCACCTGGTGGGCCCCCTATGGTAGTTATTTGCTCCAATATTCCTCATATATTTGTTAAAAAATCTCCGTGAAGTTTCAGCTTGTTTGGAGTTGTGCGGAATAGGTGACCTAACATAGCTTTTTCAGGTCCAGATTTCCAGCTGCTGGAAATCTCCCTCTTTGTGTAAACCTTACATATTATGAGAGAAAAGGCATTAGAATTACTCAAAAAGCATTATTATGGATAAAAACATCATAAATAATAGTAAGAAAACATGATGCAAAATGGACGTATCACTGTCCTGCGCCCGCTGGCGCCCGCCTAACCTTGGTCGTCATGGCTCACGTCATCTGAACCTCACGAGGTGAGGCTTGCATAGAAATCTCCGCTCGTTAGGAGCCAGCTTGCGGGGGCGCTCCTTCTATAGGTCTTGGTGTCATTTGCCTCGCGAGGGCCTTGAGTTGTCGATGATGAAGGCGGGCCGTACCAGGCCGTCGATGGAGCCACGCCATGGGCCGCAGGCAGGCAAGTCTGGGTACCCCCGTTTTCAGAACACTGACAACATTTGAATGGTCACACTTGATTTGAGAACGTAGCCTGCCTGGCTCTCTGTATGACTGATAGGAAATATAATATGACCGCGTCCACGAACGCATGTACGTGGCAGTCTGATGATATGCCTTCCACCATGGCCGTCCTCGACGCCATGATGCATGCCCTGACATTCTTGAGTATAGCCCCGGCATCAGGCCCGGCTACGGCGTTCCTCCATGGTGTCACGCACGGCGTCCCTCCGCAGGCGCGCGCGAATGCGTGCGCCCATAAGAAAAAAAATATTAGGAAAGTTGTGATTTTTAATTAATAGTAGAGATAATGACAATAATAAATGGCATAGTGTGCAGGATTAATGATTTCCTATTAAGAGATATCTCATTTTGTTTTGCATGGTTACCCAGAAAAATATTATGTCTATATTTTAGGAAGGTGATCTCACATATATGGTGCGATTTCTAAATTCTTAATTACATACTATTTACATGATTAAAATGAATCAACATCTGCCAAAGCAAGCACGAAACAAGATCTCCCTGTAATGAGATTTTGTTTTTTAATGAGAAGGAGAAAAACCAGTGGGAGGGGTGGTGGGAGGTGGAAGAAAATAAAACTGGACAAAAATAAAACCATTAGGAGTAGAGATAGCCATGGTATAATTAAAATAAGGATGCTTTAATTGCGGAATTGAGAGATTGGTAGGGCACAACTAAAAATAAGGACGTATTAATTGTGGGATTGAGAGATCCATTAAAATCAGCGGTGAGCACTAAAAACCAGATTCATGTGGGAGACATATAATTGTGGGATTTGAGACACCCATGTAAATCAGACATGCATAAGTGGTGAGCACTAAAACATGATTTACTATGTTTTTGGACGCATTGTGATCAAATAGGCAGAGCCCCTTTGACGGTGAGGGTGATAAGGAGGATAAGCCGCGAGATGGCGATGTGTCGCATTGAAATAGAGTACACATATCGGTGGGGAGTCTTGAGTCATGCTATTCAGTTAGACGCATGTGAATTTTTTTTCTCCTGTTGTGTTATGACCGGCCAGGTCTATGGCCCAAGGAGGCCCAACAGGCAGGCTTAGGCCCGCAAGTTATCTTAGTTTTATTTTCAGATTATGCAAGTTATCTTAGGTTAATTCTTATACAAGTTATATTAGGTTAATTCTTCTGCAAGTTATCTAGGATATAAATATAGGTTGTAAGACTATTTTTGAAATTAAGCAATAAGACTATTTCTATTGCCCGGCTCCCAGAGGAGCCGGAAACCCTAAACCCTAGCCGCCTCCTTCTCTCGCCGCCGCCGCACCGCGCCAGGACGGCGCCCCGCCGCCGGCCGCCGCGCTCAAGCCCTCGCCCTTCCCCCTCCTTCCCCTACTGTCTCCGACCAAGACCGGGCAGAACCCTAGCCTCTAACACCTTGGTATCAGGTACCCGGGTTTCGACCATGTCTTCCCCGCCAATCCCACCACCGCCGCCACCGCTGCCCCACGCCTCCCCCACCGCCGCTGCCACCGATTCCTCCACTACCGCCGCCGCGTCGACGGGCACTACGGCCTCCCTGTCGACGCCGCTCTCCTCCGCCCCCGGCACCACGCCGGGCCAGGGCCAGCCGCAGCTTCCCATCCAGCAGCCATCGCCGCAGCTTCCCATCCAACAGCCATCGCCGCCGCCTTTCCCCCCGCCGCCGCAGTTCACACCAGAAGCTATGGCCGGCGTGCTCAATGACCTAGTCGTGGCGGTCCAGGGCATCCGTCTCTACTTGGCCAGCCCATACGGGCCACCCCCACCGCTCCACCAGACCGCGGCCACGGGCCAGCAGGCGCTGCCGTGGTACCCCGTACCGGCGGCTACCCGACGCTTCCCGCTCCGACGGCTTTGATGACGCCCTGGCCACAATGGCCGACGCCGTTCACGGCGCCAACCGCGCCATCCGCCTCCGCCCAGGGACCGCCGTGGCCAACCTGGACTCCACCATCCACGCCACCCTCCACCGCGCCGTCCCTCCCGGCGGCCACAGTGCGTGCTCCACCGCCGCCGCCGCCCAACCCTGGGCCGGGCGGGTCCTCGCTGAGCGGCCTCCCTATCCAGGAGGTCCGCTTTCCTTCGTCGCCATTGCCGCTGCCCGACTGGCTCCACGGGCCGCCGTCGGCTCCCACGGAGGCCCGGCCCCCGTCAGGGTCCCCGTGGCAGCCCGAGGCGTCGGGCGTCCCAGGGCAGTACGCCGGGCCGTCTACCCTGGACCGGGCACCGTACTCCGCCCTCCGCACCGCCGAGGCCGTGGCCCCGGGCACCCCACACCAGCAGCCGCCCCGGTTCGCCAAAATTGACTTCGCCACGTACGACGGTTCCGAAGACCCGCTTAACTAGCTAAACCAATGTGACAAGTTCTTCCGTGGACAGTGCACGCCCGCGTCCGAGCGCACGTGGCTGGCTTCCTACCATCTTCGCGGGGCCGCCCAGACCTGGTACTACGCCCTCGAGCAGGACGAGGGCGGCATGCCACCATGGGATCGCTTCCGCGAGCTCTGTCTTCTTCGGTTCGGGCCACCGGTACGCGGGAGCCGCTTGGCCGAGTTGGGCCGCCTACCATTCACCTCCACGGTGCAGGATTTCGCCGACCGCTTCCAGGCTCTAGCGTGCCACACGCCTGGTGTGACAGCCTTACAGCGGGCGGAGCTCTTCGTCGGCGGCCTTCCCGACCACATCCGCGTGGACGTTGAGATGAAGGGACCACAAGACCTTCAGACGGCCATGTACTACGCGCGGGCGTTCGAGCAGCGTGCCCAGGCTTTGACGTCGCCACGGCCATTCGCGCCGCGTGGGGGCCGCCAGCCTCCCCGCCCGCCGCCGGCAGCACCGGCGTCCTCTACCACCGCCTTGGCCGCTACCCCAGCCCCGACACGGCCGTTCCGGCGCCTCACTCAGGTGGAGCAGCTGGAACGCAGGCGCCTGGGCCTGTGCTTCAACTGCGATGCGCCATATGCGTCGGGCCATGTTTGTCCGCGCCTTTTCTACCTGGAGACGACGAACGAGATCGAGGATGACACCCCGGAGGCCGACCTCGGCACCCCGACTCTTGCGGAGCCCGCAGCGGCACCCGCACCGGGCCCGGCTACCGCCTTCGTGGTGTCCCTTCACGCGCTGGCCGGCATCCGTGATGAACGGACGATGCTTTTACCGGTCATGATCCATGGCGAGCGCCTGGTGGCCCTCCTGGACACAGGTTCCACGCATAATTTCCTGCCAGAGGCCACCATGTGGTGTCTTGCGCTCCAGCCGGCCGGAGGAGAGCAGTTACGGGTCACGGTCGCGAATGGCGACCGTCTACGCTGCCATGGGCTCGCCCGCGACGTGCCCATCACTATCGGCGACGAGCACTTCACCATCACATGCGCCGGCATCGATTTGGGCTGCTTCGACTTTATCCTCGGCGTCGACTTCTTGCGCACGTTGGGTCCTATCCTTTGGGACTTTGACGCGCTAACGATGACCTTCTGGCGTTTGGGTCATCGCATTCGGTGGGAGGGCATTCGGGGGGCCGCACCCGCGCCCCCTCTTCAGCTGGCCACGGCGACCACGGAGGCCGAGCATCCGCTCTTGGACGGGCTCCTGCAGCAGCACCGGGATCTCTTTGAGGAGCCGCAGGGTCTGCCACCGGCCCAGATCTACGACCACCGTATTCACCTCCTTCTGGGATCGGCCCCTGTGGCCGTGCGGCCTTACCGGTATCCACAGCTGCAGAAGGACGAGTTGGAGCGACAGTGTGCACTCATGCTTGCCGCCGGCATCATCCGCATCTCCACGTCCCCGTTTACAGCACCGGTCCTCCTCGTGCGTAAGTCGGATGGCACGTGGCGTTTCTGCATTGACTACCGTGCCCTTAATGCTCTCACATTGAAGTACAAGTTTCCTATTCCGGTTGTCGATGAGCTTCTCGACGAGCTGCACGGGGCACGCTTCTTCACCAAGCTGGACCTTCGATCAGGGTATCATCAGGTGCGCATGCATCCAGACGACATCGCCAAGACGGCGTTTCGGACTCATCATGGCCACTTCGAGTTCTTGGTGATGCCCTTTGGCCTCTCCAACGCCCCGGCGACGTTTCAGGCCTTGATGAACGATGTCCTTCGGCCTTACTTACACCGGTTTGTGCTCGTTTTCTTTGATGACATTCTTATCTACAACGCCTCTTGGGCGGAGCACCTCCAGCATGTGGCCATCGTCTTCAACGAGCTTCGGGCGCATCATCTTCATCTTAAGCGCTCGAAGTGCTCGTTCGGGACGCCGTCGGTCGCTTACCTCGGCCACGTCATCTCGGCCAAGGGAGTGGCCATGGATGCCGACAAGGTCGCGGCCGTCGCCGCCTGGCCGATTCCGCAGTCTCCGCGTGCTCTTCGCGGGTTTCTTGGCCTCGCGGGGTACTACCGGAAGTTCATCCGGGAGTTTGGCCTCATCGCGGCCCCACTCACGCGTCTCCTCCGGCGTGACGCCTTCTCTTGGGACGAGGAGGCCACTTCAGCCTTCGAGGCCCTCAAGGGGGCCCTCACAACGGGACCCGTACTGCAGATGCCGGATTTTGACCTCCCCTTCACCGTCGACTGCGACGCTTCCGGTGCGGGGTTCGGTGCGGTCCTACACCAGGGCGAGGGACCCCTCGCTTTCTTCAGTCACCCATTTGCCGCACATCATCTTAAGTTGGCGGCGTATGAGCGTGAGCTCATTGGGTTGGTGCAGGCCGTACGCCATTGGTGGCCCTATCTTTGGGGTCGCTCTTTCCAAATCCGCACGGATCATTACAGCCTCAAGTTCATGCTAGATCAGAGGCTCTCGACGGTGCCCCGGCACCAATGGATCAGTAAACTCTTTGGCTTTGACTTCACCGTCGAGTACCATCCGGGTCGCCTTAACACCGTCGCCGACGCCCTGTCTCGGCGTGATGCCGATGTGGACAACGGTGCGGCGGAGGGGGCGGCCTTCTGCATCATCACCGGGCCCTCCTTCGCCCTCTACGACGACATCCGCCGGGCGACTGCTGCTGCGGCCGATTCCCTCCTCCTACAGCAGCAGTTGGCGGCGGGTGAGCTGGAGGAACCGTGGCGCCTTGCCGATGGCCTGCTTCTCCATGGGCGCCGGGTCTTCATTCCGGCGCACGACGATCTTCGCCAGCAGGTGCTGCGCCTCGCTCACTCGGCGGGCCATGAGGGAGTGCAGAAGACGCTCCATCGTCTCCGCGCCGACTTCTACATTCCCGGTGATCGTGCCTTGGTCTGTGACTGGGTACGGTCGTGTGTGACGTGCCAGCGCAACAAGACGGAGACTCTATGGCCGGCTGGCATGCTGCAACCCTTGGAGGTCCCTACTCAGGTTTGGGCGGACATCTCCATGGACTTCATCGAGGGCCTTCCCAAGGTGGGCGGCAAGTCTGTCATTCTCACGGTGGTCGACCGCTTCTCCAAGTATGCTCATTTCATACCGCTCGGCCATCCATATTCAGCGGCATCGGTTGCCCGGGCCTTCTTCGATGGCATTGTCCGTCTCCACGGGTTCCCTTCTTCGATCGTCAGTGATCGGGACCCCGTGTTCACAGGACACGTGTGGCGTGACCTTTTCCGGCTGGCGGGCGTGAAGCTACGCCTCAGCACAGCCTTCCACCCTCAGACGGACGGCCAGTCTGAGATCGTTAACAAGGTGATTGCCATGTATTTGCGCTGTGTTACAGGTGATCGCCCTCGTGCATGGGTGGACTGGCTCTCGTGGGCAGAGTACTGCTACAACACCTCTTATCACTCCGCCCTGCGAGCTACGCCCTTTGAGGTGGTGTATGGCCGGCCACCCCCGCCGATCCTGCCGGTTGATCCGGCCTCGGCGCGGACCGAGGTAGCCGGGGCCCTTCTGAGAAGTCGTGATGAGATGATCGCGGAGATCCAGCAATGACTCCTGCAGGCCCAGCAGTTGGCCAAACGTTACTATGATGGCCACCATCGCGAGGCGGAGTACGCAGTGGGTGATTGGGTCTGGCTGCGTCTACTTCACCGCTCTACGCAGTCCTTGGACCCCCGCGCGAGGAAGAAGCTCGGTCCTCGCTATGCTGGTCCCTTTGCGATCCTGGAACGCATTGGAAAAGTGGCTTACCGTCTGCAGCTTCCGGCAGGCGCCCGGATCCATGATGTCTTCCATGTCGGGCTGCTCAAGCCATTCCGCAGCGAGCCACCTGCGGCACCGCCGGCTCTTCCACCGGTCACGGACGGGCGTCTCCTTCCTGAACCAGAGAAGGCGTTCCAGGCTCAGCTGCGCCGAGGCTCCTGGTACGTGTTGATCTGGTGGACTGGACTACCAGACGAGGATGCTACTTGGGAGCAGCGCGAGGAGTTCCTCCAGCACTACCCCGACTTTCAGCTCGAGGACGAGCTGTTTGCGCAGGCGGGGAGAGATGTTATGACGGCCAGGTCTATGGCCGAAGGAGGCCCAACAAGCAGGCTTAGGCCCGCAAGTTATCTTAGTTTTTATTTTCAGATTATGCAAGTTATCTTAGGTTAATTCTTATACAAGTTATCTTAGGTTAATTCTTTTGCAAGTTATCTAGAATATAAATATAGGTTGTAAGACTCTTTTTGAAATTAAGCAATAAGACTATTTCTAGTGCCCGGCTCCCAGAGGAGCCGGAAACCCTAAACCCTAGCCGCCTCCTTCTCTCGCCGCCGCCGCACCGCGCCAGGACGGCGCCCCGCCGCCGGCCGCCGCGCTCAAGCCCTCGCCCTTCCCCCTCCTTCCCCTACTGTCTTCGACCAAGACCGGACAGAACTCTAGCCTCTAACACGTTGCAACGCACAGACATGTTTACTAGTCTACCAATATAAAAAAGACCCAAAAGGATAGATTCAATAAATCTGGGCCATCAAATCATGTCAATCCAACTACCTAGACTGCTTCAAAGTTGAGCGCTCAACACGTTTAACGTGTAATTAATTTCATGCCAAATATAGTGCTAATCACATAATAACACACAAATAATATTCTACTTAATATCTGCATGCACTTAATATACTTCCAAATTAACGTGCATTGCACGTACACATTGACTAGTACTCCCTCCATTCCAAATTATTTGTCGTGGGTATGGATGTATTTAGATGTATTTTAGTTCTAGATACATCTATTTTTGCGACGAATAATTTGGAACGGAGGGAGTAGTAATATAATGGAGCAAAACGAACCAAGCACGACACAGGCCAGACGGGAGGGCAACACAGGTGGAGCCGAATAGAGATCGTCAACGTCCGGCCGTCAGGAACTGCAATCACGCTGGGAGAGTCCATCAACATCAAGCATTGGCCTAAACCCACCTCGCCTCCAGCGCATCTGCTGGAAGAGCGCAGAGGCCATCCAACGACAGCGGCATAGGTGTATGCGGTTGGGCGGGGTCGAGGAGACTGGCGGTGCTATGATATGTAGGCGAAAGGTGCGACAACGGTGCGCTTGGCCTGTGTGGCGCCTAAGGGCATGTATAATGGTGCTATCTTAAGAATGCCATGTAAGATCATTGATGAGGTGAAGGAGAGAGAGCTCATAAGAAAAGGTTTGTCTTCTTTATTTAAGAGAAGACAAGAGATGATCTCTTAGCACAATATGTCTCACCATGTTTGTAGGAATTGCTAGTTATTGAAGATAAGGCTAAGAGATGACCCATTGTAGACTTTCTTTTTTGTCATCTCTAAATTACATGCAAAACTTAAGATAAGACTATCTTATCAACCATTGTACATGCCCTAAGCCTAAGCCGGTAGCTTTTCCTCCTCTTCCCCAAATCTATAAGACGGTGAAAAGGCCACACAACCCAATTGAGAATAAGTGAGCAACACAAATACAACCGGTATTGGAGTTGGGCGAGCAGACCGACACGCCGAGACAAATGACCAATACACCGAGGACCCATCACACAAGCCACATCCCCCAATCAACCAATAGCCTCCCTCTCAAGTGAGCTTAAGAGTTTTAAAGGATCTGTGCACAAATTGGATTTTATACATTGTAAAAATAAAAAAAGGTAACATTTTTAGATAGTACTCATTCGCAGCAGGAATGATTCGTCTTCACCAAGGAACTCAAGGTTCGAAATATAGCTTTTTCGATAAATGGCGCTTTTATTAACTCAAAATGTAGCATCAAGCGGATACAAAGCATGATGAGTAACATCCGGCCTCTACATAACGAAGATGCACACAACCAAACACCAAAAGTTTGATAAAAAAATAAAACTAAATGAGAAACCGACATATCAGAATGATTCCTCTTCACCAAGGAACTCAAGGTTCAAAATATAGCTATGTCCCTTCCTGGCATTTTTCCCATGGCATAACACGAAGTTGCGTTCTTCTCTGTGACATTTTATGGACATTCACACATTATCTTAGAGCAATAATATTTCGCAGCTGGCACGGTCCACCTTTCCCGAGTAACTCAAGGTTGGAAACACAAGTGTGAGATCTCCTGACATTTTTCCATGACATACTATGAAGTTGTGTTCTTCTCGATGGCATTACGACTTTCACAAATGTCCCCATGACAAATAAGTTTGATTGTAAGACCATATGGTAAGCCCTTTTTCTTTAACCGCGAGCAGCATGACAAAGTTTTAACACAATAGACATGCATAGACAATGAGGAGTGACGAGCAATGAGTATATAGATAAAAGAAGCAGAAAAATGTATACAATTAAATTAATAGGAGCTACAGGCATGTACATACTGATTCTGCATCAGAAAAGCTTTCTCAAGACGCTACCGCACATTCTTCAAGACATAAGAGGAAGTTGGAGATCTTCCTAAAGTGCTGCATCTGTTGTCTTCTTTCTTCTTCACAGGTGTGGTGCACTCGTTGAAATCAAGAATCCTTGCTTCCGACTGCAGAAGTAATAAGGTTATTAATTAGTGAACATGATGTAGGCACTCAAGGTTCGCATTTTGTTGCAGTAAAAAGTTTCTATGTTTTCTTCTTGCATGACATGGCGTCGGTTCGAGGAACCTCATGCGAATTCAACATACGTAACATTTTCATTGAATTTCAATACAATCAATAGCAACCATCAGTAGTAGTATTCAAAATAGGCGGCGGTGAAGTTTACGTACCATGACATTGGATATCTGATTGGTTGTAGCATGTTCCTTCTTGATAACAATATGTTTTATGTTTTCCTTATCAGAGCTTTCCTTGTTACATAGGCTCCCACTTTCCAGGAGTTCATGCGCTTCCTCCAGAGCTGGAGCGTTCTGCTCATTTATTTGCTTCACCAATCCTAGAGCATCAAAAGTTGTGCCTGTTGGGCTCATGAAGAATCCATCCTAAAAAGAACAGCATGACGACAGCTACTTTAAGCGCACAAGTATTACTCCAAACAGCAACGTATTGATTGGAAATATAACTTTTGTTTGCAAGTGTACTGAACATAATTATAACTGGCCTCTATGATGCAGTAATGCAAATAAACTACCTGGAAGTTTGTGAACAAAGGAGATTTCCATGCAGAAGGAGATTCTAACCCTCTTTTGATTCCTGGGGTATCAGCTAGTCTGCAAAAATAGCAGTTCGGAGATTCACTATTAATGGTGGGAACTCTTTACTCACACTATTAGAGGAATATCAACAATAAAAAAGGATTCCTTTTGTTGTATCATTGAGGCCGCATAACAAGGTAAATACTCCCTCTGTAAAGAAATATAAGAGCGTGAACAGTCTTATATTTCTTTAGAGAGGGAGTAGTAATTTACAACAGGACAGAGAGAGCTATGGTTATAACCAGATAGGAGTTTGTTATTGCAACTTAACAGACTTGGGGCAACACGAGAAAAAGTTTACTACGAAAAGATTTAATACTTCTGTTTTGTTTAGATAAGAAATATGCTAACGCTCAAGTGGTGGTGGAAACAATACAAGTCAGGCAGCCACAACATATCTGGTGCATGATTACAAATTTGTTTGAAGATCAAATCAACACAAAAATAGTTTAGGTGCAAATGTACTTACCAATCTAGTACACTTAAAAAAATATTTCACATATGTTTACTTATCAACCTAGATACTAATGATAAATAAGAAAAGTAATAAATTAATTAAACTTCAACATGATAAATCTCCCTGATTAAATTTACCAACATGGAAGATAATGGATTGGACTACACATGAAGAAATAGTGAACAACTTAGTAAACAATAAGATAATCTGTATTCTTTTTCAGAATTAAAAACATAACTTAGTTTGGAATTGTAATGTAGGATAGTCTAAAATTCATAGGAACAAGAATCAATAACTTTTAGTTAAAATGGGCGTGAAATGATTTTGGCAAGATTCGATAGTATTAACCTAATTATTTTCAATATTTATTCGTGACATGACATCCATGTGTCAGCCAAGTTAGGTGGCACATGTTCTTTAAAAAAAGAATAAAGTAGAAAATATTTTAGCTATTGGTTTGCACAAGATGTGTTTCATGTGTCAACTCTTAATTTGATAAAAATGACATACACTGATTCGATTGATGTTAAAGAACTATACAGTTCATATGTCTATTAAACAAAAGAAACTGCTTAGATAGAAAAATATAAGAGAGTATAAACCTTACATGTTTACATACTCATAATCAGCATTGATATACACTGAATATTTTTCAACGAGAAGTTCTGTTGGTTTTGATCGAGAAGATATTATGTCTTTAGAAAAAGATTTTGTAGGGGTATTTAGCTTCCGACGTTCTGGATTTGGACCATTCCTATCAGTAAGAATCCCTGCGGATACCTGCATTAAACCATTTTGGCAAGGAGAAGATCAGGTAAGGAAACATGTATAAGCACGACACTCGTTTAAATTTACCAGCTTCACGTTAGTCTTGAAATTTTATTGCCTGTTGCTGAATTATTTGCCAACTGCCCATGCTACCTTAAGAGTTAACACCCAGTTTGTACTTCCCTGGTAACCAGTATTTCAGAGTTCAGACACCGGGGATATTCCCAGTGTATGCTACCTACCTTACCATGATTGATTGGCAATACCCTGGCATTATGGTAATGAATAAAAGGAAGAATCAGTAGTATGAGAACACTCACTAGATTGTAAGCGGTATCCCTCTCGGTAGTGGAACATCTCTCTCGTTTCTCCAAAGTATTTATGTTTGCATTATCTTCAGTTTTACCCTGATAAATGATATCTTTCAAATTTTCAGGAATCAAATCAAGCGAATCATCTCGAGTGGCATCTCTGCAAGATCTCTCAGTTCTTGTGGATGGCATGGCTGAGCTACCACAATCCTTTTCAGTACCCATTTTCTTTGCAAGTCTTACATCTGGAATAGGAGATGGGGGCTCTCTCTGCCGCTTCTTCATTATCGACGGTGTGCATACAGAACTTTTGGCAGCACTTTTCAGCACATCATCAGGACTCCTATCGCGTGTAGGGGAGCTCCATAATCTTAGTGGAGTGGAGAAGCTCATGGATGGCCTCATGAACTGTCGAATGCCAAGAGGACTATATTCTGGCAGGTCACTCGAGCTTATGAGCTCGCAGCTGACAAATGGAACTTCAAGGCTTGGAAAGCAAGGAGGTTCATAGCATAAAGATTCTGAATGCTGCTTTTGTCCTACCACGGATTTACCATGGTTTGGTGACGCTTCTCTTCCCATGGTTGTAGATTCCAAAGGTTGTGACTCTTCAACACTTGTCAGCTGTTGCTCTTTGGATTCTGGTACTATAGGCAGTGACTCTTCAACACTTGTCATCTGTTGCTCTTTGGATTCTGGTACTATAGGCAGTTCACTGGAAACAATCTGGCTAGCACGGCCTGAACAAATAAAGGATGGAGGTACTGATGTTGCAGAACTTTGATGATGCACAGTGCCTGTCCTGCTTGATGAGTATGTATGCAATGGATAAAGTGGTTCTTCAAAATTGTTCGCAACTTCAGATGAGCATGCACTGTGCTGGTAATTTGGGCTGAAGAAAGAATCAGCACTGATGGAGTCTGGTGCAGTAAGACTCTGATAAGAAATATCCTGCCACAGTTCTGACTGAAGATCGAAGTCGGCTACAGAAAGGTCTTGCTGCCAGTGCATATCTGGATCATTTTCGGAGATTGACAACTGGTGACGAGTCTCTGGTGAAGTAGAGGCAGCATCGTTGGCTTTAGTATCGCATGCTTCCTGACATGAAGAGTAAGAGTCATGCGCTCCATCACTGGAATGTATTTGCCCATGACAGCCCACAGGCTCATCAACTTGCTCCACTTGAGAAGAAGAAATATTAGCCAATGCTGATTGGCTAAACTCCGAGGAATCTTGTACCTCCTGATTAACATTCAAACCACTGCCATCACTATTTTGCTGCGTCATTGCAGATGATGAATCAACATTTAGACTCCCTCTAGGATATAGAGCAGCTGGTAGGCCCTGGAACTGAGCCAGTAATCCTTCTGCTCTATACGATTCATATTTCTTCTTAACTGAGCTGTGCCAATGATTTTTTATTGCATTGTCCGTCCTAACAGGGAAACATAAAAACACTAGTTCAGTTATCCTTATTGTCCAAACCAGCTCACTAGTACTCCAACAGGACAATGTTATGATGCATTTCTTACTTGTATACAAGTATTCAACATAGAAAAGCAGGTTTTCAAACTGTGAAGACATAAGATAAACTGGAAATAAATTATTACCAATTCACAAAGCATTCACTTTTTCCAATTCTAATCGCATTACTGAAAATTCTAATTGCGCTAGCAGAGGGTAAAATTGTTACCTTCCTGGTAGAAATTTTGACAGTTCAGCCCATTTGTTTCCGTATATGTGATGAGCCTGAATGAGCCTTATCTCCTCTTGTTGCGTCCATGCATCTTTGTTTATACCAGGATTAAGGTGATTGTGCCACCTAAATGCAGATATCTGATCAGAAACTTAGAAATTTTTATACTGTCTTGGTGCCCAGTTCGACGTGACCCTCAAAAATTACACCACTATTCATTTGCACTACATACAATTAAGGTGATTGTGCCACCTAAATGCAGATATCTGATCAGAAACTTAGAAATTTTTATACTGTCTTGGTGCCCAGTTCGCCGTGATCCTCAAAAATTACACCACTGTTCATTTGCACTACATACGTCCCCATAAAAGAACGCGTGCTAAAATATGAAATATATAGAATAATCACCATGCGATGAACCATAGCAATTGATCAAGAGAATACCTTCAGTAATTCAGTATCACGGTTAACTACTAGTATCAATAGAATATATGGTAGAAGTTTAAGTTCCACAATAAAACATGGCGGCTGCTACAAATCAGCCGATTGATTTGTTACAAATTTAAGTCGCCCCCAGAGCCGTCCGATCTGACACTCAAATCCCAGCCGCAGGATCAGACAACACCACGACACAGTCATGGCAGCAGCTCCATGGCGGCACCGACGGCCCCCGATGGCGCTCCATTGCACCACTGACAACCCCGCCGCGGCGCTTCATTGCAACTCCAGCGATCCCTGCGGCGCTCCACTGCAGCGCCGGCCGTGGCGCTTCATTCCAACTCCGGCATTCCAACTCCGGCATCTCCGCGGCGCTCCACTGCAGCGCCGACCAAGGCGCTTCATTGCAACTCCGGCGATCCCCGCAGCGCTCCACTGCAGCGCCGGCCGCGTCGCTTCATTGCAACTCCGGCGATCCCCGCGGTGTTTCACTACAGCGCCGGTCGTGCTCCATTGTAGCGCCGACTAAGCTTCAACAGCCCCACGGCGCTTCATTGAAACTCCGGCGAGCTTCGTTGCAACTCCGGCGGCATTTCAATCAACTCCGGCGGCGCTTCATCGCAGCTCCAAAGGCGCTTCACTGCAGCTCCGGCGGCCCTGTGCTGCTTCATTGCAACGCCGGCGAGCCCGCTCTACTTCACCTGTTGCACGCAGCTCCCGCCGGCCATGACAGCAGCTTCCGCCCAGCCTAGCCTACGGCAGCACGAGGTGAGCGGTGACAGCGATTTGCAGCAGCGGTGCAGCGACACTAGGCGACGACAGTTTGTAGCAGCGGTGCAGCAACGCGTGGTGGTGGCGGCGCTGGTCTACGACGACGGGCAACGGTGCTGGTGTGTGGGGCGGTGTGGAGAAGGAAGAAGAAGAGGAAGAAAGAACGAGCGGCTCAGCGCATCGGGAGGAAGAGATAAGGGAGGAACAGAGATAAGCGGCGCGTGGGCCCAGCGGACGCGTGGCGCGCGCTGAAGACGGCTTACGAAGCGCGTTCATCATCCGACTGATTTCAATGCTTTTCCATAAAACATATACTCTCTCTGTTTCAAAATACATCTGTGCATTAGGTGCCTTCTGTGCGACCAAGAACCGGAGACGATTGGACACCTAATGCTTACGTGCCCATTCACTAGGCAGACTTGGCATGAGGTCCTGTCTTGGCTACGCCTACCGGCACCGGCGCCCGAGCACGACGGCTCGCTCACGGATTGGTGGCTGCGCGCAAAGGACTCGACACCGCCAGCACTTCGCAAGGTGCTCAAATCTGTGGCGCTCCTGGTACCGTGGATGGTTTGGAAGCATAGGAACGCGTGTGTTTTCGACCATGTGAGACCTTCGCTGAACGAGTTGGTAGACAGGATTAAAGACGAGACCCGATGTTGGGCAAAGGCCGGAGCTCAAGGGCTCAGGGTCGTTTTGCCACCATCCTGGGATGTCCACTGAGCCCCTCTTGGCTGTGTAAAACTACCTCCTAGGAGGATGTAAATTCCCCTTTCTTTCCAATGCAATGAAACGCAAAAGCCATTTGCGTTTTCTCGAAAAGTACAAGCCTTATATACTTTGTGTGACATAAAATTGATGTCATTAGGTTCATTTTCCAAAGTAATTATTTGTGGTTGTGATTTTGTATCACAAAAGTTACATTAATAGTATTGGTCAAAGGCTTGTCCTAGCAAAACCTAATATGCTATGTATGTTGGAACGGATGAAGTACTTTCATAGTAGCCAACATGCTTCGGTACTATCCCTGGAATTGATATTATCGGTACTTATCGTGGCATATACTTCCATAGAAGGCAAAATGAGTTAATATGCCATACCTTTCGCGACATTGCTTCCCAATGCGTCCTGACAAAGCTTGGGCGATGGTTGACCATTTCGTGGGTCCATATTTCTTTACCATCTGAATAATGATGTCATCTTCCTGAAAAGAAGGACAACGAACGGAATAATGTGGCATGTGATGTTGTTCATTATTAGGGATTGGTTTCTAAAATATAGAAATGAAAATCATTCAATATGGATCTTACTTCTTTAGACCATGGCCCTTTGACTAGCTCAGGATTCAAAACCTTCTGCCACCTATGCAAGCATTGAACGTCGGTCCTATCAGGAAAACACTCAGCTGGAAGGAAAAAACATGTAGTTTATCAAGCATCGTATTACGATAAAGATGCAACAAGACTTTTCATTAATAGTCATGGGAAAAAACTTCATACAAAAGCATAAAGTTAAGTCAAACCGTGATGAAATCCAAGGGAAAAGTTTCATGTACATGCATCTAAAAAAACATAGATGTGCATCATATGTTTAGAACATGTTCACCAAAACACGCCATGCTAAATTATTATGAAATGTGCCTTGTACAAAATAGACAAGTAGGTGTAGCCAAAAACTGTTGAACGTTTTGTCTTTAGTGTGCAAGGCATGATCACATCTAATCATATTTACTCTAGTTAGCGATATCTGAAATGATATGGCCACCATATTTAAAGAATACTGACAATTTCTTCTAGTAGATCAGTTGTAAGATGGAGCTAGCATAATATAACAATGAAGTTTGAGAACAGTATGTACAAAGTGTAATTTATTGGTGCGCAAAATAAGAAAAACACAAGCATTATCCAGGAGGGCATATTTTTTTTCGAGAAAACGCAAAGGGACTTGCGTTTCATTTCATTGAAAAGAGGGGTTTACCGAAAAAGGCTTTCACCCCGCTTTATATATAAAGCAAAGGACCACGAACATCCGAAACAAACACCACCACACCACAATGCACACACCCAGGACAAGATACAAAGGTGCTAAAGATCAGCAACATCAACCCCAAGCGAGCAAAAGATGAGCAATAAGAACAACTACAGGGATGACAGAGCCTTCCACCATGAACTAGCCACCACAAGGACACAAGCTGACCGCCGACACACATGTGCTCCAAGACGGTGCCTTCAAGAAGGATACGGCTCCGAAGCGTCGCCACCGCCCGATCCAAAGGATCAAGATTTTCACCCGGAGCAAACGGAGGACAGGAGCAGTTACAGTACTCCGAGGAGGTAGTTTTACAATCAGGCAACAGTCATTAGTGTACATCCCAGGTTGTTGGGAGGACTAGTCTAAGTCCAATGGTGCCTGCCCTGGCCCAGAGCCGGGCCTCGTCCTTTATGCTGCCTACAAGGGATTGAACGGATGGGCGCGCACGGTCGAAGATGCAATCATTTCTGTGCTTCTAGATCATCCAGGATGTGAGGAGTGTTGCTGAGGCCAGGCCCTTGCTCATTGGTGCTGGTGTGTCATGCCTAGCGGTGTGCCACCAATCGAGCAGGGATCGGTTGTTGTCAGGCGGCGTGCAAGTCATGCGCATCCAAGAGAGAATTTGGTGCCAGACCTGTCGTGAGAAGGGGCAGTCTAGCAGGAGATGATGCATAGTCTCTCGTGCTTGGTCGCATAAGGGGCAGGCGGAGTGGTGTTGCAGCCCATGCCGAGCAAGGCGATCCGCCGTCTAGCAGCGGTCCAAGCTGGTTAACCAGTGAAAAAAATTCACCTTTGGTGGCGCCCAGCTCTTCAAGGTAAGCTTCCAGTCGCTGCAGGCCGTCGATCCGTGGAAGGAGGCGAGCTAGGCAGATTTGGCAGTGTAGGTGCCTGCCTCATTCCACTTCCAGACAAGTTTGTCAGGCGCTGTGGAGAGGCTAGTGCTCCAGGAGGGCATATTTATTGTTAACCCTTTCTTGGTGCAAAATATGTGTATTAGTTAGGCCATCAATTAATTGAGAAAATCTAAAAACACATTCATAGAGGTGGACTAAAAGCATATATGTGAACTAAAACCCTAGCCGCCGGCGCGCGACCCCCCTCCCCCTTCCTCCCCTCGCCACCGCCTGTCCGCGCCGCCGGGCAAATCCCGGTGGGTGCTGGCGGCGGCAGGGCCCTTTCACTCCTCGCTTGTGGGGACCTGGAGTGGGCGAGCACCCCCGAGCGGTGGTGAAACACGGATCTGGGGCGCGGCGGCGCATGGTGGTGCTCGATGGTGGTGCTGCGGAGCGGCAGGCCAGGCGTGGTGGGCTGGACGCGGGCGGTGCACAGCGGATGCGTGGCCGGGGTGGAGGCGTCGGCGTTGGCTGGTTCTGCCGTGTGGGCGACGTGGGCTGCGGCGGCTCTACTCGAGGCGGGTGACAGTACCTGGCGGTGGGGCGCCATGGCGTCACGGCAGAGGTGCGGGTCAAGTTGTTGGCTCCTCTGGAGGCCCTCTTCGGCGGCTGGGTGCAGCCGATTTGGTGGCCCTCGCCGGCGGACGGGTGGCTGCTTCTTCCTCGCCTGGATCTGGCCGATGGCCGTGGTAGGGCGTTAGGGGTGACGCAGGGGAGGCTGATGGAGGGATGGGTAGACCGACTACCTGTCACTGGCGCAGGGGTGCGCTGTGCCGGTCCAGACGAGCTCCGCTCCCCCTCCCCTCTCTTCCAGGCTTAGTGCCTCTTGGCTGCAGATCGGGGTTCGGGGTGGGACGGCCACCGGCCGTTCCGATGGTGCTTAGGTCCTGCCGGTTGGCTCAAAGCCCGTACCTTAGAGGTCTCCGGAGTGTCTGGATGCAGGGCGGTGGCCTTGGTGGTGGGAGCTGCGGGCTCGTGGGCGGAGCTCGTAGCTCGGGCGCTGACGGTCTCGCTTTCATGGCCGCAAGGGCGGCATGGGGGCGGGCCTTCGACGCTCTACGGTGGTGGTACGGCCGGCGCTCTCCCATCATGTCGTACCCTGGGCGGAGGCAGAGGGTCGTGGCCGGGGTGAAAACCTCGTCTGGTTCGGGCCAGACCGATGGCGGCGGCATCCTTGCGCCGTTCCCTTCCTGAAGGCTCCATCGCGGTGGCCCTGCGTCCTTCGCATTACTCCGGGTGAAAACCCCGATTAAGTGGATCGGGCGGTGGCGGCTCTCCGATGTCGTTTCTTTCCTGAAAGCACCGCTCTGGAGTTCCTGGTTCGTCAAGTTTCGGCTCTGTCTCCTCGCGGTGACTTGGTTCCTTAGCTATGCTCTTCTGTCTACTTGTTGTTTGCTTTGGGATCTTGATGAGGACATCAATACCATTGTTACACCCACAGCCCCTACTGTTACATATACTGGACCAATTACTAGAGCTCGCGCACGCCAATTAAATTACCAGGTACTTTCGTTTCTTGGTAATGATTCTAATGTTCATGAGATTATGATGCTGCCTAAATTGGATACATTTGTTTTGCTTACAAATGAAGGGCCTAGCTTGGAGAAGGATGAACATTGGAGCAAGAACACGCATGGAGTTGATGGCATGCGCAAGGGGATCAAGAACGGAGTTACAAGTGATGATTTCAGGACTTTGAAGCCGCCATAAGGAGTGCATGAAGCCTTGGGCGAAATATACAAGATGCCACTTCATAATATTCGTCCATAGGCTATTCTAGGTGTTGCGTCACCTTATTAATGGGCCAGGCCCATGTAATTTCGAAATACTTAAGTATAGGCTATTTTTAGAGTCCGTATGTGTGGGGAAACAAGAGTTAGGGTTGGTTTCGGACCCCACCCTCAAGGGCCACGAAATTCCCCCCTCTTCCTCCATATATACAGCCCTTAGGGCGTCGTTTAGACTTTGGGTTTTGTTTAGATTAAAAGTTCGCCATAGCTGCAACTTCACGTACTTCGTTTGTGTCCAACGACCAGACCAAGACGTCACAGAACCCCACCTTGATCAATAAAGCTTTCATCTTATATTCGCAATATCCAGATTGCAATCTCAGTTTCTTGCTTGTTCTTCGTTTGCTCGCAGGAAACAGGCCCTCGTGGTCAGGTTGATCGTGCTCCGGCGTGGTCAATAACCCCTCGGAAGTTGGTTTAGCGATTACTTCGTTTGTGTCCAACGACCAGACCAAGACGTCACAGAACCCCACCTTGATCAATAAAGCTTTCATCTTATATTCGCAATATCCCGATTGCAATCTCAGTTTCTTGCTTGTTCTTCGTTTGCTCGCAGGAAACAGACCCTCGTGGTCAGGTTGATCGTGCTCCGGCGTGGTCAATAACCCTCGGAAGTTGGTTTAGCGATTGCTAAGGCGCGACGTCTCGCACGTTCGTAGTCGGATCGTCAAGGTCGACTCCCACAGAAAACGATAGCCACCATCTCATCGAAACATCGGGACACCTTGCCTCTATCAGATCTTGGGAGTAGTGTTGCTGGTCGTCAGCTCCCTTGTATCTGCCTTGGGTGTGTGTGTGGTGTCAGGTGTTTGCAGTCTGTATGCCGTTGGTGCTTTATATATAAAGCGGGGCGAAAGCCTTTTTCAGTAAAAGCATATATGTTGGGAACATGAGCCTAGGGCCCTACAGCCAGCATGATTGCAAGATTCAATATTTTAGGAGTTAGTATGCAACACTCAAGGCATCCATCTAGGCTATACAGATTGAGTTTGCTTCAGCTAGGTGGTGTTCAGTTCGGCCTTTAACCTGTAATTATGTGATAGTATACTTCTTCCGGTTCCCTAAAAGGCTGTATTTTTGGACAGAGGGAAAGTAAACTTTTGAAACTTCGACTTCCAATATCCCCAATAATACTTGGTTAGATAGTTGCAAAACATATTCATAAAATTGTCTTAAAAGTATTTAATATTTTGGGGTTCTATCAATATGTTGTGACAGATATTAGTTGTGAAAGCTGTGTTCAATTTGGCCTTTAACCTGTACTTATGTGGATAGACTCAGAGGTACGGCTCAAGAGGCCTATACGTGGACACAAAGGGGGGCAACAGAAATTTTTGGATAAACTGCGAGAGCCAGGACTTGAACTAAAGACCTTGGTCTCTGGTACCATGTTAAGCTTCATGCACTAGCCAACGCAACCAAAAGATGTTCCCAATAAATAAAGAGTTGGCAATCCATGGATCGCAAAATTATGGTCGGTTCCTGTAACACATACACGACCATGAGGTTCACCGTAACTTGCACAGGAAAAGGATGCCATAATACGCCATTCAGTTCTTTTCATTATAAAACATGGACATGGAATCATCTAAATACACAAAAACCAAAATTAGAATGTTTCTTCTCCCACTTACAAAAATACTAGGCACTTTTGACTATATCACGGCAATCAAACTTTTGCAAAATGTAACCTGAGTATCTTGCGATACTATCTCAAGCAGAAACTCTAACTAGGTAGAATTGGGGTACTGAGTAGTTAACAGGAGCACTGTGTGATTTATTAACCACGGAGCAGCAGTGAAATAAAGGAGCCTCATTTTAGATATGTCGGTTTGGATCATGCAACAAAAATCAACAAACCATAAAATACACGTCTGGAGAGAAATTTTCGAGTTATAGAGTGGCAGAAATTAAAGCAATAGTGCTAGCAAATACAATAACTGAACAATTTTCTAACTGTTGTGTTGGTTAACAAAATACCTATCTTTTTCCAATTTTTCCCATTGTGGATTTCAACAGCCTTCCGAAGTATATCGTCCTACAATTGAGTAGCATACATATAGAACATCAGACTACATGAGTGTACCTGATTTAGACACAAAAATTCCGAGCGTACACTATTTATGGCTGGCACTATTAAATTAATTATACATATGCACAATTACCAAATATGTTACTCCCTCCAATCCATATTAATTGTCGCTGGTCTGTACTAAATCAGCGACAACTAATATGGATCGGAGGGAGTACAAGAAATATTTGGGACAAAGTCAAGTTCTGTGTATAAATCTCAGTCAGGTAGTCTACAGTACCGAAGAACAGAACATATGCTTCTGAAAAATATATTTAGCCAAGAGTTACGCAAAACCGGATTTCGAAGCTTTACCTCTTCGAGGGTCCAATTTCCCTTGGTCGAGCGCCTTGCTGGACCCGTTGTCCTCCTAAAGTACAAAGAATCAGATCCATAAAGTTACATGTATAATACAAAACCTGGTGCATGGTTCTTTGACAATTATTTTACCCATTGGACAACTGCCCCTTCTGAGGTCCACTGCTGGCTCTTCCATCAGGCACAGCCAAAGCAGAGGGTGAACCCTCAGCGGCCTTCTTTGAAGTCCTTCCCTTGTCACTTGTCATTGCGAGTGAACACTGAAAATTCAATTTCCACTCTGTAGCAGAAGCCAGGGAAGGGTCTAAGAATCATTATAATGTCAAACCCCCAGTGAGTCCTTCAACGAGTTGTGTCGCAGAAGGAGAATAGGTCATAGGCTGCCAAGGAAAAGTAAAGAGGACCAAAGTAGGTTATTAATCAAGAAATACTAATAGAAGCAGCACTAAGAAATGGAGCATACGACTTGTAGGCTATGATTTTCTTCAGAATCATCGTTTCAGCAAAAGATGCATAAATAAGTAATCAAAAAATAACCACCAAGCACCAACATTTCACGAGCATACCAGCCTATCCCTCCCAAGTTTAATGTGTTGCCAGTACTACTCTGACTCCACTACTTACATACACCACAGCCTTGGTGTGCCCCCAACCTCACCCCTTTTGTTACCAAAACCTCCATCACCAGAGTACGAGGTATCACCGCTTACAATAGGTCACATAACGTCCAATAACTGTAACCTCAACCACATGACCACAAATAAAACTCCTCATTTTGTACATCATGCTCGGCTGTGTTTGTCTGTGTCGGTGTATATCCCTAGCAACTGTAGGTAATAAATATTTATAAAGCGGGGCGAAAGCCTTTTTCGGTAATAAATATTTCAGAAAATCCACAAAATTCGTCATGGTATCGGAGCTACAGGTGGTGGTATCGTCAATAATTGCCAATGTAAAGGCTCTGAAGAATGTAAAAGCAAGTAATGAGATTCTCCAGTTGAGTCACAGAGACAGCAATAGTTTGGATGGAATTTTTTGTTACCAATCTATGACTCAGTGAGTATGAGTCACCATATGGCGAAT
Source organism: Triticum urartu (assembly GCF_003073215.2). Classification (NCBI taxonomy): domain Eukaryota; kingdom Viridiplantae; phylum Streptophyta; class Magnoliopsida; order Poales; family Poaceae; genus Triticum; species Triticum urartu. The sequence continues at coordinate 197,726,863 of NC_053022.1, forward strand.
TTCCCTCTATGCTTTCAGGAGACCAAAACGACGGGGGTCTGTTTATTAATTATACCTGGACTAGGCAGCCTTGGTTGGTTGTCTCGTCCTCTATGGGCAGGACATGACTGCACCATCCCATCTCCATCTTAATGATAGTATGTGACATTCTTGTTATGCACTAATGTTATGGGTGAACACAGGCAAATCATGAACTATAGAACCCTCCTTGAGCAAAACCAAATCTTGAACCACTAAACCCTCTGTATCTCCTCAAAATTGTGATATGATTTTTTCAAGGTATGAGGAGCCTTGAAAGGTTCAATATTAGTCTGCTTTGCAAATGGTGGTGGACACAATTGAACCTTTCAAGGTTCCTCATATCACAAGAATCTAACCGCCCCCCATAAGCTAGCCCATATTATAAAAGATCAAAAGAATCTGACCGCCCCCCACCCCAACACACACAAGAAACACTAAGATCTTGCAGGCAGGGTCCCAACATCACCAACTAGCAATCTTCGCCCAATCCTCGGTCATAACCAACATTCTTTGCATAATTTTTTTTTTGCACATTGCGGATACAAGAAATTTTCTATGGGAAACCGAATACAACGTGATCGGAGACGCATCCAGCAATGTAGCGGAACCCCCGGAGACAAAATCCGCGTGAGAACCCTTGATATGGAAAAATAATAATCCACAGCAAACTCCTTCTAAGATCCGGCGAATGGCCGCCCCACCAAACGGGCCGACATCACCTGCAACCCCAGGGAGTCGGCGATGGAAAAGAAAACGGAGATTTCTACCTTTCCATTGGAAACAAGAAAGACGGGGGTAAACGCAAGAAAGCTTACCTCTCCGGCGGATCTGACGCAGCGCGTCCCCCTGCCCCAGCAACGATTGACCCGCGCCGCCTGAGCCTCCTGCCGCCTCCGCCACCAAATCCCTAATCGCCGGAGCACAAAAGGAAAAGTTTCTCTTTCTTTATTGGATTGAAATGCAAATAAGTCTTCTCTCCCCTTCCCTTCGCCTCGGAGGTTTAAATTGGTGGATGCGACAGACTGGAAGAGTAGGAAGTGGAGTGGAAAGGACGGCTCGGATGTCGGTTACCGGCAGAACCGATAGGTGTGAGCCGTTTGCTCAACGGCTAGCCTGCCGCTTCGGCGGATTTTGAATACCAACGGCTGGCCACTGGGACTGGCCGGTGAGCGGAAGCGTCGAGGATCCCTCCACAGCGGAGTTTAACCTCGTGGAGAGAACTACCTCCTATGCGACCTGGGTCGCACGCAGAGATCGGGAGACCCGCTCCAACGATGGACACCTGGCAAAACCGAATCTCAAAGCACGTGGGCCATTTATCATCTGTTTCGTTAACAAATCCCGAATCCTAAATTCTATTCTAGCCGCCGTACGTAATCTGGGTTCCCCTTTCCTTCTTCCCTCTTGCTCGCCCCGGCAGCCGGCGCCGCCCCGCCGCCTCAGCTGCTCTCTCCGGCCGGCTTCCCTAGGCGCTCCGGAAGCTTGTTCTTGAGGCGCTTCTCCGGCTCGTTCGCCGTGGCCGTCACCCCCGCTGCTCTCCCGCGAGGCCCCGATGTCCATGACTGCGTTCCTCGGTGCCGGGACAGCTCGTCCTTCAGGCGCAGCTCATCTGCTCATTGCCTCACTGCCCATTGGCGCTCCGTGCATGGCCACCATCCTGCTCCTCTGCTCCGTCCAGCTCCCCCGCCGTCTACGTTATTCAAGCTGCATCTTGGCACATGGGGTTGGACCGACGTGAGGAACAGCCCCAACAATGACGACCAAGGATAAATCTTGCCAGTGATTTGTTTTTTTTTTTGCGGGGTGATCTTGCCAGTGATTTGAGCTGAAAACAAAGTAGGAAGAAGCCGTGAGAAAAAGGATGGAAAGAATGTGATTAGCGAATTAATAGGAATTAGGGAATTAAGTGCCTTGCCTTTTTAGGGGTATTAATTGCCTTACCTGCGTTATTTTGCCAAGTGCCCACCGTTGGAGCGGGTCTCCCGATCGCTGCGTGCGACCCAAGTCGCATAGGATTTTCTCCCTCCCCCAAACAGCATCGGAAAAGAGAAGTCCGAGAACGAACCAGGGCTAGATTGGCCTATGAGGGTGATTTGGTTTCCAGCCACGTCCCCAGGCGTCGCTTCCCAAGACGCGGCAAATTCAAATTTGGTCATTCCTGCTCAAAAAAATGCCGCAAGTCCAACAATCAGCGGCTCGTCAGTTCGGCGATCACCTTGCCATAGTTCGGCAATCGGATGAAAAGTTCGGCGTACAAAAAAGGAAAGGACGCGTGAGCATTGTTGGGGAACATAGTAATTTCAAAAAAAATTCTACGCACACACAGGATCATGGTGATGCATAGCAACGAGAAGGAAGAGTGTTGTCCACATACCCTCGTAGACCGAAAGCGAAAGCGTTAGCACAACGCGGTTGATGTAGTCGTACGTCTTCACGATCCGACTGATCAAGTACCGAACGTACGGCACCTCCGAGTTCAGCACACGTTCAGCTCGATGACGTCCCTCGAACTCTGATCCAGCCGAGCTTTGAGGGAGAGTTCCGTCAGCACGACGGCGTGGTGATGATGATATTCTACCGACGCATGGCTTCGCTTAAGCACCGCTACGATATTATCGAGGTGGACTATGATGGAGGGGGCACCGCACACGGCTAAGAGATCCAAGAAATCAATTGTGGTGTCCAGAGGTGCCCCCTGCCCCCGTATATAAAGGAGCAAGGGGGGAGAGGCGGCCGACCAGGAGGAGGCGTGCCAGGGAGGAGTCCTACTCCCAGCGGGAGTAGGACTCCCTCCTTTCCTAGTTGGAGTAGGAGAAGGGGGAAGGAGTAGGGAGAGAGGAAGGAAAGGGGGGCGCCCCCCTCCTTGTCCAATTCGCACTAGAGGGGGAGGGGCGCGTGGCCTGCCCTGGCCGCCCCTCCTCTTCTCCACTAAGGCCCATCTTGGCCCATTAAACCCCCCAGGGGGGTTCCGGTAACCCCCGGCACTCCGGTAAAATCCCGATTTCACCCGGAACACTTTTGATATCCAAATATAGGCTTACAATATATCAATATTTATGTCTCGACCATTTCGAGACTCCTCGTCATGTCCATGATCACATCCGGGACTCCAAACTACCTTCGGTACATCAAAACACATAAACTCATAATATAACCGTCATCGAACTTTAAGCGTGCGGACCCTACGGGTTCGAGAACTATGTAGACATGACCGAGATACGTCTCCGGTCAATAACCAATAGCGGAACCTGGATGCTCATATTGGCTCCTACATATTCTACGAAGATCTTTATCGGTCAAACCGCATAACAACATACGTTGTTCCCTTTGTCATCGATATGTTACTTGCCCGAGATTCGATCGTCGGTATCTTAATACCTAGTTCAATCTCGTTACCGGCAAGTCTCTTTACTCGTTCTGTAATACATCATCCCGCAACTAACTCATTAGTTGCAATGCTTGCAAGGCTTATAGTGATGTGCATTACCGAGTGGGCCAGAGATACCTCTCCGACAATCGGAGTGACAAATCCTAATCTCGAAATACGCCAACTCAACAAGTACCTTCGGAGACACCTATAGAGCACCTTTATAATCATCCAGTTACGTTGTGACGTTTGGTAGCACACAACGTGTTCCTATGGTAAATGGGAGTTGCATAATCTCATAGTCATAGGAACATGTATAAGTCATGAAGAAAGCAATAGCAGAATACTAAACGATCGAGTGCTAAGCTAACGGAATGGGTCAAGTCAATCACATCATTCTCCTAATGATGTGATCCCGTTAATCACATGACAACTCATGTCAATGGTTAGGAAACATAACCATGTTTGATCAACGAGCTAGTCAAGTAGAAGCATACTAGTGACACTTTGTTTGTTTATTATTCACAAAAGTATTATGTTTCTGGTTAATACAATTCTAGCATGAATAATAAACATTTATCATGATATAAGGAAATAAATAATAACTCTATTATTGCCTCTAGGGCATATTTCCTTTAGTCTCCCACTTGCACTAGAGTCAATAATCTAGATTACACAGTAATGATTCTAACACCCATGGAGCCTTGGTGCTGATCATGTTTTGCTCGTGGAAGAGGCTTAATCAACGGGTCTGCAACATTCAGATCCGTATGTATCTTGCAAATTTCTATGTCTCCCACGTGGACTTGATCCTGGATGGAGTTGAAGCGTCTTTTAATGTGCTCGGTTCTCTTGTGAAATCTGGATTCCTTTGCTAAGGCAATTGCACCAGTATTGTCACAAAATATTTTCATTGGACCCGATGCACTGGGTATGACACCTAGATCGGATATGAACTCCTTCATCCAGACTCCTTCATTTGTGCTTCCGAAGCAGCTATGTACCCCGCTTCACACGTAGATCCCGCCACAACGCTTTGTTTAGAACTGCACCAACTGACAGCTCCACCGTTCAATGTAAATACGTATCCGGTTTGCGATTTAGAATCGTCCGAATCAGTGTCAAAGCTTGCATCGACGTAACCATTTACGACGAGCTCTTTGTCACCTCCATAAACGAGAAACATATCCTTAGTCCTTTTCAGGTATTTCAGGATGTTCTTGACCGCTGTCCAGTGATCCACTCCTGGATTACTTTGGTACCTCCCTGCTAAAGTAATAGCAAGGCACACATCAGGTCTGGCACACAGCATTGCATACATGATAGAGCCTATGGTTGAAGCATAGGGAACATCTTTTATTTTCTCTCTATCTTCTGAAGTGGTCGGGCATTGAGTCTTACTCAACTTCACACCTTGCAACACAGGCAAAACCCCTTTCTTTGCCTGATCCATTTTGAACTTTTTCAAAACTTTGTTAAGGTATGTGCTTTGTGGAAGTCCAATTAAGCGTCTTGATTTCTCTCTAAGATCTTGATGCCCAATATATAAGCAGCTTCACCGAGGTCCTTCATAGAAAAACTCTTATTCAAGTATCCCTTTATGCTATCCATAAATTCTATATCATTTCCAATCAACAATATGTCATCCACATATAATATTAGAAATGCTACAGAGCTCCCACTCACTTTCTTGTAAATACAGGCTTCTCCAAAAGTCTGTATAAAACCATATGCTTTGATCACACTATCAAAGCGTTTATTCCAACTCCAAGAGGCTTGCACCAGTCCATAAATGGATCGCTGGAGCTTGCACACTTTGTTAGCTCCCTTTGGATCGACAAAACCTTCCGGTTGCATCATATACAACTCTTCTTCCAGAAATCCATTCAGGAATGCAGTTTTGACATCCATTTGCCAAATTTCATAATCATAAAATGCAGCAACTGCTAACATGATTCAGACAGACTTAAGCATCGCTACGGGTGAGAAAGTCTCATCGTAGTCAATCCCTTGAACTTGTCGAAAACCTTTTGCAACAAGTCAAGCTTTATAGACAGTAACATTACCGTCAGCGTCAGTCTTCTTCTTGAAGATTCGTTTATTTTCAATGGCATGCCGATCATCGGGCAAGTCAACCAAAGTCCACACTTTGTTCTCATACATGGATCCTATCGGTGTCAAAACCGGCGGATCTCGGGTAGGGGGTCCCGAACTGTGCGTCTAAGGCGGATGGTAACAGGAGGCAAGGGACACGATGTTTACCCAGGTTCGGGCCCTCTTGATGGAGGTAAAACCCTACGTCCTGCTTGATTGTTCTTGATGATATGAGTATTACAAGAGTTGATCTACCACGAGATTAGAGAGGCTAAACCCTATAAGCTAGCCTATGGTATGATTGTATGTTGTCCTACGGACTAAAACCCTCTGGTTTATATAGACACCGAAGGGGGCTAGGGTTACACAAGGTCGGTTACAAAGGAGGAGATATACATATCCGTATTGCCTAGCTTGCCTTCCACGCAAAGTAGAGTCCCATCCGGACACGAGACGAAGTCTTCAATCTTGTATCTTCATAGTCCAACAGTCCGGCCCGAGGATATAGTCCGGCTGTCCGGAGACCCCCTAATCCAGGACTCCCTCAGTAGCCCCTGAACCAGGCTTCAATGACGACGAGTCCGGCGCGCAGTGTTGTCTTCATCATTGCAAGGCGGGTTCCTCCTCCGAATACACCATGGAAGAGTTTGAATGCAAGGATAGTATCCGACCCTGCAAAATAAGTTCCACATACCACCGTAGAGAGAATAATATTTCCACAAATCTAATCTGCTGTCACGTTTCGATAGCATGACATCACACCATGGCCCGGTTATTATTCGAACTGCTTTTCTCAACCAGCTCTGCACATATCGCGAGGCGATTTTCTTGATACGTCTTGTCAAAGCAGAGATCGTGTTCCCTTTATCACGGGATTCTCGTTAATACGGACGTGGGTAACCCAACCGCGCCATCAATTACGGCGCCTGGGGAATAAGCGGTTTTGCCAGGCAAGTGGGGAGACTCACCGCCTCCTTCGCCCTTATAAAGGGACAAAGATTTTACTTTTTTCACCCACGCCTTCTGTAACACCCTCGATGCAACTATATCTCCCACGTGTCGGGGCACGACATAGAGGCATAATCGCATTGAAGGCATATGTCGCAAGTTAGGCAATCTTCACAACATCCCATGTAATATGCATAATAAAGGGGAGATAACATAGTTGGCTTACACTCGCCACGTCAATCAAGTACATAAATAACATTACATCATCCAAACACTCATGGCTTGACTACGGCGCCAAAATAAAAGAGAACCCAACATGCGACAACGGTCCCGTTCACCCCCAACTGGGCACCACTACTGATCATCGGGAAAGGAAACATAGTAACGTTGAGAGTCTTCGTCGAACTCCCACTTGAGCTCATAAGCGTCTCCTGGAGCGGAATCATCAGGCCCTGCATCTGGTGTAATAGTAATCTGTGAGCCACAGGGACTCAGCAATCTCGCACCCTCGCGATCAAGACTATTTAAGCTTATAGGTATGGCAAGGTAAATATGTGGAGCTGCAGCAAGCGACTAGCAAGTATGGTGGCTAACTTATTCGCAAAAAGAGAGCGAGAAGAGGAGGCAAAGCGCGAGCGAGAATCTAAAGAGCAACCTGCACAAACATTACTCCAACACCGTGTCCACTTCCCGGACTCCGCCGAGAAGAGGCCATCACGGTAACACACTCAGTTGATTCATTTTAATTAATTAAGGTTCAAGTCATCTATAACCAGACATTAACAAATTCCCATCTGCCCATAACCGCGGGCACGGCTTTCGAAAGTTCAATTCCCTGCAGGGGAGTCCCAACTTAGCCCATGACAAGCTCTCACGGTCAACGAAGGAATAGACCTCCTCCCAAGACATTCCGATCAGACTCGGTATCTCGGTAATTCAAGACACTTCGACAGGTTAAAACAAGACCAGCAACACCGCCCGAATGTGCCGACAAATCCCGATAGGAGCTGCACATATCTCTTTCTCAGGGCACAATCGGATAAGAAATCCGTACAACTAAAACCAGCCCTCGAGTTTCCACGAGGTGGCGCTGCAAGGGGCTCTAGGTTGGACCAACACTCAGAGGAGCACTGGCCCCCCGGGGGGGGGGGGTTAAAATAATGATGACCCTTGAGTCTGCAGAACCCAAGGGAAAGAAAAGGCTAGGTGGCGAATGGTAAAACCAAGGTTGGGCATTGCTGGAAAAGCTTTAATCAAGGCGAACTATCAAGGGGTTCCCATTATAACCCAACCGCGTAAGGAACGCAAAATCTGGGAACATAACACCAATATGACGGAAACTAGGGCGGCAAGAGTGGAACAAAACACTAGGCGAGAGGCCGAGCCTTCCACCCTTTACCAAGTATATAGATGCATTAAGATAACAAGATAATATAATGATATCCCAACAAGTAAATAAATGTTCCAACAAGGAACGGCCTCCAATCTTCACCTGCAACTAACAACGCTATAAGAGGGGCTGAGCAAAGCGGTAACATAGCCAATCAACGGTTTTCTAGGACAAGGTGGGTTAGAGGTTTGACATGGCAATTTGGGAGGCTTGCAAGCAAATGGTAGGCATCGTAGCATTGGCATAGAAAAAGAGCGAGCAACTAAGCAAGCAAAGATAGAAGTGATTTCGAGGGTATGGTCATCTTGCCTGCACAGTTGTCAGAGTTGACTGGATCCTCGAAAGCAAACTCAACAGGCTCCTCGTTAGCGAACTCGTCTCCTGGCTCTACCCAAACAAGACAAACAAGCAACAAGGATACAATCAACCACGTGCAAAATCAAACGACACGATGCAAAGATGATATGCTAAGCGGGATGTGATGCGGGATGCCAAATGCAAGATATGACAGGAAATGCAAGAACCTGGCCTCAACATGGAAATCCAAGTGTGCTACTGGAAAGATGAGATGAAATCGCTTGAAAACGATATAAAGAACGCCGGAATCGGAGTTACGGTTTGGAAATGGCAAGCGATTCATAAATGACACCGGTCTGCGATTTACAGCAAGTAGGCATCTAAATGCAATGAGATGAACATGCTACAGCACCCAAACATGACAAAAAAATACATGGCAGGGATGCACACAAGATGCTTAACAAAAGTCTAGCACTGAGCTACGGCCAATTCATCCATTAACAGGTTCAAACAAGCATGACAAAAATGCATATGGCAAACAAATCTCAGACTTAGTGAAATTAGCACTTGTCTGGAATTTCAGATCAGGTAGCCCTCTTCGGAGCAACAAAACTACATGCTACAGGAACTGAACATGGCAAAGTAAAGCATGGAATGGAGCTACTCAAAGATCTTAACAAAAGTCCCTTAGTGACCTTGAGCCAAAAGAGATCAGAAAATACAATTGCAAGCATGTGAACATAGCAAAAACATAATCAGTTTTCATACTTAGTGAAAACTGACACATGCTGAAATATAACTCAAGTAGGCATGTTTACGAGCTCGATGCACTCACTATGGTGCAAGTCATGGCAAGACAAGCATACACCCATCAATAAGGCACAAAATGCAAGCTAGACATGGCAAGAACAATAGCATAGCATGCACGGATCAACTACAACATCATCGGCAAAATTGCAAACAAGTTGACAATCTGCCCAGATTCACAAAGTAGCAAAAGTAGAGCTCGATTGACTCAAGCTAGGGTGCTCCATAATTTCAAACAAAGACATGGATGGATATAGCACTATAATATTAACAAAACATCCTCACTGATCATCCTCAAAAGAGGCACGGATCGCTAGGAAACAACATGAACATATGGCATCATGAGATGAACAGCTCCAGGACTTAGTGAAATTGCTAAGTCCCTGAAAACAGAATTACCGAGTGCACCACTTTGCAAGCTTGCACAAGGCACCTCACACATCACAAAAATACATGGGTTGCACATCTGGAGAGATGGCAAAACCCTTAACAAAACACATGTAGAGCATCATGGCATATCATGCACACATTAATCATGGCAAAAATGACAAAAACCTAAAACGGATTAGCAGATCTGACAAATAACTCAAGTAGCCCTCTTCTAACAGCATTTCGGGCATCAAGATGAGCTCAAATGAAAATGATGCAATGGAATGAAATGATGTACTCTCTGAGATGAACATTTTGATATGCTATATGCATGAATCCGAGCTACGGATGCAAAGTTACGGGGCTAGGAAGAAGGGCACATGGATCTGGAATTTCGGGACTTAGGAAAAATTCAACCTCCGGATTAGGGTTTGACCCGGCGCGGAAATCGAGGAGCTCGCCAGATCTGCACTGTAGCTCGCGGGATCCGTCGTTCCCCGGCGACGGGAGCTTGCCAGACGGAGGGGGGCTCGCCGGGGCGGCCTTGCCGGCGACGAGGGCTGCGAGGAGGCGGCGGGGCGACCGAGGCGAGGTGCGGCGCGGCGTCCCGGCCGCGGCGGAGCGGGCGGCGGGGGCCGGCAGGCTCGGCGAGGTGGCGGCGACCACCGGAGCGGGGCGGCGCGGCACGGCGGCGCGCGGCGAAGGCGGCAGAGTGCGGCAGGCGGCGGGAGGCGGCGGGCGCGGGGCTGCTGGGCCTGGAGGGCCTGCCCCGGGCCCGAGCGGGCTGCGGCGACGGCGGTGATGGGATGGCCACGTGGCATGCTGCCACTGGCTGCGGGCGGTGGAGCGGATGCGTCCGGCCGGGGCGGACGTGTCCGGCCGGCGCGGATCTGGGATTTAGGGTTTCGGGGAGAGGGGATCCGGATTTCGGGGAAGGGGTCTTTATATAGGCATAGGAGGAGCTAGGAGAGTCCAAATGAGGTGCGGTTTTCGGCCACGCGATCGTGATCGAAAGCTCTAGATGATGGAGCAGAGTTAGGTGGGTTTTGGGCCAAATTGGAGGGGTGTTGGGCTGCAACACACACGAGGCCTTTTCGGTCCCTCGGCTAACCGTTGGACTATCAAACGAAGTCCAAATGATACGAAACTTGACAGGCGGTCTACCAGTAGTAAACCAAGGCCGCTTGGCAAGTCTCGGTCCAATCCGGAAATGTTTAATCCCCACACACGAAAGAAAGCTAGAAATGACCACCGGAGGGGAACGAAGCGCCGGAATGCAGAACGGACAACGGGGAAAAAGCTCGAATGCCTGAGACGAACACGTATGCAAATGCAATGCACATGATGACATGATATGAGATGCATGACAACGACAACAACACACGGAGAAAAAACCCGAACCCGAGGAAAGAAATATAACTTAACGCCGGAAACGACAAGAGTTGGAGTACAAATTGGGAAAGTTACATCCGGGGTGTTACACCTTCTTCCTTCTCGCTTTCCCATTCCCGCACACCCCAGCTCTAGCGCCCAAGCTCGCGTTCTTCTGCTCGAACCACTCCAATCATGTCCGAAGCAGGAGGCAAGTGGATGGTCTCCTCCGTCATGGAGGATAACATCAAAAAGTTACGGGAAGCCGGATACCTAGCTGCGAATATCGCGCACCGGCTGCCGAATGCGGGGCAGATCGTCCCAACGCCCGAACCCCATGAGAGGGTAGTTTTTCTTACCCATTTCGTCCGCGGATTGGGATTTCCTCTCCGTCCGTTTGTCCGCGGGCTCATGTTCTACTACGGGCTGGATTTTCATGATCTGGCCCCCAACTTCATCCTCAATATCTTGGCGTTTATCGTCGTGTGCGAGGCCTTCCTCCGCATCAGGCCCCACTCTGGCCTATGGCTGAAAACCTTCAATGTCAAACCGAAGGTGGTGGGTGGCCAGCAAGCAGAATGCGGAGGCGCCATGGTGGGCAAGATGCCTAATGTCACCTGGCTCGAGGGTACCTACGTGGATACCATAAAGGGGTGGCAATCGGGGTGGTTCTACATCACCGAGCCGCGCGACTCCAACTGGTGGCGGCCCCCAAATTTCGATCCGGAATCCCCATGCGGCTCACCTCCTGGAAAAAGAAGGGCATGTCCTGGGGTTCTTCGGTAGAGCTGACCGGACTCCAGACATGCATCCAGAACATGATGAACAAGAAAATTAAGCTCGTCAACGTGGTCCAGGTTATGCTCTTCCGCCGGATCCTTCCGTGCCAATGACGGGCATTTGTTTTCTGGGAGTTTGACTCGGCCCAGCACCAGATGCTGCGAGAACTCTACAACATGACGCACGAGGACGTCTGGAGGGTGCTGTTCAAGGGCGCCAAGATGCCTCCCTCCCTCACCGAGGACCGCGGACTCAGCGCAAAGCGCCACACCCATCCAGTAGGCTTTTATATCTCTCAGGGTATTTATGTGCCTTGGTTTAGTTATGTGCTGGATCTATGCTTTTATGTCATTAACAAGACTGGATAAAGACAGCGGAGCAGCTTGACTGCCTAGCCCCCGCCCGAAGATCCTGCAAATGCTCTTCTAACAAAGATGCTGACTCTGGCACCTTATGAGGTGCTGGAAAAGACGGCCAAGAAGAAGGCCGTGGGGACCCGAAAGGGTCTCCGGCGCAAGGTTCTATCAGACTCATCGTCCGATGAGTCCGACGCGCACTCCTCCCACGGAAACGAGGAGGAGGAGAAAGGTCCCCCCCCAGCCAGGGGAGACAAGAAAAGGAATGCCGACCCATCTGGGGAGGCCGAAGGGTCCAAGAAGGGAAAGACCCTCCCTCCGGACTGTGCCACGATGGCCGCCGACAGCGGCGACGAGTGGCTACCCAGGGACAAGCCCCTCGCAAAGTCGTAAGTGTCTGGACACCATAGTACTCCATGGTATGTTTTATTGTACTACCTTTGCTCATGCCGAACATGATTATGCAGTCCGGCCCAAGCTCATCTTGACGTACCCTCATCGAGCGGCTCTTTGGGCTCGTCGGATATGAACAACGGTTCTCCTCCGACGGCTTCCACCCCTCGCCCTACGGACAACGTCGAGGTGTTGTCTCAAAAGGCACCAAGCCAAGGGGAGGCAATCCTGGGGGCGCCTCGTGGCGACCTCCCGGACCCTGGGTACCAAGGGAGCGAGGCTCCTACATGCTTCGAGTTCGGGCCCCAGCCGGACACTGCGCCGGAACCTTCGATGGTTCCGGACTCCGACAAGGGGTCCCCCATTAATGGGGGCCAACCATCTGTGTCGGTGTCCTCTGTCCAACGAGAGGCACCGGACAACTTGCTGGAAGCACTTCACAGCGCTTCCATCGATGAAGAGCACCGCACTATCATGAGTGCGGTGGTCAAGAAGGTTCAATCCGCCAAAAACGGACTGACCGAAGCTTGCGCTAGCCTCCTAACAGGCTTTGAGGTAAGCATTCAAAATATAAAAATATTACCGCATAGATAGTAGCCCCTGATGCTTTGTTCGGCGTTCGCGAAGAAAATCCGAATAGAGTATCAAATGATAACTCAGGAGTCTAATTAGAGTATGTCTATGTGTATGTGCAGGCTTCACTGTTGGCCGCTGCCGCACGTACTGCGGAGGTCTCTGTGCTAAAGCAGGACCTGAAGCGGTCCAAGGACGAGCTCGTCCTTACCAAGAGGCAGCTCGAAGAGAGCAAAGGTAAGATATACCCCTGTCTGTATAGTTAAAAAAGAAGTTCAGTGTAAAGTAATAGGATCATCATGAATTTGTCAGGGGCCACAACCGAGGTGGAGACCCTAAGGAAAGCGTTGTCCGAGGCCAAAGACAAAGCGGCCAAAGAGCGCGTTGAACAGAAGAAACAAGAAGCCCGAGTGGGCGAGGTGCAGCAAGAGCTCGAGGCCCTCGCCAAAAAGCACGAGTCCTTGGGAGCTTGACTCCAAGACGCGAGAGTCCGAGCTCGCGCAGGCGCTTGAGAGCGTCCGGAGCACCAAGGCCGAAGCCCACAAGGCCCTCCAGGAGATTGATGCGGCGAAGAAGATAGTAGCGGGTAAGGCATTCAATATGCAAAGCAAGCATGTGAAGGAGACTTTCCTTTTTCTTACCCGAGTTCGGAGCTCTCCAGGAGCGTTTGCAGATCTTCCCCGCAGTGTGCTGGATGCCGCGGAGTTTTACCAGGCTGAGGAGGGGAGCTCAACGGAGAAGTTGTTCTAGTCTCAGTATACTGGGACCGAACACCCTGTGTCCTTGAGCGACCAGCTGAAGCAGTTGGTCGAACTTCACAAGGCGGCCGAACAGGCCATGAGGGGCCTTATAGTCTGGATGTGGCCTGGAGAGCCCCTGTCCGGCAGCTACTTCGGTCTGGTGAGGCGGCTGGTGGAAGCCTGCCCATGGCTTGAAGTCATCAAGCGGTCCGTCTGCATCGAAGGTGCACGCAGGGCTTTGAAGGAAATATGCCCTAGAGGCAATAATAAAGTTATTTCCTTATAATCATGATAAATGTTTATTATTCATGCTAGAATTGTATTAACCGGAAACATAATACATATGTGAATACATAGACAAACAAAGTGTCACTAGTATGCCTCTACTTGACTAGCTCGTTAATCAAAGATGGTTATGTTTCCTAACCATGAACAATGAGTTGTTATTTGATTAACGAGGTCACATCATTAGTTGAATGATCTGATTGACATGACCCATTCCATTAGCTTAGCACCTGATCGTTTAGTATGTTGCTATTGCTTTCTTCATGACTTATACATGTTCCTATAACTATGAGATTATGCAACTCCCGTTTACCGGAGGAACACTTTGGGTACTACCAAATGTCACAACGTAACTGGGTGATTATAAAGGAGTACTAAAGGTGTCTCCAATGGTACATGTTGGGTTGGCGTATTTCGAGATTAGGTTTTGTCACTCCGATTGTCGGAGAGGTATCTCTGGGCCCTCTCGGTAATACACATCACATAAGCCTTGCAAGCATTACAACTAATATGTTAGTTGTGAGATGATGTATTACGGAACGAGTAAAGAGACTTGCCGGTAACGAGATTGAACTAGGTATTGGATACCGACGATCGAATCTCGGGCAAGTAACATACCGATGACAAAGGGAACAACGTATGTTGTTATGCGGTCTGACCGATAAAGATCTTCGTAGAATATGTAGGAGCCAATATGGGCATCCAGGTCCCGCTATTGGTTATTGACCGGAGACGTGTCTCGGTCATGTCTACATTGTTCTCGAACCCGTAGGGTCCGCACGCTTAAGGTTACGATGACAGTTATATTATGAGTTTATGCATTTTGATGTACCGAAGGTTGTTCGGAGTCCCGGATGTGATCACGGACATGACGAGGAGTCTCAAATGGTCGAGACGTAAAGATTGATATATTGGAAGCCTATGTTTGGATATCCGAAGTGTTCCGGGTGAAATCGGGATTTTACCGGAGTACCGGGAGGGTTACCGGAACCCCCCGGGAGCTATATGGGCCATAGTGGGCCTTAGTGGAAAAGAGAAGGGGCTGCCCTAGATGGGCTGCGCGCCCCCCCTTCCCCTAGTCCTATTAGGACTAGGAGAGGTGGCCGGCCCCCTCCTCCTCTTTTCCCCCTCCGCGAATCCTATTCCGACTAGGATTGGGGGGGGGGGGAATCCTACTCCCAGAGGGAGTAGGACTCTCCTGCGCCCTCCTCCTTGGCCGGCCAGCCCTCCCCCTTGGATCCTTTATATACGGGGGCAGGGGGCACCCCTAGACACAGAAGTTGATCCATGTGATCTATTCCTTAGCCGTGTGCGGTGCCCCCTGCCACCATATTCCTCGATAATACTGTAGCGGAGTTTAGGCGAAGCCCTGCTGCTGTAGTACATCAAGATCGTCACCACGCCGTCGTGCTGATGAAACTCCTCCCCGACACTTTGCTGGATCAGAGTCCGGGGATCGTCATCGAGCTGAACGTGTGCTCGAACTCGGAGGTGCCGTAGTTTCGGTGCTTGATCGGTTGGATCATGAAGACGTACGACTACTTCCTCTACGTCGTGTCAGCGCTTCCGCAGTCGGTCTGCGTTGGGTACGTAGACAACACTCTCCCCTCTCGTTGCTATGCATCACATGATCTTGCGTGTG
Source organism: Triticum urartu (assembly GCF_003073215.2). Lineage (NCBI taxonomy): Eukaryota > Viridiplantae > Streptophyta > Magnoliopsida > Poales > Poaceae > Triticum > Triticum urartu. The sequence goes on from NC_053022.1 coordinate 197,742,296, forward strand.
CGTAGGAATTTTTTTGAAATTACTACGTTCCCCAACAGTGGCATCCGAGCCTAGGTTATTTATGTTGATGTTATATGCATGAGTAGAACACAAGTGAGTTGTGGATGATACAAGTCATACTGCCTACCAGCATGTCATACTTTGGTTCGGCGGTATTGTTGGACGAGACGACCCGGACCAACCTTACGCGTACGCTTACGCGAGACCGGTTCCCTCGACGTGCTTTGCACATAGATGGCTTGCGGGCGACTGTCTCTCCAACTTTAGTTGAACCAAGTATGGCTACGCCCGGTCCTTGCGAAGGTTAAAACGGAGTCTATTTGACAAACTATCATTGTGGTTTTGATGCGTAGGTGAGATTGGTTCTTGCTTAAAGCCCGTAGCAGCCACGTAAAACTTGCAACAACAAAGTAGAGGACGTCTAACTTGTTTTTGCAGGGCATGTTGTGATGTGATATGGTCAAGGCATGATGCTAAATTTTATTGTATGAGATGATCATGTTTTGTAACCAAGTTATCGGCAACTGGCAGGAGCCATATGGTTGTCGCTTTATTGTATGCAATACAATCGCGATGTGATGCTTTACTTTATCACTGAACGGTAGCGATAGTCGTGGAAGCATAAGATTGACGAGACGACAACGATGCTACGATGGAGATCAAGGTGTCGTGCCGGTGACGATGGTGATCATGACGGTGCTTCGGAGATGGAGATCACAAGCACAAGATGATGATGGCCATATCATATCACTTATATTGATTGCATCTGATGTTTATCTTTTTATGCATCTTATCTTGCTTTGATTGACGGTAGCATTATAAGATGATCTCCCACTAAATTATCAAGAAGTGTTCTCCCTGAGTATGCACCGTTGCGAAAGTTCTTCGTGCTGAGACACCACGTGATGATCGGGTGTGATAGGCTCTACATTCAAATACAACGGGTGCAAAACAGTTGCACACGTGGAATACTCAGGTTATACTTGACGAGCCAAGCATATACAGATATGGCCTCGGAACACGGAGACCGAAAGGTCGAGCGTGAATCATATAGTAGATATGATCAACATAATGATGTTCACCGATGAAACTACTCCATCTCACGTGATGATCGGACATGGTTTAGTTGATTTGGATCACGTGATCACTTAGAGGATTAGAGGGATGTCTATCTAAGTGGGAGTTCTTAAGTAATATGATTAATTGAACTTAAATTTATCATGAACTTAGTACCTGATAGTATCTTGCTTGTTTATGTTGATTGTAGATAGATGGCTCGTGCTGTTGTTCCGTTGAATTTTAATGCGTTCCTTGAGAAAGCAAATTTGAAAGATGATGGTAGCAATTACACGGACTGGGTCCGTAACTTGAGGATTATCCTCATTGCTGCACAGAAGAATCACGTCCTGGAAGCACCGCTGGGTGCCAGGCCTGCTGCTGGAGCAACACCAGATGTTATAAACGTCTGGCAGAGCAAAGCTGATGACTACTCGATAGTTCAGTGTGCCATGCTTTATGGCTTAGAATCGGGACTTCAACGACGTTTTGAACGTCATGGAGCATATGAGATGTTTCAGGAGTTGAAGTTAATATTTCAAGCAAATGCCCGGATTGAGAGATATGAAGTCTCCAATAAGTTCTATAGCTGCAAGATGGAAGAGAACAGTTCTGTCAGTGAGCATATACTCAAAATGTCTGGGTACAATAATCACTTGATTCAATTGGGAGTTAATCTTCCAGATGATTGCGTCATTGACAGAATTCTCCAATCACTGCCACCAAGCTCCAAAAGCTTCATGATGAACTATAATATGCAAGGGATGAACAAGACTATTCCCGAGCTCTTCGCAATGCTGAAAGCTGCGGAGGTAGAAATCAAAAAGGAGCATCAAGTGTTGATGGTTAACAAAACCACTAGTTTCAAGAAAAAGGGCAAAGGGAAGAAGAAGGGGAACTTCAAGAAGAACGGCAAGCAAGTTGCTGCTCAAGAGAAGAAACCCAAGTCTGGACCTAAGCCTGAAACTGAGTGCTTCTACTGCAAGTAGACTGGTCACTGGAAGCGGAACTGCCCAAAGTATTTGGCGGATAAGAAGGATGGCAAGGTGAACAAAGGTATATATGATATACATGTTATTGATGTGTACCTTACTAATGCTCGCAGTAGCACCTGGGTATTTGATACTGGTTCTATTGCTAATATTTGCAACTCGAAACAGGGGCTACGGATTAAGCGAAGATTGGCTAAGGACGAGGTGACGATGCACGTGGGAAACGGTTCCAAAGTCAATGTGATCGCGGTCGGCACGCTACCTCTACATCTACCTTCGGGATTAGTATTAGACCTAAATAATTGTTATTTGGTGCCAGCGTTAAGCATGAACATTATATCTGGATCTTGTTTGATGTGAGATGGTTATTCATTTAAATCAGAGAATAATGGTTGTTCTATTTATATGAATAATATCTTTTATGGTCACGCACCCTTGAAGAGTGGTCTATTCTTATTGAATCTCGAGAGTAGTGATACACATATTCATAATGTTGAAGCCAAAAGATGCAGAGTTGATAAGGATGGTGCAACTTATTTGTGGCACTGCCGTTTAGGTCATATCGGTGTAAAGCGCATGAAGAAACTCCATGCTGATGGACTTTTGGAACCACTTGATTATGAATCGCTTGGTACTTGTGAACCGTGCCTCATGGGCAAGATGACTAAAACACCGTTCTCCGGTACTATGGAGAGAGCAATATATTTGTTGGAAATCATACATACAGATGTATGTGGTCCGATGAATATTGAGGCTCGTGGCGGATATCGTTATTTTCTCACCTTCACAGATGATTTAAGCAGATATGGGTATATCTACTTAATGAAACATAAGTCTGAAACATTTGAAAAGTTCAAAGAATTTCAGAGTGAAGTTGAAAATCATCGTAACAAGAAAATAAAGTTTCTACGATCTGATCATGGAGGAGAATATTTGAGTTACGAGTTTGGTGTACATTTGAAAAACTGTGGAATAGTTTCGCAACTCACGCCACCCGGAACACCACAGCGTAATGGTGTGTCCGAACGTCGTAATCGTACTTTACTAGATATGGTGCGATCTATGATGTCTCTTACTGATTTACCGCTATCATTTTGGGGTTATGCTCTAGAGACGGCCGCATTCATGTTAAATAGGGCACCATCAAAATCCGTTGAGACGACACCTTATGAACTATGGTTTGGCAAGAAACCAAAGTTGTCGTTTCTGAAAGTTTGGGGCTGCGATGCTTATGTGAAAAAACTTCAACCTGATAAGCTCGAACCCAAATCGGAGAAATGTGTCTTCATAGGATATCCAAAGGAAACTATTGGATACACCTTCTATCACAGATCCGAAGGCAAGACTTTTGTTGCTAAATTCGGAAACTTTCTTGAGAAGGAGTTTCTCTCGAAAGAAGTGAGTGGGAGGAAAGTAGAACTTGACGAGGTAACTGTACCTGCTCCCTTGTTGGAAAGTAGTACATCACAGAAAACTGTTTCTGCGACACCTACACCAATAAGTGAGGAAGTTAATGATAATGATCATGAAACTTCAGAAGAAGATACTACTGAACCTCGTAGATCAACCAGAATAAGATCCGCACCAGAGTGGTACGGTAATCCAGTTCTGGAAGTCATGCTACTAGATCATGATGAACCTACGAACTATGAAGAAGCGATGGTGAGCCCAGATTCCGCAAAGTGGCTTGAAGCCATGAAATCTGAGATGGGATCCATGTATGAGAACAAAGTATGGACTTTGGTTGACTTGCCCGATGATCGACAAGCAATTGAGAATAAATGGATCTTCAAGAAAAAGACTGACGCTGATGGTAATGTTACTGTCTACAAAGCTCGACTTGTCGCGAAAGGTTTTCGACAAGTTCAAGGGGTTGACTACGATGAGACTTTCTCACCTGTAGCGATGCTTAAGTCTGTCCGAATCATGTTAGCGATTGCCGCATTTTATGATTATGAAATTTGGCAGATGGATGTCAAAACTGCATTCCTGAATGGATGTCTGGAAGAAGAGTTGTATATGATGCAACCGGAAGGTTTTGTCGATCCAAAGGGAGCTAACAAAGTGTGCAAGCTCCAGCGATCCATTTATGGACTGGTGCAAGCCTCTCGGAGTTGGAATAAACGCTTTGACAGTGTGATCAAAGCATTTGGTTTTATACAGACTTTCGGAGAAGCCTGTATATACAAGAAAGTGAGTGGGAGCTCTGTAGCATTTCTGATATTATATGTGGATGACATATTACTAATTGGAAATGATATAGAATTTCTGGATAACATAAAGGGATACTTGAATAAGAGTTTTTCAATGAAAGACCTCGGTGAAGCTGCTTACATATTAGGCATTAAGATCTATAGAGATAGATCAAGACGCTTAATTGGACTTTCACAAAGCACATACCTTGACAAAGTTTTGAAGAAGTTCAAAATGGACCAAGCAAAGAAAGGGTTCTTGCCTGTGTTACAAGGTGTGAAGTTGAGTAAGACTCAATTCCCGACCACTGCAGAAGATAGAGAGAAAATGAAAGATGTTCCCTATGCTTCAGCCATAGGCTCTATCATGTATGCAATGCTGTGTACCAGACGTGATGTGTGCCTTGCTATAAGTTTAGCAGGGAGGTACCAAAGTAATCCAGGAGTGGATCACTGGACAGTGGTCAAGAACATCCTGAAATACCTGAAAAGGACCAGGGATATGTTTCTCGTATATGGAGGTGACAAAGAGCTCACCGTAAAAGGTTACGTTGATGCAAGCTTTGACACTGATCCAGACGATTCTAAATCACAAACCGGATACGTGTTTACATTAAACGGTGGAGCTGTCAGTTGGTGCAGTTCTAAACAAAGCGTCGTAGCGGGATCTACATGTGAAGCGGAGTACATAGCTGCTTCGGAAGCAGCAAATGAAGGAGTCTGGATGAAGGAGTTCATATCCGATCTAGGTGTCATACCTAGTGCATCGGGTCCAATGAAAATCTTTTGTGACAATACTGGTGCAATTGCCTTGGCAAAGGAATCTAGATTTCACAAAAGGACCAAGCACATCAAGAGACGCTTTAACTCCATTCGGGATCTAGTCCAGGTGGGAGACATAGAGATTTGCAAGATACATACGGATCTGAATGTTGCAGACCCGTTGACTAAGCCTCTTCCACGAGCAAAACATGATCAGCACCAAGGCTCCATGGGTGTTAGAATCATTACAGTGTAATCTAGATTATTGACTCTAGTGCAAGTGGGAGACTGAAGGAAATATGCCCTAGAGGCAATAATAAAGTTATTATTTATTTCCTTATAATCATGATAAATGTTTATTATTCATGCTAGAATTGTATTAACCGGAAACATAATACATGTGTGAATACATAGACAAACAAAGTGTCACTAGTATGCCTCTACTTGACTAGCTCGTTAATCAAAGATGGTTATGTTTCCTAACCATGAACAATGAGTTGTTATTTGATTAACGAGGTCACATCATTAGTTGAATGATCTGATTGACATGAACCATTCCATTAGCTTAGCACCTGATCGTTTAGTATGTTGCTATTGCTTTCTTCATGACTTATACATGTTCCTATAACTATGAGATTATGCAACTCCCGTTTACCGGAGGAACACTTTGGGTACTACCAAACGTCACAACGTAACTGGGTGATTATAAAGGAGTACTACAGGTGTCTCCAATGGTACATGTTGGGTTGGCGTATTTCGAGATTAGGTTTTGTCACTCCGATTGTCGGAGAGGTATCTCTGGGCCCTCTTCGTAATACACATCACATAAGCCTTGCAAGCATTACAACTAATATGTTAGTTGTGAGATGATGTATTACGGAAAGAGTAAAGAGACTTGCCGGTAACGAGATTGAACTAGGTATTGGATACCGACGATCGAATCTCGAGCAAGTAACATACCGATGACAAAGGGAACAACGTATGTTGTTATGCGGTCTGACCGATAAAGATCTTCATAGAATATGTAGGAGCCAATATGGGCATCCAGGTCCCGCTATTGGTTATTGACCGGAGACGTGTCTCGGTCATGTCTACATTGTTCTCGAACCCGTAGGGTCCGCACGCTTAAGGTTACGATGACAGTTATATTATGAGTTTATGCATTTTGATGTACCGAAGGTTGTTCGGAGTCCCGGATGTGATCACGGACATGACGAGGAGTCTCTAAATGGTCGAGACGTAAAGATTGATATATTGGAAGCCTATGTTTGGATATCGGAAGTGTTCCGGGTGAAATCAGGATTTTACCGAAGTACCGGGAGGGTTACCGGAACCCCCCGGGAGCTATATGGGCCATAGTGGGCCTTAGTGGAAAAGAGAAGGGGCTGCCCTAGATGGGCTGCACGCCCCCCCTTCCCCTAGTCCTATTAGGACTAGGAGAGGTGGCCGGCCCCCTCCTCCTCGTTTCCCCCTCCGCGAATCCTATTCCGACTAGGATTGGGGGGGAATCCTACTCCCAGAGGGAGTAGGACTCTCCTGCGCCCTCCTCCTTGGCCGGCCAGCCCTCCCCCTTGGATCCTTTATATACGGGGGCAGGGGGCACCCCTAGACACAGAAGTTGATCCACGTGATCTATTCCTTAGCCGTGTGCGGTGCCCCCTGCCACCATATTCCTCGATAATACTGTAGCGGAGTTTAGGCGAAGCCCTGCTGCTGTAGTACATCAAGATCGTCACCATGCCGTCGTGCTGACGGAACTCCTCCCCGACACTTTGCTGGATCGGAGTCCGGGGATCGTCATCGAGCTGAACGTGTGCTCGAACTCGGAGGTGCCGTAGTTTCGGTGCTTGATCGGTTGGATCGTGAAGACGTACGACTACTTCCTCTACGTCGTGTCAGCGCTTCCGCAGTCGGTCTGCGTTGGGTACGTAGACAACACTCTCCCCTCTCGTTGCTATGCATCACATGATCTTGCGTGTGCATAGGAATTTTTTTGAAATTACTACGTTCCCCAATAGGCTTTTTCCCGGGCGAAGGTGCACTGGGCGAAGCTGGACGCCATGAAGCTTGTGAAGGAGGGGCCGCCGGAGGGCAAGGAGCGTCGCTGCCCCGAGAATTACTATGAGAGCGTCCTGAAGGGTTCCCGCTTAGTGGCGGATGAGTGTGCCAAGGATGTAACTTTTGAATGAACATGCCCATGTGATCCTGTAATATGAAACGAGTTCTTTTGCGCCATGCAACGCTTTCTTAATTTAAAATATTACCTTGCCATTTATTAAAATCTGAGAGTTGGCCAGTGTCGGCTTCTACCCCCATGTAACTAGTACTGGGGTGTTCGGGGTAAATCTGAACACTCTTTACCCCATTTTTGGGTCCTTCAAGGGAGGTGTTCAGCGCAACGAACCAGGCAATCGGACCATAATGCTTTATCACTCTCACTTAGCCATAGAAGTCTATGATTTTAAATTTTGGCGAAGCCCCTGGTATTCGGAGGACCGAATTTGGGGCGCTATACACGCCTAAGCCGGACAAGGCCGACTCCTCGCCTGAAGCGGAAAAAGTCTTTAAGGACTTGAGACCTCTCGAACAGCGATCAGTCTCTCGCCTTATCATGATAGTCAGTTTTTGGCTTTCTCTACTAAGGTGCTCGTCCGGAAGAACCGGGAAACAATCACAGTAGTTCTCTCACCGCTACCTTAGCCGATATAGCGGAACGTAAGGTACCAAAGCATGGGAGCCGGGCAACCCAACATTTGACCCAAGACATGATTCGGAGCTGATGCATATAATGCTATAAGTTCGGGGTGCCGCACGTCGAAAGTGCTCGGACTTCTTGCACCATATTACGGGGTAAACGAGAGCCCCTGGCATACTGACCGTACCCGAGCGTGCAGGTGCGGAATGTTGCAAATGGACATATAACAGAAAGAGAAAAACTTAAATAATGCAATGACAGATTAATAATATGCATTGTTATTTGAATAATACGTCGAAGCGTACTGGTACAAGTAGTGCAATAAGCATAAAGTAGGACAATTCAAAATGTCCTATCCCAAGGCAAGCTACGCATAAATAGTGAAAAGCGGGTATATCAAGTATTACTAGAGACCACCTGGCGGTTCCCGTGTTCATCTTAGCTTCTTGCCGCCTTGGTTGTTGCTTCCGGAATGTGTCCGACAATCGGACTGCGGGAAAGGGCTTCCGAAGAGTTAGGCCCTGAAAGAGAAAAAGGAATGTCAAAGGTATACAACCCCTGGTGTGGTTAAGCCACAATGCGGGGCGTGTCCTAATTGTGCCCCCGCCTATGTCCGTGGTATTTTCAATGCGTAGTTATGTACGCGTGGCACGAATTTCGTCGCTGCACTGGGACTGGGACGGGGGCCGGATTGCTAGGCGAGCGCTGATCGCGCCAGGCGATCCTGTTGCAGATTGTTCCGGACTCGCTTGAAGGTGTCCGGGGGCTGTAACGCCGAATGAGTGGTCTGCCTGAACAGGCTGCTTTGTGCCTCTGCTGCAAGGGCCGCGATGTGCTCTTCCGTATGGAGCGGGCATTCTGTGTTTCCATTTACTGTTATGACCTCGTGAGGTCCTGGCATCCTGAGCTTGAGGTATGCGTAATGCGGCACTGCATTGAATTTTGCAAATGATGTCCGTCCGAGCAGTGCATGATAGCCACTGCGAAACGGGACGATGTCGAAGATTAACTCTTCGCTTCGGAAGTTATCCGGTGATCCGAAGACTACTTCCAGTGTGATTGAGCCTGTACAATGGGCCTCTACACCTGGGATGATGCCCTTAAAGGTGGTTTTGCTGGGTTTTATCCTTGAGGGATCGATACCCATTTTTCACACTGTATCCTGATAAAGTAGGTTCAGGCTGCCGCTGCCGTCCATAAGGACTCGAGTGAGGTGAAATCCGTCAATGATGGGGTCTAGGACCAGTGCGGCGGATCCGCCATGACGGATGCTAGTGGGATGGTCCCTGCGATTGAAGGTGATCGGACAAGTAGACCATGGGTTGAACTTTGGGGCGACGGGCTCCATCGCATAGACGTCCCTTAGTACACGCTTCCGCTCCCTCTTGGGAATGTGGGTTGCATATATCATGTTCACCGTCTTCACTTGAGGGGGAAACCCCTTCTATCCTCCTGTGTTCGGCAGCCGGGGCTCTTCCTCGTCGTCGCTATGCAACCCCTTGTCCTTATTCTCGGCATTTAACTTTCCAGCCTGCTTGAACACCCAGCATTCTCTGTTGGTGTGATTGGCTGGCTTGTCGGGGGTGCCGTGGATTTGACACGAGCGATCCAATATGCGATCCAGACTGGATGGAGCCGGAGTATTTCTTTTAAATGGCTTTTTCCGCTGACCGGATCTAGAGCCTCTGAATCCGGCATTGACTGCCGTGTCTTCGGTGTTATCGCCGTTATTGCGACGCTTTGGTCTATTACGATGCTGCCTACCGTTGACATCTTTGGTATCCGAGGTATCCGGATTCCTTGATGTATTGTTGCTGCGAGCCAGCCAGCTGTCCTCGCCCGCGCAAAAGCGGGTCATGAGTGTTGTGAGGGCTGCCATAGATTTCGGCTTCTCTTGGCCGAGCTGGCGGGCGAACCACTCGTCGCAGATGCTATGCTTGAATGCCACTAGGGCCTCTGCATCCGGACAGTCTGCAATTTTATTTTTCTTAGCCAGGAACCGTGTCCAGAATTGTCTGGCCGATTCCCCTAGCTGCTGGGTTATGTGGCTCAAGTCATCAGCATCCGGTGGCCACACATAAGTGCCCTGGAAGTTGTCAAGAAATGCGTCCTCCAGATCCTCCCAACTGCCGACGGAATCTGCTGGCAAGCTATTCAGCCAGTGCCGAGCTGGTCCTTTGAGTTTTAGTGGGAGGTACTTGATGGTGTGTAGATCATCACCGCGAGCCATGTGGATATGAAGGAGGAAATCCTCGATCCATACAGTGGGATCTGTTGTGCCATCGTATGATTCGATATTTACGGGTTTGAAACCCTCCGGGAATTCATGATTCATAACTTCATCAGTGAAGCATAGGGGGTGTGCAGCACCTCTATGCCAGGCTATATCCCGACGTAGTTCGTATGAGTCTTGTCTGCTGTATTCGGCCCGGCCAGATTTGCTCTTGGTGTACGCAACGATCATCGTCCCGTGTGGGCGCACGTGCTCGTGTCCCGTATATTGACCTTGTGATTTTTGCCTTACCGTCCAAGATGTCTCGCAGGTCCTCTGTGTTGCCCCGGGCCTTAGTATTTTTGACTGAGTGGCGATGGGGTGCAGTCTGAACTTTAGGCTGAAACGCCTTTCTGGCTCGGCCGCGTAGTGGCCGGTCAGCCGCATCGTACACTAGTGAATGAGGTTTCAATGCTTCCTCCTCAAGGTGAGGTAGCAACCTGCGTTTTGGGTAACTTTTGGACAGGCACTCGAGTTCATGCTCCTTGGCCGCAAGGACTTCGGTCCACCTATCTGCTAGCAAGTCTTGATCAGCTTGAAGCTGTTGCTGTTTCTTCTTTAGGCTATTCGCCGTGGCCATAAGCTGGCGCTTGAAGTGCTCTTGCTCGACGGGGTCCTCAGGCACGATAAACTCGTTGTCGCCGAGGCTCGCCTCGTCTTCGGAGAGAGGCATGTAATTGTCCTCCTCCGGTTCTCCATCTGCTGCCTGCTCTGGAGGGCTAGCTTGTTCGTCCTCTAGCTCTACACTGTGCTGGAGGGGATTGTTGTTGTCTTCGGCGCTATCCGGAGTGTTATTATCTCCTGTGCCGGTATCACTGCTCTTGCTGTGGAGGGACTTAGAGCGGCGCCGCTGACGTCGGCGCTTGGGTTGCTTCTTGGAGGGGTCATCCTCTGCTGTCTCGTCGCCATTGGCTTCTTTGGGGGTGTCCACCATATATATATATATCATATGATGAGGTGGCGGTCTAGTGCCCCGAGGGCGGTGGATCCTGTTCGTCTCCGACTTTGTCGTCCATACCGTCGAAGTCTTCGGAGCCGAAGTCGAGCATGTCGGTTAAGTCCTCGACAGTGGCTACTAAGTGGGTGGTGGGTGGGCAGTGAATTTCTTCATCGTCCGCATCCCATTTTAGCCGGACATAGTTCGACCAAGGTTCTCTTGACAGGGAGAGAGACCTTAATGAATTTAGCACATCTCCAAAAGGTGAGTGCTAAAAGATATCCGTGGAGGTGAACTCCATGATCGGCACCCAGTCGGGCTCGACGGGCACGGATATGAGCGGCTCGGGGTCGGTGGCCGGAGATGAATCCAGTGGTTCGGCGACACGGCTCTCGTAAGGGGTGAAGTCAGTATCCGGCTCTATCGCCGCTGAGAGTGCGGCCTCCATGGCGGGGTCCATCCCTCCGCTCTCGGATGGCACGACTTGCTCCGGATTGATGGACAGAGTAGTTGCGGATGCGATCTCCTGAACATTGTCCGACGAGAGAGTTACATCATGCTCGTCATGACTGTACGACGCGTCCGACATGGGCCCGAATCCATCAAAGATCAAGTCTCCGCGGATGTCGGCCATGTAGTTCAAGTTTCCAAATCTAACCTGATGGCCAGGGGCGTAGCTGTCAATCTGCTCCAGATGGCCAAGTGAATTGGCCCGTAGTGCAAAGCCGCCGAATATGAAGATCTATCCGGGGAGGAAAGCCTCACCCTGGACCGCATTGCTAGCGATGATCGAAAGAGCCATCAAGCCTTATGGTGACGACATAGTGGAACTCTCAATGAAAGCCCCAATGTCGGTGTCAAAACCGGTGGATCTCGGGTAGGGGGTCCCGAACTGTGCGTCTAAGGCGGATGGTAACAGGAGGCAGGGGACATGATGTTTACCCAGGTTCGGGCCCTCTTGATGGAGGTAAAACCCTACGTCCTGCTTGATTGTTCTTGATGATATGAGTATTACAAGAGTTGATCTACCACGAGATCAGAGAGGCTAAACCCTAGAAGCTAGCCTATGGTATGATTGTATGTTGTCCTACGGACTAAAACCCTTCGGCTTATATAGACACCGGAGGGGGCTAGGGTTACACAAGGTCGGTTACAAAGGAGGAGATATACATATCCGTATTGCCTAGCTTGCCTTCCAAGACAAGTAGAGTCCCATCCGGACACGAGACGAAGTCTTCAATCTTGTATCTTCATAGTCCAACAGTCCGGCCAAAGGATATAGTCCGGCTGTCCGGAGACCCCCTAATCCAGGACTCCCTCAAATCACATCTCAGATTTCATGGCCTCAAGCCATTTTGTGGAATCTGGGCTTACCATCGCTTCTTCATAGTTCGTAGGTTCGTTATGGTCTAGCAACGTAACCTCCAGAACAGGATTACCGTACCACTCTGGTGCGGATCTTACTTTGGTTGACCTACGAGGTTCAGTAGTAATTTGATCTGAAGTTTCATGATCAATATCATTAGCTTCCTCACTAATTGGTGTAGGTGTCACAGGAACCGGTTTCTGTGATGAACCACTTTCCAACAAGGGAGCAGGTACAGTTACCTCATCAAGTTCTACTTTCCTCCCACTCACTTCTTTCGAGAGAAACTCCTTCTCTAGAAAGGATCAAATTTAGCAACAAAAGTCTTGCCTTTAGATCTGTGATAGAAGGTGTACCCAACAGTTTCCTTTAGGTATCCTATGAAGACACATTTCTCCAATTTGGGTTCGAGCTTATCAGGTTGTAGTTTTTTCACATAAGCATCGCATCCCCAAACTTTAAGAAACGACAACTTTGGTTTCTTGCCAAACCATAGTTCATAAGGCGTCGTCTCAACGGATTTCGATGGTGCCCTATTTAACATGAATGCAACCGTCTCTAAAGCATAACCCCAAAATGATAGCGGTAAATCAGTAAGAGACATCATAGATCGCACCATATCTAGTAAAGTACGATTACGACGTTCGGACACACCATTATGCTGTGGTGTTCCGGGTGACGTGAGTTGCGAAACTACTCCGCATTGTTTCAAGTGAAGACCAAACTCGTAACTCAAATATTCTCCTCTACGATCAGATTGTAGAAACTTTATTTTCTTGTTACGATGATTTTCAACTTCACTCTGAAATTCTTTGAACTTTTCAAATGTTTCAGACTTATGTTTCATTAAGTAAATATACCCATATCTGCTTAAATCATCTGTGAAGGTGAGAAAATAATGGTACCTGCCGCAAGCCTCAACATTCATCGGACCACATACATCTGTATGTATGATTTCCAACAAATCTGTTCCTCGCTCCATAGTTCCAGAGAACGACGTTTTAGTCATCTTGCCCATGAGGCACGGTTCGCAAGTACCAAGTGATTCATAATCAAGTGGTTCCAAAAGTCCATCGGCATGGAGTTTCTTCATGCGCTTTACACCAATATGACCTAAACGGCAGTGCCACAAATAAGTTGCACTATCATTATCAACTCTGCATCTTTTGGCTTCAATATTATGAATATGTGTATCACTACTATCGAGATTCAACAAAAATAGACCACTCTTCAAGGGTGCATGACCATAAAATATATTACTCATATAAATAGAACAACCATTATTCTCTGATTTAAATGAATAACCGTCTCGCATCAAACAAGATCCAGATATAATGTTCATGCTCAACGCTGGCACCAAATAACAATTATTCAGGTATAAAACTAATCCCGAAGGTAGATGTAGAGGTAGCGTGCCAACCGCGATCACATCGACTTTGGAACCATTTCCCACGCGCATCGTCACCTCGTCCTTAGCCAATCTTCGCTTAATCCATAGCCCCTTTTTTGATTTGCAATTATTAGCAATAGAACCAGTATCAAATGCCCAGGTGCTACTGCGAGCATTAGTAAGGTACACATAAATAACATGTATATCACATATACCTTTCTTCACCTTGCCATCCTTCTTATCCGCCAAATACTTGGGGCAGTTCCGCTTCCAGTGACGAGTCTGTTTGCAGTAGAAGCACTCAGTTTCAGGCTTAGGTCCAGACTTGGGTTTCTTCTCTTGAGCAGAAACTTGTTTGCCATTCTTCTTGAAGTTCCCCTTCTTCTTCCCTTTACCCTTTTTCTTGAAACTAGTGGTCTTGTTGACCATCAACACTTGATGCTCCTTTTTGATTTCTACCTCCGCAGCCTTTAGCATCGCGAAGAGCTCGGGAATTGTCTTATTCATCCCTTGCATATTATAGTTCATCATGAAGCTTTTGTAGCTTGGTGGCAGTGATTGAAGAACTCTGTCAATGACACTATCAATAGGAAGATTAACTCCCAGTAGAGTCAAGTGACTATGATACCCAGACATTTTGAGTATATGTTCACTGACAGAACTATTCTCCTCCATCTTGCAGCTATAGAACTTATTGGAGACTTCATATCTCTCAATCCGGGCATTTTCTTGAAATATTAACTTCAACTCCTGAAACATCTCATATGCTCCATGACGTTCAAAACGTCGTTGAAGTCCCGGTTCTAAGCCGTAAAGCATGGCACACTGAACTATCGAGTAGTCATCAGCTTTACTCTGCCAGACGTTCTTAACATCATCAGCAGCATCTGCAGCAGGCCTGGCACCCAGCGGTGCTTCCAGGACGTAATTCTTCTTTGTAGCAATGAGGATAATCCTCAAGTTATGGACCCAGTCCGTGTAATTGCTAACATCATCTTTCAACTTTGCTTTCTCAGGGAACACATTAAAATTTAACGGAACAACAGTACGGGCCATCTATCTACAAACAACATAGACAAGCAAAATACTATCAGGTACTAAGTTCATGGTAAATTTAAGTTCAATTAATCATATTATTTAAGAACCCCCACTTAGATAGACATCCCTCTAATCCTCTAAGTGATCACGTGATCCAAATCAACTAAACCATGTCCGATCATCACGTGAGATGGAGTAGTTTTCAATGGTGAACATCACTATGTTGATCATATCTACAATATGATTCACGTTCGACCTTTCGGTCTCAGTGTTCTGAGGCCATATCTGCATATGCTAGGCTCGTCAAGTTTAACCTGAGTATTCCGCGTGTGCAACTGTTTTGCACCCGTTGTATTTGAACGTAGAGCCTATCACACCCGATCATGACGTGGTGTCTCAGCACGAAGAACTTTCGCAACGGTGCATACTCAGGGAGAACACTTATACCTTGATAATTTAGTGAGAGATCATCTTATAATGCTACCGTCAATCAAAGCAAGATAAGATGTGCTACGTCTTGAGCTTGCGTTGGATTTCCCCGAAGAGGAAAGGATGATGCAGCAGAGTAGTGTAAGTATTTCCCTCAGTTTTTGAGAACCAAGGTATCAATCCAGTAGGAGGCTACGCTCAAGTCCCTTGTACCTACACAAAACGATAGCTACTCGCAACCAACGCGATTAGGGGTTGTCAATCCCTTCACGGTCACTTACGAGAGTGAGATCTGATAGATATAATATTTTTGGTATCTTTGGTATAAAGATGCAAAGTAAAAAAGTAAAAGCAAAGTAAAAAGCAAAGCAAGATTAAAGTAATTGAGATTGATATGATGAGAATAGACCCGGGGGCCATAGGTTTCACTAGTGGCTTCTCTCAAGAGCATAAGTATTCTACGGTGGGTGAACAAATTACTGTTGAGCAATTGACAGAATTTAGCATATTTATGAGAATATCTAGGCATGATCATGTATATAGACATCACATCCGTGACAAGTAGACCGAAACAATTCCGCATCTACTACTATTACTCCACTCATCGACCGCTATCCAGCATGCATCTAGAGTATTAAGTTAAAAACAGAGTAACGCCTTAAGCAAGATGACATGCTGTAGAGAGATAAATTCATGCAATATGAAATAAACCCCATCTTGTTATCCTCGATGGCAACGATGCAATACGTGCCTTTCTGCCCCTTCTGTCACTGGGAAAGGACACCGCAAGATCGAACCCAAAGCTAAGCACTTCTCCCATGGCAAGAACTACCAATCTAGTCGGCCAAACCAAAAGGATAATTCGAAGAGACTTGCAGAGATAACCAATCATACATAAAAGAATTCAGAGAAGATTCAAATATTATTCATATATAGACTTGATCATAAACCCACAATTCATCAGTCTCAACAAACACACCGCAACAAGAAGATTACATCGAATAGATCTCCACAAGAGAGGGGGAGAACTTTGTATTGAGATTCAAAGAGAGAGAAGAAGCCATCTAGCTAGTAACTATGGACCCGAAGGTCTGAGGTAAACTACTCACACTTCATCGGAGAGGCTATGATGATGTAGAAGCCCTCCGTGATGACGGCCCTCTTCCGGCGGAGCTCCGGAACAGGCCCCAAGATGGGATCTCGTGGATACAGAAAGTTGCGGCGGTGGAATTAGGTTTTTGGCTCCTGTTCTGATCGTTTGGGGGTACGTAGGTATATATAGGAGGAAGGAGTACGTCGGTGGAGCACCGAGGGGCCCATGAGGCAGGGGGGCGCGCCCTAGCGGGGGGTGGGGGGGCGCCCCACCCTCGTGACCTCCTCTTTGACTCCCTGGAGTAGGGTCCAAGTCTCCTGGATCACGTTCGGTGAGAAAATCACGTTCCTGAAGATTTTATTCCCTTTGGACTCTGTTTGATATTCTGTTTCTTCGAAACACTGAAATAGGCAAAAAAACAGCAATTCTGGGCTGGGCCTCCGGTTAATAGGTTAGTCCCAAAAGTAATATAAAAGTGGAAAATAAAGCCCAATATAGTCCAAAACAGTAGATAATATAGCATGGAGCAATAAAAAATTATAGATACGTTGGAGACATATCAGGCATCCCCAAGCTTAATTCCTGCTCGTCCTCGAGTAGGTAAATGATAAAAAGAGAATTTTTGATGCGGAGTGCTACTTGGCATAATTTCAATGCAAATCTTCTTAATTGTGATATGAATATTCAGATTAGAAAGATTCAAGACAAAGGTTTATATTGACATAAGAAATAATAATACTTCAAGCATACTAACAAAGCAATTATGTCTTCTCAAAATAACATGGCCAAAGAAAGTTATCCCTACAAAATCATATAGTCTGGCTATGCTCTATCTTCACCACACAAAATATTTAAATCATGCACAACCCCGATGACAAGCCAAGCAATTGTTTCATACTCTAACTTTTTCAAAAAAAAAATTCAATGTTCACGCAATACATGAGCGTGAGCCATGGATATAGCACTATAGGTGGAATAGAATGATGGTTGTGGAGAAGACAAAAAGGGAGAAGATAGTCTCACATCAACTAGGCGTATCAACGGGCTATGGAGATGCCCATTAATAGATATCAATGTGAGTGAGTAGGGATTGCCATGCAACGGATGCACTAGAGCTATAAGTATATGAAAGCTCAAAAAGAAACTAAGTGGGTGTGCATCCAACTTGCTTGCTCATGAAGACCTAGGTCAATTTGAGGAAGCCCATCATTGGAATATACAAGCCAAGTTCTATAATGAAAGATTCCCACTAGTATATGAAAGTGATAACATGAGAGATTCTCTACTATGAAGATCATGGTGCTACTTTGAAGCACAAGTGTGGTAAAAGGATAGTAACATTGTCCCTTCTCTCTTTTTCTCTCATTTTTTATTTGGACCTTTTCTCTTTTTTTATGGCCTTTCTCTTTTTTTGGGCTTCTTTGGCCTCTTTTTTTTCGTCCGGAGTCTCATCCCGACTTGTGGGGGAATCATAGTCTCCATCATTCTTTCCTCACTGGGACAATGCTCTAATAATGATGATCATCACACTTTTATTTTTCTTACAACTCAACAATTACAACTCGATACTTAGAACAAAATATGACCCTATATGAATGCCTCCGGCGGTGTACCGGGATATGCAATGAATCAAGAGTGACATGTATGAAAGAATTATGAATGGTGGCTTTGCCACAAATACAATGTCAACTACATGATCATGCTAGCAATATGACAATGATGGAGTGTGTCATAGTAAACGGAACGGTGGAAAGTTGCATGGCAATATATCTCAGAATGGCTATGGAAATGCCATAATAGGTAGGTATGGTGGCTGTTTAGAGGAAGGTATATGGTGGGTGTATGATACCGGCGAAAGGTGCGTGGTTTTAGAGAGGCTAGCAAAGGTGGAAGGGTGAGAGTGCGTATAATCCATGGACTCAACATTAGTCATAAAGAACTCATATACTTATTGCAAAAATCTAGAAGTTACCAAAGCAAACTATTACGCGCATGCTCCAAGGGGGATAGATTGGTAGGAAAAGACCATCGCTCGTCCCCGACCGCCACTCATAAGGAAGACAATCAATAAATAAATCATGCTCTGACTTCATCACATAACGGTTCACCATACGTGCATGCTACGGGAATCACAAACTTCAACACAAGTATTCTTTAAACTCACAACAACTGAACTAGCATGACTTTAATATTATCACCTCCATATCTCAAAACAATTATCATGCTTCAATCTTTTCTTAGTATTCAACACACCCAAAAGAAAGTTTCACAAATCTTGAATACCAAGCATATTATTATTAAGCAAATTACCATGCTATTTAGAGACTCTCAAATTAATTTAAGTGAAGCATGAGAGATCAATAGTTTCTTTAAAACAAATCCACCACCGTGCTCTAAAATATCTAAGTGAAGCACATAGAGCAAAATTACATAGCTCAAAAGATATAAGTGAAGCACATAGAGCAAAACTACTTAGCTCAAAAGATATCAGTGAAGCACATAGAGCAGAACTACTTAGCTCAAAAGATATAAGTGAAGCACATAGAGTATTCTAGCAAATTCTAATTCATATATGGCTCTCTCAAAAGGTGTGTACATCAAGGATGATTGTGGCACACTAACAATAGAAGACACAAATAATACAAGACTCTCCAAGCAAAACACATATCATGTTGGTGAATAAAAATATAGCTCCAAGTAAAGTTATCGATAGAAGTAGACGAAAGAGGGGATGCCTTCCGGGGCATCCCCAAGCTTTGGCTTTTAGGTGTCCTTAGATTATCTTTGGGGTGCCATGGGCATCCCCAAGCTAAGTCTCTTACCACTCCTTGTTCCATAATCCATCAAATCCTTACCCAAAACTTGAAAACTTCACAACACAAAACTTAAAGTGGAAAACTCGTGAGCTCCGTTAGCGAAAGAAAACAAAAGACCACTTCAAGGTACTGTAATGAACTCATTATTTATTTATATTGATGTTAAACCTACTGTATTCCAACTTCTCTATGGATTATGAACTATTTTATTAACCATAGATTCATCAAAATAAGCAAACAACACACGAAAAACAGAATCTGTCAAAACAGAACAGTCTGTAGTAATCTGTAGCTAGCGCAAGATCTGGAACCCCAAAAATTCTAAAATAAATTGCTGGACGTGAGGAATTTATATATTAATCATATTCAAAAATAATTAACTAAATATAACTCTCAAAATAAAAATGACAGCAGTTCTCGTGAGCGCTAAAGTTTCTGGTTTTTACAGCAAGTTCAACAAGACTTTCCCCAAGTCTTCCCAACGGTTCTACTTGGCACAAACACTAATTAAACAGAAAAAACACAACCAAAACAGAGGCTTGATAATTTATTTATTACTAAACAGGAGCAAAAAGCAAGGAATAAAAATAAAATTGGGTTGCCTCCCAACAAGCGCTATCGTTTAACGCCCCTAGCTAGGCATAACAAGCAAAGATAGATCTAGGTATTGCCATCTTTGGTAGGCAATCCATAAGTGGCTCTCATGATAGTTTCATATGGCAATTTTATTTTCTTTCTTGGAAAGTGTTCCATGCCCTTTTTTTAGTGGAAATTGAAATCTAATATTCCCTTCCTTCATATCAACCGTCGCACCAACCGTTCTAAAGAAAGGTCTACCAAGAATAATAGGGCAAGAAGGATTGCAATCTATATCAAGAACAATGAAATCTACGGGCACATAATTTATATTTGCAACAATAAGAACATCATTAACCCTTCCCATAGGTTTCTTAACAGTAGAATCCGCAAGATGCAAGTTTAGAGAGCAATCATCAAAATTACGGAAATCTAGCAAATCACACAAAGTTTTGGGGATAGTGGAGACACTAGCACCCAAATCACACAAAGCATAAAAGTCATGATCTTTAATTTTAATTTTAGTAGTTGGTTCCCACTCATCATAGAGTTTTCTAGGAATAGAAAATTTCAACTCAAGTTTTTCTTCATAAGATTGCATCAAGGCATCAACAATATGTTCGGTGAAGGCTTTATTTTGACTATAAGCATGTGGAGAATTTAGCACGGATTGCAACAAGGAAATACAATCAATTAAAGAGCAACTTTCATAATTAAATTCCTTAAAATCAATATAGTGGGTTTAGAAACATCTAGATTTTTATTTCTTTCAATCCCATTTCATCAATTTCATCACCAAGATCTAAATACTCCGAATTTTTAGACCGCCTTCTAGGTAAAGGAAGATCATAAATGTAACACCCGGGTAGTTAAGCTACAGTAACACACACTAATGGTGCCATGTCATCGCAATTAATTTTCTAAACCTCACTTTGATCCAAACCGAATTTAATTCAAAATTTAAAATAAAGTCAAATTATTATTTCTTCCAACGGTAAAACAAAAATGTTCGTTGGGTTGCAAAAATTCACTAACCAATTGTCATGAATAAACCAATATTATTGGAATTATTAAAATACCCTTAACCTATTTTGAATTGGACCAACAACTTTTAATTGATCCTTTTCAATTTAAATAAATATTTGCACGTTTCAAAATAAGTTGGGACTTGATGTGCTAGCTCATAGCATTGCATAGTATTTATGTGTCAAGTACCTTGTTGAACCAAAACTCCATATCTTTTATGTAGAAATTGCAAAACATAGAAGAATTGTGAAAGCAGAACATAAATAAAAGGTAAGAGGACCTAATCTACTAGGCACCTTGGCCCATCTAGCCAAATGGCCAGCCCAGCCCATCTCCACCTTTCCTCCCACCTCTCTACAGGAGACAGGGGATCGTGGAGGGCATCCGACCGGCCATGGCAGCACCATCCGTGCGTGGCGGCCATCCCGCGACTCCTCGACATCCTATAAGGTGCTCCCGACCCAGTGGCAAACCCTAGCAACCCAACTCTCCCCCTCTCACCCCAGATCCTCCTCCCCCGCACACACCCGGACACCATCATCGCCATGACACTCTTCGATCCCGTGGCCACTGCCCTTCCCTTCGCCTAGGACTGCGCCAGGAGCTCCTCCCGCCTCCGCTTCTTCCTCTACGCTGAAGAACGCGAGCCGGGTGCCTCTGCTTCGACCGGATCGAGTCATTCCCCTTTCTCTGCACCGCCAACGCCGTTGCCGGGATTCGTCGCCTCCGAGCCTCCCCCGAAACCGCTATGCACACCTACAGGCTCACTGTGAGCTCCTCTTCCTTCCCCCTCACCTCTCTTGCACGAGCTCGTCCTCTAGGCCATAGGACCGTCATGGCCGAAGCTTGAGGCCGCACGGCTGGTCGTCGGCGTCACTCCAGTGGCCTATTGGTCACATGCGTGTGCCCATCATCTTCGCTGGATCGCGTAGGTGCTACCCTAGCCTCATGCTCATCGTGTGTGCGCCCGTGGCTTCGACCCCGTCGAGTCCAAGCCGGCGCCACCGCTCAGCCTCGTGCTCCCTCGCCTCTGGCCACGTCCGGCCGCAACCTTGGCCGCCCTACACGCGCTCACCCGCACATGCTCGCGCCCACGCCCGCGCCTACGCCCGAGCTGCATCCTACTTTGCCGCGCGTCGCGTCTTCTGCCGCTGCTACTTTGCTCTGTCGCCGCGGCTGCTGCGTTCTGCTGCTGGGGCTGCGTATGGCTTCTAATTGCTGTTGTTCAGGCCGCTGCGTTGCTGCCTTGCTTGCCGCCCGGCGCTGCTCGCTGCTCCCCGTGCTGGCCGTGCCTTGCGCTTGCGCACGCGCCGTCGTGCGTGTCTGATACTACCGGCGACTACTGCTTCTGGTTGCCCAATGCTGCTGCCGCTTGCTACTCGTCTACTGCTAAATGATGATAGCTACTGTAGCTGCTAGCTAGCTTTGCGAATATTACATTGAGTAACCCCCTGGGCAGCCCCTAAACTATGGTTAAATAGTTGTAAACATGAGTGAAAATAATATAAGTAGGAAGTATACATGACAAACTCCATTTTATCCCACTGGAGCAAATACTTTTGATGCGTGGATTAAATCCTACAAAAATCACAAAATGCTATCTTGCGTTAAAAGGAATAGAGTTACTCCCTAGCATTTTGTGTGTGCGCCGTGTGTGGCCGGCTGTGTGCCTCTGGCCGGCCCTATGTGCTTGTGTGATGTGTGTGTGTGTGTGCAGCGTGTGTGTGGCCGGCTGCGTCTCTGATGTGACCGGCCCTATTTAGGTTAGTAGCTAATGAGTAGTTAGACTAATTAGTACTTTGGATAATTGCTAGCCTATGACATGTGGCCCCCTGTGTTAATTTAACCCCTCCATTTTAGTTTATCCATCAATTAAATTATGTGTCAATGACATGTGGGCCACATCCTCCCTTTTGACTAGTCAAATTGACTTGGTCAAATTCGGATTAGATTAAATAAAAATATTCCAGAAAATCATAAAAAAATACTATAAACTTTGAAAAATCATATAAAATAAACCGTATCTCGGATGGAAATATTTTGTGCATGAAAGTTGCTCAGAACATCGAGACGAACTCGGATACGCAACCCGTTCGTCCGCCACGCATCCCTAGCATAGCGAACATGCAACTTTTCCCCTCCGACTCCTCTGCCCGAAAATGCGAAACACCGGGGATAATTTCCTGGATGTTCCTCCCCTTCACCGGTATCACCTCGTACCGCGTTAGGGCACACCTAGCATCACGCTTTGTCATGTCATGCATCGTCATGCTTTTGTTTGCATTATAATTATTGTTTCTTCCCCCTCTTCTCTTGCTAGACATCGAGGCCGACGCCGCTGCTACCCAGTACGACTACGGTGTTGACGACCCCTCTCTCTTGCCAGAGCAACCAGGCAAGCCCCCCCTTTGATCACCATATATCGCCTACTATTCTCTATACTGCTTGCATTAGAGTAGTGTAGCATGTTACTGCTTTCCGTTATACCTATCCTGATGCATAGCCTGTCCTTGCTACTACTGTTGTTACCATTACCTGCTATCCTACTGCTTAGTATAGGATGCTAGTGTTCCAT
Organism: Triticum urartu; assembly: GCF_003073215.2. Lineage (NCBI taxonomy): Eukaryota > Viridiplantae > Streptophyta > Magnoliopsida > Poales > Poaceae > Triticum > Triticum urartu. The sequence goes on from NC_053022.1 coordinate 197,765,511, forward strand.
CAGTGGCCCTACACTCTTGTCCGTCTGCCATGCTATACTACTGGGCCGTGATCACTTCGGGAGGTGATCACGGGCATATACTATATACTTTACACAGTTACATTACCTGTGGTACTGTTCGGAGTTGGGGGCTGAAGGGGCAGGTGGCTCCATCCCGGTAGAGGTGGGCCTGGGTTCCCGACGGCCCCCGACTGTTACTTTGAGGCGGAGCGACAGGGCAGGTTCAGACCACCTAGGAGAGAGGTGGGCCTGGCCCTGGTCGGCGTTCGCGGATACTTAACACGCTTAACGAGATCTGGGTATTTGATCTGAGTCTGGCCATTTGGTCTATACGCACTAACCATCTACGTGGGAGTAGTTATGGGTATCCCGGCGTCGCGGTATCAGCCGAAGCCTTCGTGACATCAGCGACTGAGTGGCGCGCGCCGAATTGGAACGTAAGCCTGCTCTTGTATTAAGGGGGCTAGTTCTGCTTCCGGCCGCGTTCGCAACGTGCAGGTGTGCTATGGGCGATGGGCCCAGACCCCTGTGCGCTTAGGTTTAGACCGGAGTGCTGACCTCTCTGTTGTGCCTAGGTGGGGCTGCGACGTGTTGATCTTCCGCGGCCGGGCATGACCCAGGAAAGTGTGTCCAGCCAAATGGGATCAAGCGTGTTGGGGTATGTGGTGCACCCCTGCAGGGAAGTTAATCTATTCGAATAGCCATGATCTTCGGTAACAGGACGACTTGGAGTTGTACCTTGACCTTATGACAACTAGAACTGGATACTTAATAAAACACACCCTTCCAAGTGCCAGATACAACCGGTGGTCGCTCTCTCACAGGGCGACGAGGGGAGGATCATCGGTTAGGATTATGCTATACGATGATACTTGGAGGACTTCAGTCTACTCTCTTCTTCTTGCTGCAAGACGGAGGCTGCCAGAAGCGTAGTCTTCGACAGGATTAGTTATCCCCCTCTTATTCTGGCATTCTGCAGTTCAGTCCACCGATATGGCCTTTACACATATACCCATGCATATGTAGTGTAGCTCCTTGCTTGCGAGTACTTTGGATGAGTACTCACGGTTGCTTCTCCTTCTTTTCCTTCTATGCCTTCTACCTGGTTGTCGCAACCAGATGTTGGAGCCCAGGATCCAGACGCCACCGTCGATGACGACTCCTACTACACCGGAGGTGCCTACTACTACGTGCTGGCCGCTGACGACGACCAGGAGTAGTTTAGGAGGATCCCAGGCAGGAGGCCTGCGCCTCTTCCGATCTGTATCCCAGTTTGTGCTAGCCTTCTTAAGGCAAACTTGTTTAACTTATGTCTGTACTCAGATATTGTTGCTTCCGCTGACTCGTCTATGATCGAGCTCTTGTATTCGAGCCCTCGAGGCCCCTGGCTTGTAATATGATGCTTGTATGACTTATTTTTATTTGTAGAGTTGTGTTGTGATATCTTCCCGTGAGTCCCTGATCGTGATCGTACACGTTTGCGTGTATGATTAGTGTACGGTCAAGTCGGGGGCATCACACATAATCAGTTTCATCAAGATTCATATTGCAAAACAAAGATTTAATAGGAGACACATCAATAACTTTTAGATCTTCATCTTGATTCTCATAGGAATTGGAAGAACACGCTTTAATAAAGGCATCTTTGGAGGCACGCATCCTAGAAGTTCTTTCCTTGCACTCATTAATGGAAATTCTCATGGCTTTGAGAGACTCATTGATATCATGCTTAGGAGGAATATATCTAAGCTTTAAAGAATCAACCTCAAGAGAAATTCTATCAACGTTCCTAGCCAATTCATCAACTTTAAGCAATTTCTCTTCAAGCAAAGCATTAAAATTCTTTTGTGAATTAATAAACTCTTTAACACTATTCTCAAATTCAGAGGGCATATTCTTATAATTTCCATAAGAGCTATTGTAGGAATTCCCATAATTATTAGAAGGATTACTAGGATATGGCCTAGGATTAAAATTCCCTCTATAAGCGTTGTTACCAAAATTATTCCTACCAACAAAATTCACATCCATAGATTCATTATTATTCTCAATCAAAGTAGACAAAGGCATATCATTAGGTTCAGAAGAAACACTCTTAGTAGCAAATAATTTCATAAGTTCATCCATCTTTCCACTCAACACATTGATTTCTTCTATCGCATGCACTTTCTTATTAGAAGTTCTTTTAGTATGCCATTGAGAATAATTAACCATAATATTATCTAGGAGTTTAGTAGCATCTCCTAAAGTGATTTCCATAAAAGTACCTCCCGGGGCCGAATCTAAAAGATTTCTAGAAGCAAAATTCAATACGGCATAAAATTTTTGTATAATCATCCACAAATTCAAACCATGAGTAGGGCAATTACGTATCATTAATTTCAATCACTCCCAAGCTTGTGCAACATGTTCATGATCAAGTTGTTTAAAGTTCATAATATCGTTTCTAAGAGAGATGATCTTAGCGGGAGGGAAATACTTAGAGATAAAAGCATCTTTGCACTTGTTCCAGGAATCAATACTATTTTTAGGCAAAGACGAAAACCAAGCTTTAGCACGATCTCTAAGCCAAAAAGGAAATAGCTTCAATTTAACGACATCATTATCGACATCTTTTTCTTTTTCATATCACATAAATCAACGAAGCTATTCAGATGAGTAGCGGCATCTTCACTAGGAAGGCCGGCGAATTGATCTTTCATAACAAGATTCAATAAAGCAGCATTGATTTCACAAGATTTAGTATTAGCAAGAGGAGCAATCGGAGTGCTAAGGAAATCATTATTATTGGTATTGGTGAAGTCACACAATTTGGTAGTATCTTGAGCCATCGCGACAAACAAGCAAACAAACTAGCACACGAGCAAACAAAGGCAAACGGGCAAAAGAGGCAAATATAGAGGGAGGATAGAGAGAGAGAGGGCGAATAAAACGGCAAGGGTGAATTGGGGGGGAGAGGAAATTGAGAGGCAAATGGCAAATAATGTAATGCGAGAGATAGGGATTGTGATGGGTACTTGTATGTTGACTTTTGCGTAGACTCCCCGGCAATGGCGCTAGAAATTCTTCTTGCTATGTCTTGAGCTTGCGTTGGATTTCCCCGAAGAGGAAAGGATGATGCAACAGAGTAGCGTAAGTATTTCCCTCAGTTTTTGAGAACCAAGGTATCAATCCAGTAGGAGGCTATGCTCAAGTACCTTGTACCTGCACAAAACGATAGCTACTCGCAACCAACGCGATTAGGGGTTGTCAATCCCTTCACGGTCACTTACGAGAGTGAGATCTGATAGATATAATATTTTTGGTATTTTTGGTATAAAGATGCAAAGTAAAAAGTAAAAGCAAAGTAAAAAGAAAAGAAAGATTAAAGTAATGGAGATTGATATGATGAGAATAGACCCGGGGGCCATAGGTTTCACTAGTGGCTTCTCTCAAGAGCATAAGTATTCTACGGTGGGTGAACAAGTTACTGTTGAGCATTTGACAGAATTTAGCATAGTTATGAGAATATCTAGGCATGATCATGTATATAGGCATCACATCCGTGACAAGTAGACCGAAATGATTCTGCATCTACTACTATTACTCCACTCATCGACCGCTATCCAGCATGCATCTAGAGTATTAAGTTAAAAACAGAGTAACGCCTTAAGCAAGATGACATGATGTAGAGAGATAAATTCATGCAATATGAAATAAACCCCATCTTGTTATCCTCGATGGCAACGATGCAATACGTGCCTTGCTGCCCCTTCTGTCACTGGGAAAGGACACCGCAAGATCGAACCCAAAGCTAAGCACTTCTCCCATGGCAAGAACTACCAATCTAGTCGGCCAAACCAAAAGGATAATTCGAAGAGACTTGCAGAGATAACCAATCATACATAAAAGAATTCAGAGAAGATTCAAATATTATTCCTAGATAGACTTGATCATGAACCCACAATTCATCAGTCTCAACAAACACACCGCAAAAAGAAGATTACATCGAATAGATCTCCATAAGAGAGGGGGAGAACTTTGTATTGAGATTCAAAGAGAGAGAAGAAGCCATCTAGCTAGTAACTATGGACCCGAAGGTCTGAGGTAAACTACTCACACTTCATCGGAGAGGCTATGATGATGTAGAAGCCCTCCGTGATGATGGCCCTCTTCCGGCGGAGCTCCGGAACATGCCCCAAGATGGGATCTCGTGGATACAGAAAGTTGCGGCGGTGGAATTAGCTTTTTGGCTCCTGTTCTGATCGTTTGGGGGTACATAGGTATATATAGGAGGAAGGAGTACGTCGGTGGAGCACCGAGGGGCCCACAAGGCAGGGGGCGCGCCCTAGGGGGGGGACGCCCCCCACCCTCGTGACCTCCTCTTTGACTCCCTGGAGTAGGGTCCAAGTCTCCTGGATCACGTTCGGTGAGAAAATCACGTTCCCGAAGATTTTACTCCGTTTGGACTCCGTTTGATATTCTGTTTCTCCGAAACACTGAAATAGGCAAAAAACAACAATTCTGGGCTGGGCCTCTGGTTAATAGGTTAGTCCCAGAAGTAATATAAAAGTGGAAAATAAAGCCCAATATAGTCCAAAACAGTAGATAATATAGCATGGAGCAATCAAAAATTATAGATACGTTGGAGACGTATCAAGATGCATAAAAGATAAACATCACATGCAGTCAATATAAGTGATATGATATGGCCATCATCATCTTGTGCTTGTGATCTTCATCTCTGAAGTACTGTCATGATCACCATTGTCACCGGCGCGACACTTTGATCTCCATCGTAGCATCGTTGTCGTCTCGCCAACTTATGCTTCTACGACTATCGCTACCGCTTAGTGATAAAGTAAAGCATTACAGGGCGATTGCATTGCATACAATAAAGCGACAACCATATGGCTCCTGCAAGTTGCCGATAACTCGGTTACAAAACATGATCATCTCATACAATCAAATATAGCATCATGCCTTGACCATATCACATCACCACATGCCCTGCAAAAACAAGTTAGACGTCTTCTACTTTGTTGTTGCATGTTTTACGTGGCTGCTATGGGCTGAGCAAGAACTGTTCTTACCTATGCATCAAAACCACAATGATAGTTTGTCAAGTTAGTGATGTTTTAACCTTCTCAAGGACCGGGAGTAGCCACACTTGGTTCAACTAAAGTTGGAGAAACTGACACCTGCAATCCACCTGTGTGCAAAGCACGTCGGTAGAACTAGTCTTGCGTAAGCGTACGCGTAATGTCGGCCAGGCCGCTTCATCCAACAATACCGCCGAACCAAAGTATGACATGCTGGTAAGCAGTATGAATTATATCGCCCACAACTCACTTGTGTTCTACTCATGCATATAACATCTACGCATAAAACCAGGCTCGGATGCCACTGTTGGGGAACGTAGTAATTTCAAAAAATTTCCTATGCACACACAGGATCATGGTGATGCATAGCAACGAGAAGGGAGAGTGTTGTCCACGTACCCTTGTAGACTGAAAGCGGAAGCTTTAGCACAACGCGGTTGATGTAGTCGTACGTCTTCACGATCCGACCGATCAAGTACCGAACGTACAGCACCTCCGAGTTCAGCACACGTTCAGCTCGATGACGTCCCTCGAACTCTGATCCAGCCGAGCTTTGAGGAAGAGTTCCGTCAGCACGACGGCGTGGTGACGATGATGATGTTCTACCGACGCATGGCTTCGCTTAAGCACCGCTACGATATTATTGAGGTGGACTATGGTGGAGGGGGGCACCGCACACGGCTAAGAGATCCAAGAGATCAATTGTTGTGTCTAGAGGTGCCCCCTGCCCCAGTATATAAAGGAGAAAGGGGGTAGAGGTGGCCGTCCAGGAGGCGTGCCAAGGAGGAGTCCTACTCCCACCGGGAGTAGGACTCCCTCCTTTCCTAGTTGGAGTAGGAGAAGGGGGAAGGAGGAGGGAGAGAGGAAGGAAAGGGGGGCGCCCCCCTCCTTGTCCAATTCGCACTCGAGGGGGAGGGGTGCGTGGCCTACCCTGGCTGCCCCTCCTCTTCTCCACTAAGGCCCATCTTGGCCCATTAAACCCCCCTAGGGGGGTTCCGGTAACCCCCGACACTCCGGTAAAATCCCGATTTCACCCGGAACACTTCCGATATCCAAATATAGGCTTCCAATATATCAATCTTTATGTATCGACCATTTCGAGACTCCTCGTCATGTCCATGATCACATCCGGGACTCCAAACTACCTTCGGTACATCAAAACACATAAACTCATAATATAACCGTCATCGAACTTTAAGTGTGCGGACCCTACGAGTTCGAGAACTATGTAGACATGACCGAGACACGTCTCCGGTCAATAACCAATAGCGGAACCTGGATGCTCATATTGGCTCCTACATATTCTACGAAGATCTTTATCGGTCAAACCACATAACAACATACGTTGTTCCCTTTGTCATCGATATGTTACTTGCCCGAGATTCGATCGTCGGTATCTTAATACCTAGTTCAATCTCGTTACCGGCAAGTCTCTTTACTCATTTTGTAATACATCATCCCGCAACTAACTCATTAATTGCAATGCTTGCAAGGCTTATAGTGATGTGCATTACCGAGTGGGCCCAGAGATAGCTCTCCGACAATCGGAGTGACAAATCCTAATCTCGAAATACGCCAACTCAACAAGTACCTTCAGAGACACTTGTAGAGCACCTTTATAATCACCCAGTTATGCTGTGATGTTTGGTAGCACACAAAGTGTTCCTCTGGTAAACGGGAGTTGCATAATCTCATAGTCATAGGAACATGTATAAGTCATGAGGAAAGCGATAGCAGAATACTAAATGATCGAGTGCTAAGCTAACGGAATGGGTCAAGTCAATCACATCATTCTCCTAATGATGTGATCCCGTTAATCAAATGACAACTCATGTCAATGGTTAGGAAACATAACCATCTTTGATCGACGAGCTAGTCAAGTAGAGGCATACTAGTGACACTTTGTTTGTTTATGTATTCACACAAGTATTATGTTTCCGGTTAATACAATCCTAGCATGAATAATAAACATTTATCATGATATAAGGAAATAAATAATAACTTGGCCCCTTTGTTGCCTTTGGGGCGCCCGTCGCCCGCGCCCGGCGTTGGTGCGTCCGGCTTGTAGGTCTTCTTGGGCTTGGCGAGGGTGCGTCGAACATCCGCTCACTTCTCGTACTTCTCGATCTGCTTGAAGACGTGGAGGTACTTGAAATCTTGGTCGTTGCTGTCCTGGAGAAACATGGAGAACATCCGCACCAACTCCGCCGAGGAACAACCAACCAGGGGAGTGCACCGGCGAAAGGAAAAAAGGAGAGGCCGGTGTGCCATACCTGATCCTCGATGCTAGCGCCGCTCTTTAGGCGAGCCGTGATCTCCTCGACGATCCCATGCCATTTGCTGCACGCTGACTGGATGATCCCCCAATGGTTCGCCATTGCCTTCGCCCTACGCTGCAAGCACACACCTTTAAAGTAGGGGTCGACGAGCTTGCGCTCGACGAACTAGGCCTTGATGCGGTCCCAGTACGTGTCGATGCTCTGGTTCATGCCGGTGGTCGGGTCGAGGCAGACGACTTTCCATGCCTCGGCGAGGCACTCGTCCTCCTTGGATGCCCACTTGATGCGCGCCTCGCCAGTCCTAGTCACCCCCTTCTTCTTTTTCCATTTCCACGCCGGGGCAGGCGCCGACTCCTCCTCCCCCTCTTCTTCCTCCTTCTCATCCTCCGGCTCCGGCTCCTCCTCGCCATAGTCGAGCTCGTCGTCCATGTCATCGTTGAGGTCCATTGTGTCGTCCTGGGTAGTAAACACGGGGGATGCAGTGGCGACGGCCGAGACGGCCATGATGATGTTGTCCATGTCGGCGTCGGTCGTGTCGGTGTTGCCAATATGCAACGTGGAGGCTTGGGAGAAGGGCAGCGCGCCACGACGGAGAGGGGGCGTTGGGGAGGATGCGTAGGCCGGCGGTGAGTAGGTGTACGGAGAGTACTACATGCCGACGAAGGCGGGCGAGGGCGTCCGCTGGGCCAGGTGACCATGGGGGAAGGTGGCGTTGGGGTTGAACCCACCGTGTGCGTCACCGTCGGTGTAGCCTGGAGACGGCGTGCAGCCCCAGGGTTGTGGCGACGACGAGAAGTCGGCCGGAGAACCGACGCTTTGCTGGCTCCAGGGCGTATATGGGCCGTGGCAGCCGGGTGGATTCATCATCCCCACGCGAGCTGCCTCGGCTTGTTCGGCCGAGCTCTCCGCCTGCTCCGCCACCGCCGTGATCAACGCAGCGCTGTCCCGTGCCTTCTTTGCATTGGCCCTGTTCCGCCGGTCGGTGGTGAAAACCTCGCGACGCTGAACTTTCTCCCTCCATTCGGCGTTGGACATGCCGGGGGACTTGGACGGCGGCGCCCTCAGCTTCCTCTGCCTCGGCTGGGCGACGGTGGCGGTCGGAGCCGTCGCTGCACGGGGGACCACGTACTTCTTCGGCGGCATGGCGACCGGCGAGGAGGGGAGGAGGAGGGGATTGGCGGGAGGAATGGAGAGAATGAGAGGGAAGCCGGGGGAAAGAGGGAAAAGTCCCTCTTCTCACCGATGGAGCGGCCCCACGCCCCTTTTCGCTTGTGCCGGCGCCCCCAGCGCGCCAGGTTCGGCTCGGGTGCACCGGCTGTTATTTCGGCCCAACTCGGCGAAAAACGGACTCCTGGGGACGCGACTGGGCCAATTTTCGCCCGCCGGTGCTAAAAAATCGCCTGAGGAGGGCCTGTTGGGGGCGCGGCTGGAGATGCTCTAACAAGCGAAAGCATGTCTCAAAACAGGCTTTTGCCCCTCTTTAATAAAAGCACAAATCGAATAAGATACACGATCAAATATACAAGGTGATGAGATAACCTCTTAAGAGCATCTCCAATAGACGGTTCATATGTAGAAATAACTAACTTTTGGATCTTCTGAGGCAAAAAACAGCTCTCCAACAGTTGATATACATATGTAAAAACAATTTACATCTCCGGAGGCAGGAGATGTAAAAACCGCGGCTGCGCACCAACGCTCAGCTGCTCTTCATTTCCTTTTCCCCCTTCTTCCTCCCGCGGGTCGTAGCTCCCCGCTCGGCCGCTGCCCCGCCATAGATCCAACCTCCTGCCGCCGATTCCACCCCCTGGCCACCGCCTGGTACCACGCCGCCCCATCACGTCTGCCTTCGCTCTAGCTGCATCCGCCCCGCCCGCCTCCTCTCTGGCCACCTCCGCCTCCATCCGGGCCTCCGCCCTCCCCCGCCCGCCTCCGCCCCGCCTTGCGCCGCACGCCACTGATACATCTCCATCGTATCCACTTTTCCAAACTCTTTTCCCCTTGTTTGGACTCTAATTTGCTTGATTTGAATGGAACTAACCCGGACTGGCGTTGTTTTCAGCAGAATTGCCATGAGGTTATTTCTGTGCAGAAATAAAAGTTCTCAGATTGACCTAAAAATTTACGGAGAATATTTTTGGAATATATAAAAAATACTGGCACAAGAATTAACTAGAGGGAGTCCACCCAGAGGCCACAAGCCTGGGGGGTGCCCCCCGGGGGCGCGCCTAGAGGGCTTGTGGGCCCCTGTACCTCCTCCGACCTCAACTCCAACTCCATATAACCCTATTCGGGGAGGAAAAATTAGAGAGAAGGATTCATCGCGTTTTACGATACGTAGCCACCGCCGCCTCCTGTTCTTCATCGGGACGGCTGATCTGGAGTCCGTTCAAGGCTTCAAAGAGGGGGATTCATCGCCATCATGATCACCAACCTTCCTCCATTATCAATTTCATGATGCTCACCGCTGTGCGTGAGTAATTCCATCGTAGGCTTGCTGGACGGTGATGGGTTGGATGAGATTTATCATGTAATCGAGTTAGTTTTGTTAGGGTTTGGTCCCTAGTATCCACTATGTTCTGAGATTGATGTTGCTATGAGTTTGCTTATCAGTAGGGCCCGAGTGCCATGATTTCAGATCTGAACATATTATGTTTTCTTGAATATATTTGTATTCTTGATCCTATCTTGCAAGTTGTAGACACCTATTACGAGTTATGATCTGCATACCCCAAGATGACAATAATTGGGATTCTTTCCGGTGAATATCGTAGTTTGAGGTGTTCGTGTATTCACTAAGTGCTAATGCTTTGGTCCGGTGCTCTATTAAAAGTAGGCATTAATATCCCTTAGTTTCCATTAGGACCCCGCTGCCACAGGAGGGTAGAATAAAAGAAGCCATGCAAGTTCTTTTCCATAAGCACGTACAACTATATACGGAATACATGCCTAGATTGATGAATTGGAGCTAGTTCTGTGTCACCCTAGGTTATGACTGCTACATGATGAATATCATCCGACACAATTATCATTGCCAATCCATTGCCTACGAGCTTTTCACATATTGATCTTTGCTAAGTTACTTTCGTTGCTACTGTTGTTACAATTACTACAAAACTACTACTGTTACTTTTTGCCATCGTTACCGTTACTTCCATACTACTTTGCTACTAAACACTTTGCTACAGATATTAAGTCTTTCAGGTGTGGTTGAATTGAAAACTCAGCTACTAATACTCGTGAATATTCTTTGGCTCCCCTTGTGTCGAATCAATAAATTTGCGTTGAATACTCTACCCTCGAAAACTGTTGCGATCCCTTATACTTGTGGGTTATCAAGACCTTTTTCTGGTGCCGTTGCCAGGGAGCATAGCTTTATTCTCTGAGTCACTTGGGATTCATATCTGTTGAACACTATGAGGAACCTGGAAGATACCAGAATCAAGATTTTTCCCTCTACTATGAGGGGAGATAAGGAACTGCCATCTAGCTCTGCACTTGATTCACCATCTGTTTTGAGTAAGCTTGCGACACCTACACCTGCTATTGATTCTGATATGTCGCATGTAATTGATGATGCTACTTCTGCTATGTATGATGCTTATGATGATACTACTGCTTTGCTTGATAATAATGTGCCACTGGGTGAATTTCTTGATGAACAACTTGCTAGAGCTAGAAATATTGAGAATGCTGAAGAAGATGATATTTCTGAAACTGATGAAATTAATGAAACTGAACACTTTGAAACACCTGTTAGGCCTAGCTCTCCTAGATATGAATTTCCTGTTATGCCCGAGGGTTATGTTATGGATGGAGAGATAGATAGGGACTTTCTTCCTTGTAAGGATAGAGATGATCTTAAGAAATTACTATGCAAGTGAAATGAAAAATCTTTGAATGATAGAATGCAATATGACCCTAAGTTTGCTACTTCATCTATATTTGTTACTGATAAGGATTATGAATTCTCTGTCAATCCTGAGTTGATTACTTTGGTTGAATTTGATCCTTTCCATGGTTATGAATCTGAAACCATTATGGCACATCTTACTGAATTGAATGATATAGCCACCCTATTTGCTCATGAGGAAAAAATTCACTATTACTATATTCTTAAATTATTTCCTTTCTCATTGAAGGGTGATGCTAAGTTATGGTTTAATTCTCTTGCTCCTGGTTGTGTGTGTAGTCCCCAGGATATGATTTACTACTTCTCTGAAAAATATTTTCCTGCTCATAAGAAACAAGCTGCTTTACAGGAAATATTTAACTTTGTGCAAATTGAAGAAGAGAGTCTCCCACAAGCTTGGGGGAGGCTTCTCTAATTACTTAATGCTTTTCCTGATCATCCTCTCAAGAAAAATGAAATACTTGATATCTTTTATAATGGACTAATCGATGCTTCTAGGGACCACCTAGATAGTTGTGTTGGTTGTGTTTTCAGGGAACGAACTGTTGAACAAGCTGAACTGCTATTGAATAATATATCGAGTAATGATAATGATCGAACTCTTCCTGAACCACCTCCTAAGCCAACTCCGAAGAAAATAGGTATTCTATTCCTCAGTCCTGAAGATATGCAAGAGGCAAACAAATCTATGAAAGAAAAAGGTATTAAAGCTCAAGATGTTAAGAATGTACCACCTATTGAAGAAATACATGGTCTTATAACCCGACATAGGTAGTAAAGATAAATTCTCTCTATAGATTTGATGAAGGTGATATTCCTCATAATGAGTCTGCTAGTCAATGTAACACCCCGGATGTAATTTACCTTATCTGTATCCCAGCTCTTTCCGTTTCCGGTGCTAAGTTATTTTATTTCATCGGTGTCGGGTTTTTGTCTCCGTGTGTTGTTGCCTTTGTCATGCATCTCATATCATGTCATCATGTGCATTGCATTTGCATACGTGTTCGTCTCATGCATCCAAACATTTTCCCCGTTGTCCGTTTTGCATTCCGGCGCTCCTATCTCCTCCGGTGGTCCTTTCTACCTCTTTTCATGTGTGGGGGTTAAACATTTCCAGGTTGGACCAAGACTTGCCATGCGGTCTTGGTTTACTACCGGTAGACCGCCTATCAAGTTTCGTGCCATTTGGACTTTGTTTGATACTCCAACGGTTAACCGAGGGACCGAGAAGGCCTCACTTGTGTTGCAGCCCAACACCCTTCCAATTTGGCCCAAAACCCACCAAAAACCCCTCCATCGTCTAGAGCATTCGATCATGATCGCGCGGCCGAAAACCGTGCTCAATTTGGAGCCTCCTAGCTCCTCCTACCTATAAAACTAGGTCTCCCCCGAAATTTTCGGGTCTTCCTACCCTAAACCTAGATCAAATCCCTCTCTGCGCGGCCGGACACGTCCGACCGCCACCGGACGAATCCCGCCGCCGCGCCCGTGCCAATCAGCGCGCGACACATGGAAACCACCGCCTGCCGCCGCCACGGCCCGCGGGATCCCGCAACAGGCCCCCGCGGCCCAGATCCGTCCGCCGCCGCCCGCCTTCATCTTCCTCGCCCCCGACGATGCTCCAGCCCCGCCGCCTTCGCTCGCCGCTCCGTCGTATTCGCCCGAGCGCTGCCACCTCGCTTGTCCACCGCCGGCGCCACCCCGCTCCGTCCCGGCCACCCGGAGCCGCCGCCTCGCCGCCCCTCGTCGAGCGCGCCAAGACCGAGCTCCGGCGGCCCCTCCTCCTCGCTCCACCTCGATCTTCGGCGGCCTCAAGTCCCCGCGTCAACTCCGGCCGCGTCCCCGTCTCCGGCGAACAGGAAGGCCGATGAACCTCGGGAGCTGCGCCTGCTATAGTGCTCGCCCCGATCCAGATCTAGATCCACTAGGGTTGACTTTCCCCACTCCTCTTATTTTTTTCAATCTTCATCATGTTGTATATCTGCATCCGTAGCTCTGATTTGTGCGTGTAGCATATCAAAATGTTCGTCTCGACGAGTACATCATTTCATCTCATTGCATAATTTTCATTTGAGCTCATCTTGGTGCCCGAAATGCTGTTGGAAGAGGGCTATGTGGTGATTTGTCAGATTTGTTTCATCAAATAGCTATTTGTCATTTTTTCCATGATTAATGTGTGCATGATATGATCCTGAGCTCTACATGTGTTTTGTTATATGCCATGCCATATTTATAGAGGTGCTTACCATGTATTTTTGTGACATTTGTCGTGACTAGCACAAGCTTGCAAAGTAGCGTAATCGGTAATGCTGATTTCAGGGACTTAGAATTTCACTAAGTCCTTGTCCTGAATTTGTTATTGTGGCATATGTTCATGTTGTTCCCTAGTGATCCATGCCTCTTTTGAGGATGATCAGTAAGGATGTTTTGTTAACATTGTGGTGCTCTATCCATCCATGTCTTTGTTTGCATTTATGGAGCACCCTAGCTTGAGTCAATCGAGCTCTACTTTTGCTATATCGTCAGTCCTGGCAGATTGTTCACATGTTTAGCGATTTTGATGAGGATGTTGCTATTGATCCGTGCATGCTATGTTGTTGTTCTTGCCATGTCTAGCTTCTATGCTATGTATTATTGATGGGTGTATGCATAGTTTGTCATGCCATGCTCTGTAGTGAGTGCATCGAGCTCGTAAACATGCCTACTCGTTAACTGATTTGCATGCTCCAGTTTTTCACAAAGTCTGTAATCTGATTATGTTTTTGCCATGTTCACATGCTTGCAATTGTATTTTCTGATCCCTTTTGGCTCAAGGTCACTAAGGGACTTTTGTTATGTGCTTTGAGTAGCTTCATGCCATGCCTTGCTTTGCCATGTTAAGTTCCTGTAGCATGTACTTTTGATGCTCTAAAGTGTGCTTCCTGATGATAAATTCCAGACTTGTGTTAATTTCACCAAGTCTGAAACCTGTTATCATTTGCACTTTTGCCATGCTTGTTTGAACCTGTTAATGGATAAATTAGCCATAGCTCAGTGTTCATCTTTTGTCAAGCTTCATGAGTGGATCCCTGCCATGTATTTTGTTGTTATGTTTGAGTGCTGTAGCATATTTATCTTGATGCATTTAGTTGGTCACTTGCTGATTATCGCAGACCGGTGCCATATTTGTTTTGCTTGCCATTTCCAAACCGTGCATCCGATTCCGGTGATCTTTATATCGATTTCAAACGAAATCACCTAACCTTTCCAGTGGCACTCTTGGATTTCCAAGTTGAGTCCAGGTTCAATAATTCCTTGTCAAATCTTGCATATGCATCACATACCGCATCTCGCATATCATACCATGTTTGCATCATATTGCTTGAGCATTGCACGTGGTTGATTGTGTTCCGTTTGCTTGTTGTTCTTGTTTGGGTAGAGCCGGGAGAGGAGTTCTTGAATGAGGATCCCGTTGAGTTCGCTTACGAGGATCAAGTCAACTCTGACAACTTTGCAGGCAAGATGATCATACCCTCGAAATCACTTCTATCTTTGCTTGCTAGATGCTCACTCTTTTGCTATGCCTATGCTACGATACCTACCACTTGCTTATCATGCCTCCCAAATTGCCATGTCAAACCTCTAACCCACCATGTCCTAGCAAACCGTTGATTGGCCATGTTACCACTTTGCTCAGCCCCTCTTATAGCGTTGCTAGTTGCAGGTGAAGATTGGAGATCGTTCCTTGTTGGAACATTGTTTATTGTTGGGATATCACCATATTATCTTGTTTATCTTAATGCACCTGTATACTTGGTAAAGGGGGGAAGGCTCGGCCTTTTGCCTAGTGTTTTGTTGCACTCTTGCCGCCCTAGTTTCCGTCATATCGGTGTTATGTTCCCGGATTTTGCGTTCCTTACGCGGTTGGGTTATAATGGGAACCCCTTGACAGTTTTCCTTGAATAAAACTCCTCCAGCAATGCCTAACCTTGGTTTTACCATTTGCCACCTAGCCTCTTTTTCCCTTGGGTTTCCGGAGCCCGAGGGTCATCTTTATTTAAATCCCCCCGGGCCAGTGCTCCTCTGAGTTGGTCCAAACTAGAGCCCCTTGCAGCACCACCTCGGGGAAACTCGAGGGCTGGTTTTAGTTGTACAGATTGCTTATCTAAGTGCGCCCTGAGAACGAGATATGTGCAGCTCCTATCGGGATTTGTCGGCACATTCGGGCGGTGTTGCTGGACTTGTTTTACCATTGTCGAGGATGTCTTGTAAAACCGGGATGCCGAGTCTGATCGAAATGTCTCGGGAGAAGGAATATCCTTCGTTGACCATGAGAGCTTGTGATGGGCTAAGTTGGGACTCCCCTGCAGGGATTTGAACTTTCGAAAGCCGTGCCCACGGTTATGGGCAGATGGGAATTTGTTAATGTCCAGTTGTAGATAACATGAAACTTAACTTAATTAAAATGAATCAACCGCATGTGTAACCGTGATGGTCTCTTCTCGGCGGAGTCCGGGAAGTGAACACGGTGTTGGAGTAATGCTTGACGTAGGTTGTTCTAGGATCACTTCTTGATCATAGTTTCTCGACCGTGCTTTGCCTTCTCTTCTCGCTCTCTTTTGCGTATGTTAGCCACCATATATGCTAGTCGCTTGCTGTAGCTCCACATCATACCTTTCCCTTACCTATAAGCTTAAATAGTCTTGATTGCGAGGGTGCAAGATTGCTGAGTCCCCGTGACTCATTGATTACTTCCAAACCAGATGCAGGGACCGATGATACCGTTCCAGACGATGTGCTTGAGCTCAAGTGGGAGTTCGATGAAGACTCCCGCCGTTACTATGTGTCTTTCCCAGATGATCAGTAGTGGTGCCCAGTTGGGGCGATCGGGGACCGTGTCGCATGTGGGGGTTGATCTTTTATTTTGGTACCGTAGTCGGACCATGAGTGTATTGGATGATTGTAATGTTATTCATGTATTTGTGTGACGTGGCGAGTGTAAGCCAACTATGTATCCTTTACCCCTTTTATCTATTTACATGGGTTGTTGTGAAGATTACCTTACTTGCGACATTGCTTTCAATGCGGTTATGCCTCTAAGTCGTGCTTCGACACATAGGAGATATAGCCGCATCGAGGGCGTTACAGTCAATGCTTGGATGAATTTGCTAACTTTATTGTTAAACAAGAAAACTTCAATGCATATGTTAGTAGACAATTGAAACATAATGCTTATATGCTTGACTGCTTGGGTGACTATATGTGTAGAACTATTAATGATCTCAAGATTATTAGTAAACATGCTTCCATGGTAAAAGTTCAAGTAGAACAAGTTCTCAAGGCACAAAATGACTTGCTGAATGAGTTGAATAATAAGAACAATGATAATGTTGTTAGGGTTATGACTAGAGGTGGTAAAATGACTCAGGAACCTTTGTATCTGGATGGCCATCCTAAGAGAGTTGAGCAAGACTCTCGGGGAATTAATACTGATGCACCTAGTCCTTCTAAAAAGAAAAAGAAAGATGATAGGACTTTGCATGCTTCTAGTGAACCTGTTATAGACACACCTGAGAATCCAAATGATATTTCTATTTCTGATGTTGAAACACAATCTGGTGATGAACATGAACCTAGTATTAATGGTAATGATGATGTTAATGTTGATGCTCAATGTAGCAATGATAATGATGTGGAGATAGAACCTACTGTTGATCTTGATAACCCACAACCTAAGAATAAAAGATATGATAAGAGAGACTTCATTGCTAAGGAAACATGGAAAAGAAAGAGAACCATGGGTTCATAAACCCATGCCCTTTCCTCCTAAACCATCCAAGAAAAAGGATGATGAGGATTTTGAGCACTTTGTTTAAATGCTTAGACCTGTCTTTTTGCGTATGCGTTTGACTGATATTCTGAAAATGTATCCTTATGCTAAGTATA